>NW_005054350.1:505281-550844 GCF_000277835.1 Geospiza fortis | reverse complement strand
ATGTGTCATGTCATGTGTCATGTCATGTCATGTGTCATGTAATGTGTCATGTGATGTTGTGTCATGTCATGTGTCATGTCATGTCATGTTATGTCATGTCCTGTCATGTGTCATGTGATGTCATGTCATGTGTCATGTGCAGAGGCTTAAATCCTGAAGCTATTTTTTTTCTCAGTCTTAATGTTTATTAGGGCATTTCATTTGAATATGTAAGATTTTAACATCTGATGTAACTATTTGCTTTCTTAAGACTTTTGTGCTTTACACCCATTCCAAGGTGGCCATACTAGAACTGTGGAGCCAGAGCAAGTGAACATACCTTCTTGAAAGTAAATTTCTTTTCTATAAGAAGGTCAGAGCATCCTTTTTTTGTGACACTAAGTACTGCATATTTTTGGCACCTGATGTGAGAGTAGAGTATAACTTTTTATCAGGTATAATCTCTAGGAATCACAATATCATAAAATCTGTCCAGATTCTCAAAAAAAAAACCCCAAAAAACTCCAAACAGTACTGATGTGACTTTTTTCACATAGTTTTATAGAAGATGTACTTCTTGCCAGCATAGATGCTTTAAGGATTCAACATATTTTCCTCAGAGACACCATATTAATCCACTGATGTCTATACTCAGGCTACATAAAAGGAGCATTATTGACCAGCCAAAGGAATCAAATAATGACTTCTTTCTTCATATATTCCATGAGGAAAGGAAAGAGTTTCAATGAAATGCTAGGTCATGCTTTGTAAATGCTTCTCTGTCTAGCTGTCTTTCACCTTATGAAGGCTTCAAAAGGGACAGAGAGTGAATCACACTCAGTGCTTGAAAATGAAGCTGAAGTTTCTCATCGACTTTGTGAGACTGAGTCCTCATTCAGAATTTATCCTTTCTGGCTGTATTTCTGGATTTAGGAGCCCTTAGTATCACCTCTGGTTTCCAGTTCGACACTTGTGAAGGCTAAATGATCTCTTTTATTCATACAGTCCAACAGTTGCTTGTAGGAAAATGTTGGTGGAAAATTTCAGTGTGGACATTAGAGTACGAGATTAGTAGAAGAATCTTCAAAGGTTTCTTTTTACACAGGTTTTCAGTTCAAAATTTCATATAAGAGTGCAGTTAGATTCAAGACTCAAAATCCTTAAGGAGTCAATGAAGATATTTTAAATTAATATAAGATATAAATGTATTAGAAATGGCTAAGTAAAGACCAGAAATGGCAAAGGAAATGGATACTGGAGAGGGGGATGGTGCAGGGACTGTTCTGAAATGTGTTTTCTGTAATGGCCATACTGTCTCTCCAACTCAAGTGTCCAGTGAAATTAGTAGAGGACTGCTATATTATTAGCAGTAAAACACTGGAGCAAATTCAGAGTGATACTTCTTTCCTTAGGTTGTAATATTCAGTGTTTCCTGATCTAAGGAATTAATTAGTAGGATCATAAATGCTATTCCCTTGTAAGCATTTCCCTTCTGAGTTTGTCTACATTTACATGTGGTACTTATTGATAGAGCAGTAAGTTCCACAAAACTATTTTTAAGGATATGAAGGATATCCTTTATTATTTTATTTACTGCAAAAGTTTCCTCTCATGCTAATTTTTTGCGTCATGAAACAGTGAGCACTTATTCCCTGTCCATCTTTGCCATGGCAGTCATGATTATCTGTGCTTGCACAACCTCCTCAGGCATGCTTTTTCCAGACTGAGGCATTTCCATTGTTTTAGCCAATCCCATTACAGAATCTGTTATACATTTTTGGTATGCATTCTTTCCCTTCTCCATACATTTCTACTGCACCATGTCTTTTCTGAGAAGCAGTAACTCTGGTTCCAAAAGCTATGTTGACATTTCACAATTTTATAATACTTATTCCTTTCCTATTCAGTCTGCTTTTTCTTTTGTTTTTGACTAATTTGAGTGGTATTGCAGCCAGACTTACTGCTCTGTATTTCCACAGTCCATATCCAGTCTCTAGGAAAAAACAGTTTTTTGGTCACAATTCCTACTTATTGCACTAGTAATAGGGCCAGTTTAAAGGCTAATTCATTCACTTTACTTAATCTTTGAAATTTGCATTTGAGTTGTTCAGCTCTTGTATAACTGCTGTTGTGTTGTAGTAATCTTTTTTTATTCATTTTATTGATTATTTTCCAAAGCCTCTTTTACTAATGCTTTCACTGAGAAAGCCACTTATTTGATGCCAGGGAAAACCCAACCAAAACCAAAACAGTGGTTTAGATGTCACTCAAGCTCCTTGGTAGATTGATGCAAAGAATTAATTTAATTGCTTGTTTTATTTTTTTCTTTTACAGCCTTATATTCTTTGAACGTTTCTTTTACATGCTGATAATCTTTTGGCTCTGCAGGCTCCCACTAGCCCCAGATACTCTTGTTTTTCAAGATTTTTATGTCTCAAAGTGTTCTTTGGCCTGACTTTACATTTAACATGTTAAAATTTATGCTTCATCTCTGTTTTCTTCAGTTGTATACAGATTTCACTTTTTAAAGAAAGCATTGTAAAAATTATTTCTGCCAGTTTCTAGCTGTTAAAAAGCCAGGTTTCATTTGGTCCTTCATGTGTCATATATATTCAAACTTATGTTTTGTGATAGTGTTTATGAAAATTTAAATCATGCTTTAAAAGACTTTAAACATCTCCATTTAATTTCAGTTTACTAATTTAGATACATACATAGCTGATATATTTGAAGTGAATGTTACTGTGTTAATGTTTTAATTTATTAACCTCAATTATCTTGTTTCTTCATTAGAACACCATATATCACCTCCTATGTAGTTTTTTCATTTCTATAGTAGAATGTATTCAACTAATTATTTTAAACACAATTTCCTAATTGCCTACCATTTCAGTGTCCTCATTTGTAATGACTTAATTAATTTGAATTCTTTTTTTAATGCTGTCACCTCAGAGGTGTCATGTTGAAAGTCTTTGTTTCTTTAAAAAAAAGAAAAGTCATTATTTTTTACCGAGAAGAGAGATTGCCTGTGATAGGTAACTGTGCTTCTTTTCCTCTTTCCACTGAGACATTGAGAGATCTTTGCTCAAATACCTCCTTTTCAGATAACTTGTGATACCATTTGCTCACAGAAGGAGTTCCAGCTCCTTAAAACCCAAACAGATTCACTATCCCTTTCCATCTCTCTGATTTCCTTTTTCTGGAGACCTAGATCCCACATCTATGTTTCTGCTTTTATTTCTATTACCATTAGTGCCCCCTTGAAATAAAACCAAATTCCTGCTTATAGGAAGTGCAAATTGAATACATGGAGATTTCCTAACCTGGACACACCAAGATCAAAGGGAGAAACCTAGTTCCTGATTTTATTCTGGCTTTTATATATCATCCAATCAATTACCTCAATATCATTAAGCTAAAACTACAGGAAATAGGAGTTTTGGAAAGATAAGAGACTAATTTGGAGCAAGGCATAACTCCGCAGGCATGAATTCCTCTCTTCAGACATGGAGTAAGGAATCTTTGAAAAATAAAAGTATATAAACATTAATGAAATAATTCAGCACTAAATAAGCATGCAAATGCTTAGCTTCTGAACTATTTCAAAGAATGCCAAAGGAAGCTCTGAGACATTTTTGGCATTCAATTTTCCTCCTTTGTATCCTGTGAAAATTAGTTAAGATTTGCTGGCCAAACCAAGGCAAGCCAAGTCGTCTCCCCCATTGTTGCTATACTTCCTGTGTCTCATAAACAGCCAAAACTCACAACATTTGGTTAACAAACAATTTGTTATATAGACAGTAACAGGTTACCTGTACAGCATCTGGGCTTGTTTGCTAAAAATAGTCCTAATTGCAGTGAATTTTGTTATATGAATATATATTCATTTATCTTACTGGATAATTTCAGCAAACTCATCAAAAGGTAACATTTTACCTTCATTAGTTGAGAGAAACTATTCATAGCATCTCTTATAATTTGGAACAGTTGTGATTTTTTTTCCTTTTTTTTTTTTTTTTGCTCCCCAAGAAAGATTTTTGTAATTTCTAATAACTTTGTTATGTGTTTTTGAATTTGTGAGTTTTTATTTGTTTTACATAATCACTATTTTGTTTATGCATTCAGTGGTAATATTCTCAGCCTAGAAGAAACAAATAGCAAAATGTCAGCCTCCTTGCATGAACATTCCCTCATATGTGTTGCACATAAAATCTCCTTTTTCAAAAGTCTTGAAATTTCAAATTTGCATGAATCAATACAATGTTTTGCTTTCTAGATGATGGAAAACACATTATAAAAGATTGAAAGTGTAATTTTTGCTGCGTTTTTTTTCACTGTGGATATTTTCTAGGATTAATTGTTGGCAATTTGTATTTTAAGAAGATGCACAGTGCGGTTTTTTCTGTAATTTTCTCCTGAACTTTAAAGTAGTCACATTTCTAGTTGCACCTTTTCGGTATCAGCACTATCATTGTTCAAATAATCTGCATCAGTTATAATATTTTATACACACAGACACATACATTTATATATACATATATATATATATGTGCACTGTCTGCACTTTGTATGTGAAGTTAGGAAAATATCGATGAAAATTATGATTCCATAAAAAAAAAAAAAAGTAAAAAAGCTTTTTACCTCACTGTTTTCCAATCTGTTTTTTATCACCTTCATGTTCCTGGAAAGAGGTTTAAACCATCTATAGGATTCTCTTTCAGGTTATTTTGTATGTAACCAGTGTATGAATACCAACTTTCTCCATTAAATACAGTAACAGTAATGAGGTACTGTTTTACTGTTTTCTCATGGGCTGTCAGCTCACAAATGTTTTGTTCCATGTCTTATTACTGATATTTTTCAGGATGCTATTGTTAATGGAAATTTGTGACTGGTCACTCATGCTTGTCCTTAACTTTAGCTGTTAGTAATGAAAACTTTCTCAATCAATTCACAAACTGCAGTTTTGCTGATGCTGCTCATTTCGTGCTGTGAATTTCTGCCAACGCTAAGCTTGTGAAGCCCTAAGCTAATTGACTTTCCAATTTCACAATTGAAGTAATATTGTGCCAAATTTCTTGGAACATTATTTTATGGAAGTTCGTGCACGAAATTGACCCACATGAGTTGTTTGCCATCTGTTAATAAAACCAGAGCAAACAAACCACAAACCAGAAGTAAAAGAAATTTACAATATCCTTCATGCAGAATTTGACAAGTTGGTGTGCGAGAACACCATAGAGAAGCTTACATTGACAATCACATTTTTAATGACACTATAGGCTAAGAAAGAAAAAAAAACTTGTAGTAAATGTTATAGAATAAAATATGCTAGGATAGTCTTCCTCTACACCCCTTTTCTTGTTTCCTCACCAAATCAAACATGTCCTGTGGTTTTGTTTCATGGAAGACATTGTACACATCCACAAATGTTACAGTGGGTGTAGCAGAGTTTTACAAACAATATTTCCAGCTGGAATAAAAATAGAGGATGCAGAGATACAATATTTTATCTGTCAGAAACATAAATGCCAATTTTGGTGGTTTTTTTTTTAATTTAGGTGGTATAGTCTGCTGAAGAAGAGTTTGCCACACAGGCAGGCTTACAATTTTAATGTGCCTAGCAACATCTACAATACAGTGATAAATAATAGCAAAAAAAAGAATCAGATTGTTTGCTTTATTTTCCTGTAAAAAATATCCTGTCAGTTCATTTTTACTTTGTCCTTTTTTCTTTGACATTTCCACCAAGCACTTAACACTCTTTTTCTTTTCCTGATTTACAAGGAGATTTTCAAATGTGCCTTGCCTCAGCTTGTAGCAAGTCGGCATGTTTGAATTTGCAAATTAAGGTAAAAACTTCTATTGTAACATGTTTTTGAAGGCTAAGTTGGGAATTTTTCTAAACATTGGAAAAGTATAATTTCATCTCTGGCTTCTGCAGTGAAATGCCAAATTTTGGAGTTAGTTTCACTGACTTTCCCTTGAGAGGCTTGGATTGCTCAGACTGGGTTCCAAAATATGCTGACTGAGGAGTGGCCATAAGAAAAGAAAAGAAAAGAAAATTGTAGCATAAGAATAGTCCTTGTCAACTGAAAGATTATTCAGAAACATAGCTTAACAATGTTTTGTTGGAAAAAGCATTTTAAATCTTTCCAAAACAAAAATCACCCTTTTCTCTTCTAAAAAAGTCTATAGCTAGGTTTTCTATTGCAGTATCCTGAAGAAAACTTTTCTTTGAAGATCCAGTCATGGATCTCCTGTATGATAGGTGTCCCAATATCTACACAATCAAATATAAGAATAGGAAAGAACAGTTCCTATATTTTCTTCTTCCTTAATTATAAGCAAGAAAAAGGTGTACTTCTGTCCACAGAGTTGTTTTTTCCTGTTGGAAACTGGAATGGGCCTTGAGGGTTTGCCTTGCCCGTGTCCAGTGGCTTGGTAGGATCAGGTGTTCCAAGGAATTCCCTAATGATTCTCTAACTTGTTTAGAAACAGCCTTTTAGTCACTGTATTTTAGTACTTCATGATCAGTTTATTTATTTTAGGACTGGGAGGCTTACAGGATTTTTTAAGTCATAGGTGTGGATGTATGCACTCATTGCATTCAAGATTTTCAGTTGGAAACTAAGTACTTACTTGGATATGCTTTTAATAGTATTTTTTTAATTATATGTTTTTGTTTACTTATGTTGATGTTGCTGATGGCATTTTCTTTTATTTTTTATGGTGTGAGATTACCTTATATTTGTTACGTCTTCCAGCTTGTTTTTAAAAGATATATGAATAGATTTGTAAGATGAGGCAGTGTCAGGAATGATATTTTATTTTTTGATGTCAGAAGAATTTATAAACAAAGCCATTTACCTACAGGAAAGTGAAAAAGGGTTGTCACCGACTTTTGGTTGAGAATGCACAGTATGCACAGTGGTATTCCTCAGGAACTTTCAAAAGGGAGGCTAGTCAGTGAAGAACTATATTTCTGCATGTTTGCATTCTCTCCTTTCGATGTCATTGCCTTCAGCCTTGTCAAATTCTGCAAAAGGTAACATTTAGCACAAGAAGGCATTTGAAGAGAAAAAATAAATTACTGCCGAAAATGAAATGTTGCTTCTTTTGAATTGTCATGGACACAAAACTCAGCCACTGTTTTGTCAGAAGTTGTGCTACAAATCTTGAATTAATACAAAGCCTGAAGTTTTCATTTTGTTTTAATGTCCCTTTTAAGACTTTTGCCAAGAGCAGAGAAGCAACTGCTTGAGACTGACCCAGTTTATTAACAGAAGGTGTGTTACGGGTCATAAGAATGAAAAGTGCATCTACCTCAGTTGTTTTTCTCCATCAGTGCCCATAAGCTGATATGCAGTGAGCACTAAAAGCAAAACAAATTTATGTGTTTTTCACAACCAGTGTCCCAGCTTCCAGTGGTTTCTGACCCATGAGCTTTCCATGGTTTCTCTGCTTGGTGGTTCTTAACAGATCCCTCTTCCAGCACCTGTCCAGCCTTTCCTTGAGTCCACTGCTATATTTGCATCTGCAATACTCTTTGCCAAAAATGCATCCATGGTTTCCTACCCACTACCAAACAAACCATCTCCTGTGGCTTGTTTGAATCTGTATCTTTCTCTCTTCGTTTCCTACCCCCAGTTCCTCTATTAGGAGAGTTGGTTAATAATTTACCCCCAGCCCTTTCACACCACATTGCTTTTAGATCTAAGACATCTGTGCTTCATTCACCTTCTCTGCTGGCCTCTCCACTGCTTCTCCAGGCTGAAGAGGCCTTTTTGCTCCTCTGACATGAGATGTTTCATACTTTTTCCTCTCTGACCCTTCCTTTTCTCCCTCTTTGAGAGGAATGAAAGGTGGGGTGAGCTCAAGTGTGGGTAAATCATGGTCATAGTGGCACAAAAATGCTCTCCATTTTTCTTTGTTGCTTTTGTGACCAACCTTAGCACTTGATTTACTCTTCTGACAGCTGCTGAGGACTGAGCAGGTGTTTTTAGAGAACTCTCTATACTGTGCTGAGGCTTGAAGCCCCTCTTTTCCTAAAATAGATGGTCCTGATTTCCAGACTTGTGTTAACTGATATGTTTCTGGGTTGCGATTTCCCCGTTTCCTTAATAACCAGCATCAAAAGTCTTTTGGAAACCCAAAAATGTACTAAAAATTAATTAAGTATGGGCAATCATACTTAGGTAAATCGCCCTTGTATTTTAGTGTGTATGTTATCTTCTTCCTGTGTCATAATGTGAAGTAGCTGTATATGCTCTTTAGTCATGCACCTCGTTTCTTCTGAAATGCAGCTTCATTACAGGGACATTAAAATGCATTAATGACGTGAGCTATATACCTATATCAAAGTTCAAACTTCTTATCTCATAGAACTGGAAAAAAATTGGCAGAAAACTTTACAATTCAAATAAATCTTTCTATTCTTTTTAAAGAGAACGGGTTGCTAGTTTCATCCTCTAAGATCAATGAATTAAATATGGGTTCAGTATAAATTTTGTGCCCTCCTAATCCAATGATATTCATCTGTTGCATAAGAAATTAATGCAAATTCAGTGTTTCAGGTAAAGATAGTAACCATAAATATGTGGTTTAGATAGATATTCTTATTTTCTCTAAATGATGATACAATGAATTAGCTGAAAAAGTTATGTTTTTAGATTGGTCTATTGTGAACTCTTTTCTTGAGATAAAAAAAAGTAAGATTTTTCTCCCCCCAAGCAGAAATGGTTTAGAAAAGAGAAATAGGGTACAGGAAGGTATATATTCAGCCAGCTAATAATTGTTAAATGAAATATCTATATAATTCCAATAAAAATTCCTTGCACTCCCAAATTCGCTATTGCAATTCAAAATTCAAATTCAGGTGATTATGCCTACACATGAGAATATATTTTATGTATAAATAAGGTAATTTTAGCAGACTGCTCAAAAGACAGGAATTTTGTCCCTATTTCTATTGTTCAGTGAAGCAATAAGCAGCAGCAATCATGCTCTCAAGAAAGATAAAATGAGTAAAATCCTGTGTACCTTTAAAATAATTGGCTTTGTGTTTGTGCATGCACAGCAGCCAAGGACTTAATGAAAACTTTTAAATCCTTCATTCATACAGCCTCAGAGAGTGTAAACAACCAGGTAGAAGACTTTGATAGACTGCCTCATTATAGTGGTGCCTGTGCCATTTAATCACAAAGCAAAGGCAAGCCAGTGGCCTCTTACAATGTAGAATGTAATTTTTCTATTTGAAAACTACTTTGCACAAGCCAAACTCAATTGCTTTAAAAATAAAAGCTGAGGCACCTATTCCAACCTACTTATATTGACCCATATATATTTTCCTTACAACTCAGGATGGATATGCCTGGATGATACTCAAACTTGTCAAAATATTAGCATACAATACTAAGTTTATTTATTAAAAAATTAGCTTTGGCTATGGAAGTTCTTCATAATTTCTCTCTCTTTCCTTTTTTATTTTATCATAATGAGCATAAACAGAACCTCCATCTTTGGTGCAGCTGTTGGGACTTTGTTAATTTTCTAGAACTCTGTATTTTTTTCAAAATACAGGCCAAAATTTCAAAATATAGATAAAAATGTGTTAGAATCAGATACAATTTAAAATTCTATATTAAAAGCATTTGGGTTTTGATACAAACTGTTTTATCATCTGCATTTTAAGAATTAAGTCTATTTGAAGATGTTAGTCAAATCCATTTTACAATGCTGTCTTATCATAGACTTTAGTTTTTTCTTTTCAATCTTCGTTTAAATGTACCTTGTTTACAGCAATATTTGAGTATTTTCTAACTACTAAATAATTTGTGTCTTCTTAATCATGAACGTGCTCTATCTTAATTATAATACTTCATCTTACCAGTATAATTAAACTGTAAGAAAATATGTAATTAAACCTTCCCTGATGGAATACAATTTCTAATTGTCCTGGTTTAGCACCAGCCAGCAGCTAAGCCACACACAACCACGCACACACTTTTCCTAGTGGGATGAGGGAGAGAATCAGAAGGGTAAAAGTGCAGAAACCCATGGATTGAGATAAAAATACTTGAATAGGCAAAGCAAAAGCAGTGAGGGCAAGCAAACCCAAACAAGGGATGAATTCACAGCACCCCATGGACAGGTAGATGTTCAACCATCCCCTGAAACCAGGGTCCCATGACACATAATGGTTACTTGGGAAGACAGAGACACTCCAAACATCTCTGTTCCCTGTTCCTCATTCTTCTGCCAGCTCTATATGCTGAGCATGACACCATAAGGCCTGGAATGTCCCTTGGGTCAGCTGGGGTCACCTGTCCTGGCTGTGTTCTCTCCCAGCTCTTTGTGCACCCCAGCTGCCTCACTGGTGGGATGGGTTGAGGAGCAGAAGCAGCCACGACTCTGTGTAAATGATGCTCAACAGGAGTGAGAACATCAACTATTTGCAGCACAAATCCAAAACACAGTCCCATACCAGCAACTGTGAAGAAAATTAGCTTTTTCCCAGTCAAAACCAGCACAGTAATATAATGCTTAGCAGGTAGAATCTCTCATTAAGTTACATACTATTTTGTTAGTAGTGCGTCTTCTATGTATTTTGTTATCGTTCGGTTTTCGGGGTTTTTTTAAGAAGGATATAAATACTGGACTACAAAGTTTACAAAGCCTGTTAGGCATAAATAACTTTGTACAAATGTATACAGTTCTTCAGACCAAGAATGGAATCCTGTGCTATGCAGAACTGCAATGAAAGTCTGTGCAAGAACTTAACATTCCAAAATGCTTGTCAAAGTGAGACCAAAGAGTCTTGAACTGTCAGCTTTCTGCATAGAGATGGATTCTGCCCTACAATTACAGCAGGTTGAAGCATGAATTACTTCTGCCATGACATTTTCTTGCATTTTAGGTGAAAGTTTGAGTCAGCAGATATTTGCACTGCTCTAGCCTGCTTTTTACAGTCAATCTCACTGAAGCTAAATGGAGTCTGCTTATGTCTATCAAGAGGTTCTGTATGCAAATATATGTATATGAGAAGAATGAGGTAGCTGATAGACTGAGTGATGATATTGACAGGGACCTTCTCTACGGCTTCCTGAGTTCCATTATCTGAAGTGAAATAGGAAATACAGATACTTTTTCAGGTATTGAAACTATTCAACATTATTAACTTCATACTTAATATATTGCTAACCATGTGTCAAAGGGAAGCAGAGGAATACACAGCAGAAGCCTTTAATGCAGTTACAGCAGGAGAAGGAGTGTCTGTGAACACCAAGTGCTGTCGGTGAGATAAACCTTCTGCTGTAGACGTGATGAGTAAAATATGCAGAAGCTACCCAGGTCAGAGTAAATCAAATTGATGAAGTAATCAGGTTGCCATCTCTACTTTTCATTTTGACTAATTAGATGCCCAACTAAAAGCCAGTACAATTTACATAGTCATTTTTCCTTGATGTTGTCTTTGTTTTGCTGATTCTTTAAAAAAGATACCCAGTGAACTATAAATTCTATGTATTCTTCCACAAGGCTCGTCTGTTGCGAACAGATACTCAATATTTTTGTTTCATCTGGACCTAAGTTTCACAGGACAGAGTAAGTAATTTCAAATACAGGAAGTCAACAGCTCCTTTGCTGTATTTTACTTTCTACATATATACATAATTTTTTATTGTGTGCATTTTTTTATTATTTTTATTTATATTTAAAAAATATGTAGGAAACATGGCACCAGTTTCTGGACTGGACTCTCACAGAACTTGGCACAGTCATTCTTTGTCCTGTCATGAAAAATCTGCATTTTTCACTTTTCAGTGAAGAGATTTGTGGCTTGTGTCATGATAAACCAGAGTCCTAATAGTTGTCATTTATCATCCAAAGAGGGACATGGATCTGAAGAACAAGATGATTCCTATTAATGCTTCAGAAAAATGAAGCTTGGCTTTTCCTTCCTTTTCTTTAGGAAACCACACTCATAAGCTCTGTAGAGTAAAACTCTAGGAGAGTCAACCTTTCTTAGAAGGTTTCAGGGTTTCTAACCCCTTCTTAGAGGGTTTTCTCTGCTTACAAACAATAAGGTCTTGATTGTGTTCTTCTGGAATAAATGAAAGGCTGATTTAAACAGAGATAATGTAAAAATAAAAATCACATCCTTATGCAAGAGACCAAATGAAAACTACTGAATAGTTTGAATGATTAAAACCTATATGAAAACCCAAGAAGAACTTCAAATTTAGTACTTGGAAAAAAATTAGATTTCAAATCTGGCTGGTTTTGTTTGCTTATTTACCTTATAAAAGACTACTGAAATTAAATGCTTAAATGAAGACATTTATGGAACTGACAGATACAACAATTAGAGGTCAGCTGGAAAGTTTCTCCTAATATTAGTTTTAAAGAAATATAGTTCTTATAGGAATTATGTTTGTATAAGGAATAAAGAATAGCTTTAAATTGATTGTTTCTAATTAAAAAATTTGATTAAAAAAAAGTTGTTGTGTTAGGCATGGAAAGAAATATTTGGTTTTTTTTCCTGTCCTGTATTTGCTTTTCAAAATTCATCTCTCATAATACAAAGTTCTGTTTCACAAATAGCTACATGTTTCTGGGAGAGTCACATGAAAGGCAGTGTAAAATTCTGACCTTTGGAGAAAATGGTAGCAGCCTGAAATGCAACTTAAATGCAGCAGAAGCAGTTCATCACCAGTGGGAATTAATTTTGAATGTCCGTGTTTGGAAAGTGAGAGATTTCCAGTTGTTTACTTCAAAACTATCTTTATATAACTTAAAGAAACTCCAGTTTTTATCTATTTTGAAACTACAACACTTTTCTAGTTTGCTCTTTGCATAAGTTAGTGCTTATTTCACACAACCAAAATATATCTGCAATAACTGAGATGACCAAAGGCAGCAGGCCTGTTCACCCAAAGGTTAATAGGTAAGAAATCTGGTTAATTTAATTTGTAACTCTTCTTGTTATTGTCTCCCTTCTTGTAGTGGTTGCCTGCACAGCTGCTGTAGGTATAATAGAAACTGCAATAATTTTCTGTACAGACCAAAATGGTTCTCTCAGATTCTGAGTATAGCCATACTAATTATAGTAACTGTATTTTAACTGTTAAAATTCCCCTTTAAGATGAGAAAACATAAGCTTTCAGAGTTTAAAAAGTGGTATTGCCTTTTTACTTCCTTGGGATTTTTAGATCTATTGAAATTAGAGATTTAAAGTTTTATGCAGGCATGTAATCATCCATATTCAGTGATTTGGTAGAAGCACAGTGAGAAGTAGGGATAATTCCACCATCCTTTCTCTTCTCAAAGCTTGGCTTGGGTAGACCTCTTATACCAAATTACATAAGCATCTTTGTTGTACTTTTTAAATCTTCTGCATCTTTGCTGACATTGCTTAAAGGTGTGCTAATTACTGACAGTTGCTGTAATACTGGACACCTGTGAGCTTGGAATTAGGCAAAGACAACCAATTCATTTTATGTAGGGCACTGAACAGGGAGCAGATGGTAATAAGCTTCAGTCAACATCAAGCTGGAGAGGATTCACACCATCAAGCTAGATGTGGAAAACTCAAAATCCTTCGGCTAATCCCATGAGCCAGCCATTCTCCCTAATTGTGTCTTTCCATAAGAAGATGTACTTTACATGTTCCAGTCTCAGCTGAATGAACAAACATGATTTAATGTACTGACTGTAGGATTTTACTAATCTATTTATTAGTTCCCCTTTCAAGGGAAGTTATAATGATGTGTTTTCACTTAAAGCAATTAGAATGTATTTTTAACAGGGGAAATGACTTAGATTATAATTACAGAGCATTATGCTGCACTTTTAATGATTTTGCTCTTTAGAAAAATGAACAGTGAGAATCATTTTGCATAAAGTTATTACTTTGCTCTAACAACCTAATACTAACTTCCTTCTCAGGCTGTTGGGTGACCACAACTGTTGGATCAGGGATATCTTAGATGAAATAAAAAAGAAGAACATGAATGAACATATGCAATTGCATCTGTAGCAGCTGAAATAGTTGAGACTTTGTATAGTTTTGAGGCAAAACCAAAGCTAATTTTTGAAGATTTTACTGCTGTTTTTTTACATTTATAGTTCCCAGTGTTGAATGTCGTAAAATAGAAAATTAAATCTAGTGCTATAGCAGCAACAAATGTATGAGACAGTAAAAGCAATCATGCCTTGTCATATATGTTTAACAGACAGCAAAGAAAAAAACAAAAGAAAGGACAAATACAATTCTACCCATTTGCCAGGAAGAAATTATGTGACACAAGGGCTTGGCAAAGAGTTGGTTTAGTCTCATGAGAAAAGTGTTCAATCACAAAATAGATATGGAGCATAACAGGTAGGTCTTCCGCCTTCTGCATCCAGTGGTTTGTATGCGTTGTGTGATGGGGGAAGTGGCAGGTGCTATGGGGTCTGGACCAGTACTACAAGAAAATTTCATCCTTTTTCTTCTCAGATGCAGTGTAGACTCTTCTCTTAGAGGGCTATTTGGCTAAGCAGTTTTTGCAATGTTTTTTCTCAAAGTACATTAAGGAAGCTATATACATTTTCCTAACCCTGAGTCTTTCAACCAGCATAGCAATTACTGAAATAATTGATAGTCAATAAAAGAGATGTCTCATGTTAGTGAGGTTATCTCAATCAATCCTCTGTACAGAGACCTAACTGAAAAGTGAACTATTACTCTTCTCTTTAATTCTCTGAAATTACCTCACATCAACAAACCTTACTAGGCCCCCTCCTGTGGAAGGTAATTTTCTAAAAGCATGCAAATAAAAAGCAGAAATGGCACTGTGTTGTAAAACTAAGACAGAATAGGAGAAGGTTAGAGATTATGGATTTACAGTCAAATGGTTGGAAACATTAGTCCTTTGACAGTATTGCTGTAATCTCTTAGGTAAATACTTACATTTCTTAGAAATTTCACTGCACAGTGTACATTATTAAAGGGTGCTTTGGTGATTTGTGCAGTCTGAAAGGAGGGAGATTCTAAGGACTAGATATTTCAATTAAGAAAGAGGGGGTCACCTGCTCATTGCTTTCCTGGACAGGAAATGCATTGGAAATAAGTGAGGATGAGCTGGTTAAATTTGGACCTTGAATGCATGTCTGAAATATGGGCCTGGGTGCAATAAGAACAAAAGTAATGAAATTGAACAAGTTCTTAGTGCAGTGAAATTGGAAGAAATAGGAGGCTGAGATGGTGGGGAGAAGTGGATGAGAAGGGCTCGGCAGATAAGTGGAATAGGAAGGGTGTAATAAACAAGTAGATTCATAACACAGCTCAGATCTCTTGCAGACATGTTTCTGATAAGTTAAAAATAAATTTTAGCTTCACATATAACTTTTGAGGTTCCATCACTATCAGATAAAACATGGATTGTAAATTATGACCTACCTGCATCTCAAAATACTTCAGCCATCATACCAGTTCTCTTTTTCTCCACATGGATACCAGACACTGTGAATCAGTGAGCTAATCAGGAGTTTGTGTGATACATAATACTGGAAGATGATCCATGTTGTTCTTTAGCCTTCTTCTGACTCTGTTCTGAAATATCTTAATTTGATTATAGACCCATCTTATAATGTGGGTCATTCATTTAGTCACAGCAGTTTATTAAATCCTCTAGGTGTGGGATGGCTGCTTAAGATGAGCTGTCTGGGTGCCACTAGAAACATTTGGCTCTTGTAAAAGTCTATCAAGACTCAACATTTCTGTTGTGAATCCCCGAAAGGGTTACAGGATTTGAGAAAAAAGCTGATACTGGCTCTTGGGGTATGTGGGTGAGCTGGAATTTTTAAGATGTCAGTGAAGAACAAGAAAAGCATGGAAGTTTGATTCAGAGCAGTTCTGTCAAAGATAGGGAGACTCTGGAAGACAGAGCATGTGTTCAATGTGTTATTAATTCTTCCTCCTTTTGCTTTTTACTTTCCTATCACAAGGCTGCTATTGTGTAGGCAGCTTGTCAATGTACAATGCATTTGAAATTCTCTGATAGGAGCAGAGTGACTAATTGGCTTGGCTGTATTGAAGGCATAACAGTTTGTAGTCAAATTATTTCTTTTGTCAGCTTTAAGATCTGTTCTGAGAAATATACTCTATGGGACATTCTTGGAAAAAAAACATTCTAAAATTTCATCAGAGTTCTGTATCTTGCTAAAAAACACTCTATGAAGTGCTTTTTTGCTTGTTTTCTCTTTATGAATTATGACCATTATTAATGTGGGAACTTTTTTCCAGAGCTTTTTTGTTTGTTAACCAGTAGTGAAACCTATGCTGTTGTGAATATGAATTTACTATTAGTGTTGCTTAGTAAGTAATAAATGGTGGCAGTAGGCAAAACATTTTCAATCAACTTCGTGTCCAAAACGTAGTGTACATTGTTTTCCTCTATCCTCTGAGGGCTTTATATTGAGTACTGCTGTGGTAACGCATGTGAAGAGCGCATCCTTTATTTAGATAATTTGTGTTTTCATACAAATGGTATAAGAAATGGGAATGGACTTTAAAATCGAGTGTCTATTTTGAAGTATACATCCATTCACTGTTTGACATTTACTGGAAGTAACTAAGGAACTTTGATGTTATGATTGATTTAAAAAAAACAAACCAATGAAACAAACCAAAGCAACACAAACCACAGCAAAAAAACCAAGGATTTGTTGGTTTGTTTGTAAGTATCTGTGTTAGTATTCTAGCTGAAGATAGTTTGATCCACTTTAAGAGCATACTTGGAACTAGCTCCATGTTTGAATGCTTGACAAACATTTCCTCAGCCTTGCTTTTCTCTCAGCTTTCAGTAAGAGTAGAAGCCATGACGGTGCTTGGGAAATTGGTGTGTTGCTATGGAAATAGATGTGATACCACAAGTTTATGCTTCATTGCCAGATCCAATCTGTGGATATAAATGAGAGGGAAATCTCTAGAATACTGTTTCTGTACAGGGAAAAAAATAAAATACACCAAATATTAACTATGAGTTAATTGAGGTGTTTTTAACACACCATGACATTCCGATTTTTTTTCATGTGGCTGATCCGTAAAGCGCTGGCCTAAATTTTGAGAACTTCAGGTTCTGTGCCTGATTCAAACTGGTTGGATGCAAATCTGTTTCAGCCCAGGAATGAGGGTGCCCTCATAGATATCAAATTACAGCAGATCTTACATAAATACTCTATTGTTCTACTCTCTTGGTTTCATCTGGGATAGAGTTAATTTTCTTCCTAGTAGCTGGTACAGTGCTGGGTTATAGATTTAGAATGAGAACACTGTTAATAACACACGGATGTTTTGGGTTTTGCTGAGCAGTGTTTACACAACATTAAGGCCTTAGCTCCTCACACCACCCCACCAGCAAGGAGGGTGGGAGTGCACACGAATTTGTGAGGGGCACAACCAGGAGGGCTGACCCCAACTGACCAGAGGGATATTCCATATTTTATGGCATCATGCTGGGTATATAAGCCAGGGATAAAGCTGGCTGGGGACCACTGCTCGGGAACTGGCTGGGCATTGGCCAGTGGGTGGTGGGTGAGCAATTGCATTGTGCATCATTTGTTTAGTGCGCTCTAACTAATTTCTCAAATTGTTGTTCCTGTTGTTTTCTCTTCCATTTCTATGCTATTTAATGGTTGTTATCTAAACCCACAAATATTACTTTCCCCCCCCCAATTTTCTCCCCCATCCTGCTAGCAGGGGACAGTGAACGTGCAGGTGTGGCATGTTTAGCTACCTGCTGGGTTAAACCATGACACCTACATTTTCAGTTCCCTGAAACAGGATGATTGTTCTCTAGTAAGCTGTAAGCAAAGTCTCTTTACTAAATTCAATAAATTAACATGGTCATTGATGAAAGAACTGCCAGCAATCATGTTGAAGTTTCTGATTGGGTATCTGCGTGTACATGCAGTGGGAAAGGTTCTGTTAGACATTTATTTTGCTGGGTTTGGAGGGATTAAGCAAAGAAATTGGCAGTGGGGTGGGGGAAGTCCAGACAGGGAGAGAAATTGTCATTTCTGAGACTTTCCCACTCTGCTTGTTTTACTGCAAAACAGGAAATATCTGTCCTGTGGGTCTGAACAGGATCATTCATGTATGAGATGAGTGATTTTAGAGGTTGTCCTTTCTTGGACCTCTCTTTCTCTTCCGTGTTTTAGTCATTGCTGCTTGGATAGGTGCAAAGTTTCAGGTGCAGAGGTGAAATTCTTGCTCATAAATGAGACAGCTGAAGTGTGAGCTTTTAAATCACAGCTGCCATTTTCACTGGCAAAATTCCCTTGTTTTCAGATTTTGACTATCCAGGAGTCTCCTTTGGAGACTAAATGCTAATTATTTTATTCTATCGGAAAAAATGGTTCTTCACTGACATGAGAGAGAAATTTATTTCTCCTTTTCTTCCAATTCTCAGAAATCAAATTTTTTTTTTTTTGAGTTTGTATTTAGTAGTGAATAGTTGCTTCCCTGGGGTGTGGTGAATACCACAGCAAGAGAAAAGAAGCAAGGTAACATGACAAGAAGGATAGTAAATTTCACTTTATTTATATAATTACCACTATCATATTTTTTCAAGGAATCTACTATTGGGATTTGAAAATTGATTTTTTTGGAATTTTTTTATTGCTTCTGGTGTATCTGACTACATGTCAATAGATTGAAGCAACTTGTTCTGCCTGTCTTCAGCAGTACTTGTAGTTGTCTAGATAAGAATTGAAAGACATAAATTCTAGTTATTCATCCCAGGTGTCATCACAAAGAAGTGTTTGCCCTGTTCATTCAGCTATCATTAATTGCAGATGATGTGCAGAAAATCAGATTTTTGGAATGCTTAGTAGTAAATTCCGTTTTTCATTTGAGCAGTAATTTACATCTGTGGAATTACACCAGTCTCAGACCCTTAGGACTCCTGGATTGGTAATGAAAATGTGTAAAGTATAACAGAAGAAGATTTTAAGATCAATGAAATTTCAACAATGTCCCTTGTAGATTGCAAGGTGTTAAATATGTTTTTGAAATTGTCAGAAAGCAGTTGATTTGAGCCTGTGGTCCCTCTGGCCTAGGTTGTGATATGATTTTGTGATGGATGCTGCCATCAAAACCACTGCTGCAGCAGTGGCAGGACTTAAAACCTGATATGGAAAAGAGGAGCCAGGTGCCATTACAGAAAAAAACCCACCTTAATTTAAGATCTCATATGTTGGCCATATAGTATTTCTTCTCTAAAATTTAAGAAAATTGCCATACTTAATCTGTGCAGGATACTGGTTATCCTAGACTGGTAGTAAAAGGTACGAATTCTGGACTTCCCCAAAAACTTCATGGTACAAATGTTTTGATGACATGATCAAAACTTCAAAAACTTGTGAACAAAGAGTACATTGTGTACCGGAAAGTAAAAGCACACATTTTTACAATAGTTTGAGCTCAGATACAGGGCTGTTTCTGTTCCTTCATAATTTCAGGAGAATGGAAGCCACCATTCCAGTGTTTGCAGTCTAATTTCTATTCAGCTTTTGTTCAGAGCCTGACATCTGCATGAATGTTTTGATCTGTGCTATGTTTCGACTGAAGAGATGAGGGCAGAGGATTATGCAACTCAGAGGCATAAAGCCTGATGGATTAAAAGAAAATTCATATTCTTACTCTAGACAAAGCAACACTAAACTTTTCTCTAGGAATTACTGAACCTTAACCCTGAGACATTGTAATCATATTTTGCCTCTATATAGTGGGCCAAAACCATTGTTAAAAGACCATTGTTTTCACTAAAGTTAACAATACATCAGCTTTTTAGGAAATCCTTTATTTGGAAGGGAGAAAGTTGAGTTTCAGCTGGGGAGGAGAAAGAGCTCTCATCCTAAATTACTTTTTCAAAAATATGACGAAAAGTTTATATTGCTTTTATATGGCAACATAAAAAATGGGGAGGGGAAATGGGAAGAGACAACTAAGGAAGTGAAAAGAGAAAATTAAGGGAAAAACACACTGTATTAATGCGTTCTGGAGTTTCAGAAGTAGTCCTTGATAGACAATTGCCTTTGCTTGAGAACCATGCTTTCAGGGTGTATTAGTGGAAAAACCTCTTGTAGGCTCTGTGGACCAATTTTGCTTTAGCTCATTGAATTCCAGTTTTAAAAATAACGGAGGGCAGAACTGAGAAGAAAAAAGCTGTGTACTTAGAGAAAGAGATCTCCAGGGTTTTTTTCCTCACAGAAATTCCTTGCAAAGAAAATGATAACTCTAAGAGAAAATTTGAGCATTTATGTTGAATTTAGTCATATTTAATTCACTTATTCATAGAATCATGGAGGTCAGCTAGTCCAACACCTCAGAGTGGGACTGTTGACTACTGGTATGTGATTTTAAAATAATCTCAGCCATCACATGAAGTTTTGCTGTTCACAGTTTGCAGGAATTCTCTGCAGCAGTAATGAAAAGGATACTAAAATAGATTTCTTAATGTAAGCACTCTCTTAAAACACGTGCACCATCTCATATGACAGTTCTAAGAAATCCGAATCACCTGTAGCAGAATTGGGGAGCACTGCTCTAGAAATTAGGAACTTCAGCCAGCAATGCTTGCAAGTCCTTATGTTTTTTTAATAACAAATACTTCATTTAAATTCTCTGTGCTATTTAATTTTCCTCTTGAAGTGCCTATAAATGAGTTAAATTATTTGAATTTTGACTTCTACTGTACTTTCATTTTTAGGATGTACATTCCCCCCAGTAAACTTATGTATAAAGGTATAAAGGTGTTTATAAAGGTATAGACGCACACATTGAGACATTTAATCTTAGGTGTATTTTTAGAACAAACACCCACTTATATAATTGACTTGAATCTCAGGAGAAGTGGTGTAGTGTTGTTAAAAAAGATCAGTGACAAGTAGAAAGACACAACATGCTCAACCTTACAGGAATTAAATATCAGTTGTATTGTGTTACTGAATTAGCTTATGGTCACTGAGGGATTTTTATTTTTATATTTTGACTTGCTTTTCCAGAAAAAACCATCAAAGACTTATACTTCAATAAATTAAACTATTCTTTTCTGTTTGTAGGCATGGGGGAAAGGAAGAGAACTTATAACTTCTCTTTTAAAGTAATCCCATTGTAAGTAAGCAGTAAGACTCTCAAAACAAAGCTGAGAACATGGTCCAAAGTTTGTGCTGGACAAAGAAACCATTATCTTAACCAATTAAAAATATTCTAGTTAGTCCTAGGCAAAATTATTTAGTTAGTCCTAGGTGGAATTATGTAGCTTCAATTTTAATTGGAATGGACTTAAAGACTTTATTTATTTATGTAGACCTGTTAAGAGTAATTCTGACCACCCAACTTAATGACAGTACTTTGAAGCCAAGCTTGGCTCAGTTTTGTGAAATAGACCGTTCTCTTTTCTTCTGGTTTCTGCCTGTGGTAAGTGGGAATATTGGTCTCAGTCCCTTTTGAGCAAGCCCTTCATCTGCAAAAGATGTCTAGAAAAGTTTCATATAAATAAGATATGAAAACCATGTAGTGAACTCTGCTATTACTTTCCACAAAGACCAAATTTTGAAATAATGAAAACCCCCATAGACCTCCTGTCTTCCAATGCTTGTACCATTGAAAACTACATTTTATTTTCTTCAGCCTTCAGAAACAAGGATAGGAGCATCAAAAAGATCTACAAAATATTTTAAAGCACATTACACTAAATCAAGTACTGTAGGATCATGTTTGATAACGACTAAGAATAGGAAACTTCAGCAGTGTATGTAGTAAGAATCAGACAGACTCTTCTATGGCATTGCACAGTGTATCTGGTGGAACATATCCTGTGAGACAATTATTAATGCTAATAATATTCTTCGGTTGCTGTGTTGCTAATAATAAAAGAATGGGGACAGTTCATAGAAGAAAGGAATTCCTGTTGTATGCAACAATAGAAATAGCAGCAGAAACGTAACCATAGAGAGAGGTAGAATTCTGTGAACAATTTAGAAAAATCACTGTAAATAGGGCTGATCTTCCAATTATAAGCCTTCTCTGTTTATGTAATATTTTATTAATTTATGAAGTCTTAGGATTTAAATCTATCATAAACCAAGACTGAACTAATTTGAAGCGATTATTGAAAGATATTTAAATGTCCAGCAGGGCAGACTTAAGGAGACCATAGGGAAAACAGTAGGAACCAGGGACTTGTTAATTTGAAAGGTAGATGAGGCAAAGGAAGAATTACATATTGTGTGCTGAGAGGAGTAGAGCTAGATCCTCCTAAAGAAAAATAAAACAAAAGCCTCTGCCATCAAAAAGTAAGATAGTGCAGCATCCTCAGCTGCTGAGTGTCGCAGTGGCTGTCTTGCTGTGACTTGATGTTGTGAGCTCACTGGTGAATGCTGCATTGATCTAACATGTCTTCACCTGAACAGCTCTCTGCTGATAGATTCCTTACATGTTAAAAGTACAAAAGCCAGTAATGTACTATAACAAGTGATGTGGAGTAAAAGGCAATAATCCGTTCATGCAGATGTTAGCTGCAACAATTAGAATTTGCTCTGGGGCAAGACTCATAAATTAAATCACAATTAACAACAAAAACTCTCTCCAAAGCATGGTGGCTATGTATTAACTACTGAGCACCTATGAAAAAGAACCATGAATGTGAAATGTCCGGCATTTTCTCTCCCTGTGACTCCTCAGAAAGGAAATTATTTCTATCCTAGTGAGCCAGTACCATAAGGACAAGAAGAAAAACTGTCACACTTCAAATACCTCCTTAGATATAAATTGTGTGATGAGTACAGGAGTAGCACCTATTGCATGGCTCTCTGCAGAGGAGGCAGGGCTCAGTGACTTGCACATTTTCTCTCATACATCTATGCCCATCTCTTACCTAACTCTCTCTTGGTTCGTATGCAAGGGTCATTTAAGTGCACACTTTAAAGCAAAAAGAATGTGTAGCAATTGCTGCTCTGCAGTGCTGGACTTAGACCTGTCTGTGTCGAGGCAAGAGTTTTAATGATCACATACGAAGAGTTGCTTGGATTAATTTCTGAGATACGGAAATATAACTGTGATTTTAGAAACCTATTTATGATATACATCTTTTGGGGAATGGCCCTAGTATGTGTTGATTAACATGCAGAGACAGAATTTATCTGCTGCTGTCAGCATGTATTATCTGATATATAGATAATGTAAATATATACCTAATATAAAATACCTCTCAAACTCTGAATTGTTCAGTGAGGATGACTGAGATTTTCAATGCTTTTATTCAATTTTAGACTGAAAACTTCCTTGTCTCCCCTCCCTACCCCACCTTCAAATCAGAAACTTTAATTCTAAGGCATTAAAAAACATGTGGGAGTTCTCACCATGACTTTGTTCTGAATAAAATCAGTCAAGAAGGTGCACTTTCTGTGGACGCTTGATGTGTAAAACAGCAACTGTGGTGACCTATTCAAAAGCAACCATAGACATAAATTCCTGAATATGCTAAGGGTCAGTCATAATACTTTGCTTCTTTAGGTGTTCTAATACTAAAAAATATAATAGAGTTGTTAGTCCATTCTCTCACAGTATCTCAATTTAGAGAATTCTGTATCATACAGAATTTGGCAAATTTTTTGTAGTTCATGATTCATAGCATGTTCTTACTCAGAGTGGTTATTAATAAAGGTAATCATTCTATTAAACCTACTGGGTATTTTCCATAAAATCTGCATATTTTATATTGTAACCATAGTTTTCTGCTGACTTTTCACATGGAAAGGTTGCTTAACAAGAAGCTGACTTGCTGTGGTTTGGGAGTTGGCTCACTACTGTCACTATATAATAAAGCTGTATCTGTAACCAGCTACCTATGTTTTCAGTCCTAAACTCTAACTAGGATTTCACAACTAAGATAGAAATTATTACTGCAAAACCAGATGTTGCTTCTGGTAGAATTAACACTAGTAAGCACACAGCATTACCACCCTGCTTCTCTTCTAGACTGCACATTACAGCTTCACATCTTACATCTGAGTCCATCTCAGCAGTGTCAGGAAGTGAGAAGGGAGCAACACAGCCTTCTGCGCTTGTCCTATATGCACTTCTAATACTGCAAGTGAGAGAAGGTACTTGTGTTAGGTACTCTTGAACCAACATTCTAGATGTTTATACTCTGTTAAATTTGACCAGAAATGCTACAACTTTTTTTTTCTCTCCTTCCAGCCACTCATGCCCTCAGGTGGTCCCCAGAGCACAGAAAATCAATGTGCTTTCTATTTCTAAGCGGCTGATGAGACTATAAAAATAAATAGCATCAGTGGGGTAGACTAATAATTTTCTTCTGCCCATGGCAAATAGTTGTAGAAGGACAGTCTTATCTCCTGCAAGCTCTGGAATGCTGGTGATAATCAGTGAAAGTAGGAGGAGATATGGGAAACTTGTTTTGAGAGGGTTTTTTCCTCTTAGATAAAAAATATTAGCTTAGTGGGATGACCATAACTCCTTTAACAAAGAAATTCATATTTGGTCTATGAGACCTTGAGTGTTACCAGTTTGGGTCTCAGCCAAAGCACACTAAAGCGTGGGTTTTGTGCATTCACCTGAATGCATTTTGGGTGAATCTCTCAAACTATTCAGGGCAGATTATTTGGAGACCCATCACAGTTACAGGGAATTACAGCAGAGAATTCAGAGTGGTCTTTTGGACTTAGGAAGTTTGGGTTTAGAAATCATCTACTTTTCTTCTGCTTTATTTCCCTGGAGTCATAAGAACGTGGTTCCTAATCCCCTGTAGTAGCTATTTCCCCACAGGACATGCTGTCAGGGAATGTAACATACCAGCTGCATTTGTGTTCTGAGGGAAGCTATTTCATGCTATTTTTCATTGAGTAAAAGCTGTCTTTATCTGTTAAAAATTTGCTGTTGCCACAAAAGCTGAACAGAACTGGTGTTGGTATTTACAAGAGCTAAGGGCTATAGCTTTTTCTTCCAAATCCTCTTAGTTGTATGTAAAAGCATTTGTTTTCTCGTCCTTTTCTCGCTTTGGATTATGTCTTTATTCATTACAGTATTGATGCTTTGTAAAAGCAGACTGGTAACATCTTTAAGCAGAGATTTTCTGGAAATACGTAGCACAAGAGTGGCAGAAAGCAATCACTTATAGAAATCAAGCAAAGTTTGAAATACATATCTTTATGTTTGCATTTGTCTGAAAATTACAACACCCAGAACAAGTCCTGGTTGGGGTTTTGTTGGGTGTTTGGTTTGATTTCTGTTTGTTTGTTTTGCTTTGTTTTTTACTTCAAGGTAATTCTGTGCATGAATATCGCAGGAAATTTCAGTGAATGACTCCATTTTAGTATCCATTTAATTTCTGTCACAGAGTATTCTTGCTAACTCAGAGCTTTTAACTATTTCCACTTACCACAAGCTGTTAATTCATCTTCCTCCCCTTCAGTTAATTTAAACATAAGAAGCAACGAAGGTCTTTGGGCCATGACAGCATCTCTTACAACTATGATTCTTTGTCAGGAGGAGATGTAACCTATAGGTTACAGTAATGCAGGTGATCAAATGCCAGAAAAACAGCACTGGAATTAAACATCCTCTTGAACATTTCTATTTGTATGGTCTTGCTCAAACCCTGCTACAGCCTTCATTTTGCAGAACACCTTATTTTCTATCTAAGATTAATTTCTCCATAAAATCTAGTGGCCATGTCACAGTAGTTAAAGCAGATTCAAAGTGGAATATCTAACTACATTAAAAAAAGAAAAAAAAAGAAAAAAAAAAGGATGAATTTGGTTTGTAGGAAACCAACACAACTGAGTCATGCAACCTGGTATTTCAGAGGTGTATTGAATATGCCATAGATAAATGCCGTTTTTAAAATATGTTCCTGTTCTGTGGTACAGTGTATCAAAATATGTTTGAAGAGCTTTTCTTCTACACTGGAATTTGTATATTTTTTAGTCTCCCTGTATAAACATGATGCACACACTTCATGCATGCCTGTGTGCCAGGGGGAGTGACCAGGCATTTAATAGAGTCACAGATTACAGTGAGCTTTCACCCATTTAGATCAGTGAGGCTGTGTTTGCAAGGTTTTCTAAATATATGCTGAAATGACAAAATGTGCCAAAGAATAAAAGGCTCTAACTTTTCTATTCTTCTCTGAGGATCAATTGCTGTTAGAAATTATACTCCTACATAAATATACAATGGTGCTTACAGTCAGCTCTCATTGTTTTTTCTTTACAAAAAATGCTTTAGACTTAGTGCTGTGCTCAGCTATGTTAAATCCCATGCAAAGCAAGCTTTTTACTTATTTTACCAGTCAAAACAACAGCATCCTGAGCACTTTGATGCCTTTGCTAAGTTATTGCAGAATTTCTCTGCAATAATGTAGAGAAAAGATAAATGATCAGAGGGCTGGAGTGCCCTCCTATGAAGACAGACTGAGAGTTCAGGTTATTCAGCCTGAAGGAGAGATGGTTCTGGGGAGACTCTTAGAGAACCTTCCAGTACCTAAAGAGGTCAAGAGGGCCTTCAAGAGAGATGGAGCAGGACTTCTTACAAGGACATGCAATGATAAGACAAGGGGGAGTGGCTTTAAACTGAGAGTAGATTTAGATTTGATATTAGGAAGAAATTCTTTATTGTGAGGATGGTGAGGCACGATGACAGAAATGTTGTGGGTGCCCCATCCTTGGAAGTGTTCAATGCCAGGTTGGACAGTGCTTTGAGAAAGCTGGTCTAGTTGGAGGGGTCCCTGCCCCACATGGGGTGTAAGCTTGTCTAGTTGGAAGGGTCCCTGCCCCACATGGGGTGTGTGTGAGGAGTGGGTTGGAACTAGATGATCTTTAAGGTCCCTTCCAACCCAAACTGCTCTACAATTCCTTGATGTGTTAGAAAACCTAGCTGATGTAAACCTGAGGAATAATTTTAGATTCTGAAGATAAATTTGAGCTTGTAACCCTCTAAACTAGAGCTGTAAAAATTATTTGAGTTTTTTCCCCTTGATAGTATAGAACGGATGTCTGTGATTACTGTTTTATTCTGGAGCTCTGCTTCATTTTAAGGTACTCAGTTGCTCGTGTTTGATTTTTTAACACTTACTTTCACAAATCCCCTCCTTCCTAACGTAAAGTACTGAGGATCTGAGGTGATCGATACCATCTTTCAGTGTGTGTTATTTCAATTTGTGTGTAATAGTCTGAATTTTATTTTCAAGAGACATAAATAAGAATTCTATCTCAATAACTTGTTTGCTTCTCAGCATTATGTTCCCTTGGTGGTACAATAAATACCTTTAATTTTTTCAAGAAGTGATGACTGTCTACAAAATATGTGAAAAAGCTACCATGTTTCAGCTTAATAAGCTCATCAGCGGAAGAAAGATAGTGATATTTCTATTATTTGTATATGTATTTATAGTAGTAAAAATAAAGGAATCCTAGTTTTCTTCTCTAAATATTACTTTGCATTGCAGTATATTAGGTAAAACATTAAAACATTTTTTAAAAAGCGAGATTTGCACTAAAAAAAAAGCCCTTCAGATGAGTTGAGTAAGGTTCCAGTTCAGTTTGAGAACTTTCTCAAATTTAATATTAAAATATTGCAAAATATTGCAAAACTATAGCTTTCTTTGCTGGTATTTTTTTCTGATTACATTGAGAAAAGTACATGTAGGAGGAGATATCAACATACATGGGTACATAATTATTCCTAAGCAGGTGCTGCACATTCAGTTTAAGCTCAGTGAAATGCTTGACATTTCTTGAGCATAATAATTTCTCAAAAAAATATTGCAAGCTCTGGGATTTTTCTGCTGGATGTGTGCTACAACTCTTGAAACCAAATTTTTTCTTCTGGTTTTGAGGACATTTTTTTGTCATCGACTCTGAGGCCAGACATGAAGTGAGCAGTATTAGTGTTCCTCCAAAAGGATCACTGCAGTTAGTCTTGCCAAAACTGAGTCTGAGATGCAGAAAGCCAAAAGAAATGGCTACTAGAACTGATTTTTTTTAAGTAACCGTAAGATCAATTCAGATGTAAGTTATAAATTCTGCTGACCTGCAGACTGCTGTGGAGTCAGAGTGTGTTATTTGTGTAGGCTGTCCTTCTGCCCTTGAATTGCCCTGATGGTACTTCAGAACAAAGCAACAGTGGTGAGGCTTTAAGCTAGGGGTGCTTAAGGATTGATGGAGTCATTTAACATTTTTCACAGGAATACAAGGTGCAGGTCTGTTCAGATATGTATCCTCTGCTCTCTTTTCAACACATTAAAATAAAAAGCCTTCATATTCCATAACTAAAGTGTTTGCATGATGAACAGAGTAGTTTAGCTAGTGGAGGAATAGTTGGAAAATTGCTATGATATACTTTGATTTCACATAAATGCCTAATAATAAAATAAATCCTTTTATGGATTACATGTATAGCCTGTGACTATAACACCATAAATTATAGTATATTATAAGCATCTATATGAATCTATAATGGCATGTTATGGCAGCAAAAAGATGACGTGTGTATACTATAACTGGGTGAATTGTCCCTAATCATCTCTCTCTAACCATCCTAATTGTCAGACTGCAATCAAGCCCACAAGGATTGATCTAATCTTAGATGAAACAGTTTGTAGCAGATGTTTCTTTATTTCTTCAATTCCTAACTTTAAATGCCAGCAGATTTGCAATGTGCAAAATATTAGTAATAAAAAAATGCTATCAGGAATTTTAGGATTTGAATTATGATACTAAAATTATCTAACACCTACTTGTGTTGTTGCAGAAGGTCATGCCCCAAGCTCTGTAAACTAGAAGTTTAACCTTTCTCTGTAATTTGGATGATGAAATGAAGCTCAAGGGTATATGCAAGGTTATCATATATGAGGAATGTTTCCCTGCTGGATAGCATTCACACCATACTTTCAGACAGTATTTCTCATTGGAAACACTACTAGTCTTTTTTTCTGGTGTATATTTGTGGGATTTCTTTAATCCTGACTTGACAGCTTAAACAGCTTTGCTTTTATTGTGGTTGCTTTGTGGTAGATAGTTTGGTAACATTTGAAGAAAATATGTTGAAGTAGGCAAGAGGAGGTGGAAAGTTAGACTCAATTAAAAAGAAAATTGAAACTAAAAATTGAAACTACCCAGGCTTATTGTATCTTGTGGTAAATTCCCAGCCCTACATCCCAGAGCTGCTGACAGGAGCAGGTAAGCTCTTGCTTCTGAGCACAGCTATGGATTCATTTGGCCTCTCCTGTCTGGGTGCTGGAAATCAGATGGCTGTGGTGTATCTCTGCCCTGCTGCTGGGAGAAAGGTGAGTTCCCAGCAGTGTGGTAAAGAGCAGGAGCTGGCCTCAATTCCCTGCCACTCTGCACCCTCTGTGCTAATCTGGGAGCTCAGTGCTGTGCAGCGGTGCTCCGCCTCTCTTGCGTCTTCATAGGAATCCAAATTTGCCACCCAAAATGCACCCAATTAGTGCAGTGGGAACTGTATTTGATTTCTATTGTCAAAAAGGTAGACAGCAAAATCAGAGCTGGTCAAATGTTGGTAGCTCAGCTAAGTGGATTGCAACCATAAGCTGTTTTGGTTTGTAGCTCAGGCTTTTTTTTTTTTTTTCTGTTGAATTGATCCAGCAATAGTTTAGATCCTGTAACTTGTTCTTTGGGCTGAGCTATAGATCCCCATTTTCCTCCTGGGCCTTTTTATAGAAAATAACTGTTTCAATTTCTCCTAAGTTTTACTTGAATGTGTGACAAGTGTAGTTTTACTGAAGCAGTAAGGTGTCACCTCTTGTCTCTTCTCCCTTAGCCAAATTATGCACAGAATCAAAAAATGGTGGGTGTCAAAACAGTGGTTAAATATTACTTTACTGTGACAACTATTTTTATTTTTCTCATTATGAATGCCATATTTTTAAGTTGTGACTACATTTTTTAATCTCACAGCAAACTGCATTTCCCTCACATACCCCATAGAAATATTCATTTTTAATGGAGATAACTAGTGAGGTAAACCTGAACACATTCATATTTTAGTGTTTTTAATGCATATCCTGCAGATGCTGTCTTGTCAAACAGGAGAGAATGCACATGGCAAGTCAGGGATGAGAAATCAACTAGCCCTTCCTGCAGATAATGAGATGTAAATGCTGAACGGAATATTATTATGTTGTTGTCTTCCTGGGAGAAAATTTGATAGGTTATGCTAGCAAAAAGCTCCATGAGTGATGCTTCAGTGCCTGTCCTGGTCAGTGATGGTTTCTGTTAGTAATTAGGAGCTGACTCATTGCTGTTTCTCTCAAGAGACAAATGTTTCTACAGCTAGTGGCAGAAAATTAGATGGTTTTCCAATATACCCAAGAAAACTGCCATTTGTTCTGTCCTTTGGATAGGTGCAGGGAGATTTCAGAGCATCTAAAGTGATTTGGAAAAAAAGCTTATGGTGTTGTAACTTTATTAAAAAAAAGCATGGGGGATTTTTTTGTTGTTTCTGTTTTCTGTTGGGTTGTTTGAGTGTGAAATTTCTGGAGTAATGTGTAGAAAGTTGTCAATAAAAGTCCCTTCTCTAAATATTAGTGATGACTGGGAAAGCTTTATTTGCTACAGCTGTGGATAAAAAGAAATGTGAATCTCAAAAGCATTTATTGCAAATGTCTAGGAAAAAGCCTTGGAAATATCTGGAAAATGGAAAATCATACATAACGTTTCTACTATAAACCAATTATTTTAAATTATTTTAGAAAAGAGGAAAATATTTCCTTCTTTCTGCAAAATATCTAGCCAGTGGATTTCCTGCAATATGTATTTTAATGGATTTGTTATGAACAGCCGTGGCAACAATAAACCAGAATTGTATGACGAGATCATGAAAAGTAATGGCCCATTCAGAGGCCAAATTTTTGCATCTATTAGTCAAGAATATTAAAAAATATGATCATGCTGGAAATGTGAGCTGAGCAGTGTACTATATTAAGCAGAAGAAAAGGTATCAAAATAAGATTATGCAGAGATTTCCTAATTAATTGATCTGTTGCAGTGTTCCAAGTAGAATATTAAAGAAAGGATCTCTGAAGATTAATAGAAATATATCAGCATTAGAAGTCAAATTTCTAACTGGAAAGATTTCAGAAATAATTTGATGGGGGCGTGATAAGGTAATATTGTTCCAGGTTCTGGAATCCTCTCAGTAACAAGATGAGGCTGCTCAGGATCCATCTTGAGGAAAGAGGCTCCTCTCCCCCTCGAGCTTGTACATTGTAATCAAAATCATTCCCATGTGCTATCACAAGGGGCAACCTAATCAATTCTCACCAGACCACAAGTGTGCTGAGTTATTGCCATGGCTTACTGATACATAATTGCACAACATCCTGGGCAATAGAATCTGGAAGAATATTTTTTTTGTGCTTTACCCATCTTGTAAAACTGGGATAGGAAGGATGTTCTTTAAAGAGGTTCAGCTATGCCTAAGGCTCTGCAGGTAATTTCAATAGAATCCTTCTCAAGATTGTAATGAACAAGATTTTTCTAATTGATTCAATAATAAAAGAAAACCTAAACCCAGCATGTACTTAATGCCATCTTCCTGAATTTCTTCAGTAAGAAATGCAACGGCGTGGGGTAGACTTTGTGTTGTTTGCCCTTGATACAAAATTTTAAAATCATATTTGTTGAACAGTTGAGTACTCATCCAAGGATGTAACCCTGATTAAATGATCAAATATTTGGCATTTCTTCAACTAAGCACTTGTGGAAAACAGTCTCACAGGAAATTCTAAATATTATGGAGACAACACAGCCAGTGGTTCTAATTCTCTCAGTTCTGGAAGGGCTGATGCTGATTTCTCTCACAATGGCTTCCCCAATTATCTGAGGACTTTAGAAGTCTTTCAGAAGTTTTGATTACAGCCAATGGCATCCTAAAGTAGGCCAGGGATAAAAGAGTATCTCACAGTTCGTGAATAATTGAGTAGGCTTCTGTATAACAATGAGGTGCCTTATGAAAGGCAAATGTTTGTTTGCTGTGTGCTCACATCTGCACCTATTTATTCATATTTATAGGTAAATTCATATGCTAATGCTTTTTCAAGCACTAAGATACAAAGTGTCTGTTGGCATAATAAGGTAAAATGCTGCTGAAATGCAATGGAACTGTACATGTTTATACCAGTTTTAAAATTAGGTTGCAAAAAATAAAATCCAAATGCAAGGATGTATCTTGGCATAAGTACATAGAGTATCAGGAGTCCTCTTTGGGCCTTTTCATTCTTCAGATCTCTCCTCTTCTTAAAGGTCTGGAAAAAACAGATGCCAATAAATTGAAGCAGTTGCTGTCTAAAGGACAAACTTATGTTTCTCTTCTCTTGCTATTCAATGTTCTCTAAAAGCAAGGGCTGTTCATTCTTGCAGTCTGTGTGCTGAAGCCTTTGAATACATCTCGGTTCTGAAATGTGTGAGAAGGCTGATGAGCATCCTTAAAGATAACTAGCATCAAGCCCTGGTATTTGATAGTAGCTCCCAGCAATAAGGAGGTCAAACCCTTCCTCTAGAATTTCCTCAGCTTATCTGCAAAACCTCAAACTCACTTTCACACTGTCTGAAATTGATATCCAGTGAAAAAAAGACTGAAGCCATCATTTGTCTGAACCTGCTCATTTGTCACTAAAGGAAGTGCTTTGGAGTATGCATTAGATGAACTTTGATCTAGAAAATGTTCTCATCCTCATAGGGAGAGGTCTGACTCCATGACTAGGATGTATAGTTTGCCTTTTTATTAGGAATGTTTCTAATGTACTGGATCTAACTGATACTTCTCATTGCAACAAAATATGACTCTCCCATATATATGCATATAAAAATATATTTTAAAAACCACAAACAAACAAAGAAAAAACAAACAAACAAACAAAACCCTCCACCAACCTTTGAAAACCTTCTGTTTACCAACACAAATTATCAGTTTCATTGTCACCAGCTGTCAAAAATTCAGGTCATCTGCAAAACGCAGATTCCATGTCTATGCTAAAACCCACCACCAAGATGATGACATGAGTTGGTCTGGCTTTTCTAAAGAGAATTTTTTGAGGAGTGTAAGACATTAAAAGCATATAATGAAAATTAGGAAATCAAGAAAACATTTGAAATTAAGATAGTTGTGTTCACCTTGATAACGCACTTCCTAGGAAAAGACTTTCCTCAGAAGAAGAGAAATGAACTGAAACTACACAGACTAAAAAACACCCAGGATCCCAGAAGAGCCAGAAGTATTATTAAAAATGATGCTTTTATTAAATAAATAAATATGTCCCTTTCAGACAGTTGGTACTGTTGTTTTTTAGTAAGGTCAAAATAGTGTGAATATTCTACATCTTTGTGTGTGGAGCTTTTCACACCACAAAATTGTGTTGAGCTAATATGTTTAATCAAGGAATAACTGTGGGAGAAGTGCTGTAGTTTTGGTAAAGTCAAGTTGCAACACTGCCAAGATGTTATTTGAAGAAAGTACTATCTAATAAAGATGGTTTATGACGTCCCAAAGTGTAATGCCATTTTTTTCAGGAAATACGATATTGTCTTTGCTTTCCCTCAGGACAGGTGAAGTAATTTCTGAGATAGAAAGTACAGTTGTACAGTTGCCACTTTACAACCTTAGTAGAAAAAGCCTGGAAGTTCTACACTTTGCAATACATATACTGAAGAGAATTTAATTGTATACCATGGATTCTTCTAAAAGTCTTCATAATTAAACATATTGATACTGTAGCCCAATGGTAGAGTTTTAAAAGAATTCACTTACTTTGACTGATAACATTCATCTTAGATAGTGGCAATAGGGTAGTGTCAGTAGTATTATGTCATAATGTGGTTAATTAAGCCTAGTTATTTTAATGACACTACATTTTCTGCTTGTATTCAGTTTAGACAGCAGACTGAGGGGAAAACTCTTCCTGCTCTAATTTCCTTGGGTTTTTTAATTACTTAGGTTTTTTTGGTAATGGGAGGTATGGTAGGTCCAAATTTAACAGTACTGTATTTCTTGTGCTGTGTCATTAAATTTTTTAGAATTTGTACTGAATTAAGGCTCTTCACGTATGGCCAGTGGAATCATTGAGTAGTATTGGGTTTGAGGCTTTTTTTGAATCCTTACATCCTTGAATTAATAACATAAAATTGCATATGGTATTGTTTATAGAGCTGTCCAAGTACTGGAGAGAAGAATGAAGTAAACTGCTGTCATAGATTATAAAACGAGATTGATATCTAATCTCTTACTTGCATAATATAGTTTAGAGGATTATCATTAATCAGCTTCTCTTTGAAGTGCAAATTTTACTCTTAAAGTAAAACACTGTCATTTTAAAATTTCTTCCTAAGTCAGTTCTGTACTGAATGCATTTGTAATACTGTCCACCTTTAAAGAAAAACTAATAGCATCCATTGATTTTGTTCACAGATTTTTAGGCGTTGTTGGTTGGTTTTCAAGAAGGCTTCCAGTAAAGGACCCAGAAGGCTAGAAAAATTTCCAGATGAGAAGGCAGCATATTTCAGGAACTTCCACAAGGTAAGTCATGCCTTTCTTGTGAGCTGAAGCATTGCCTGTTTACCACTCTTCCTTGGGAAGAGTATGTTCTTGCTATGTCTGGTTTGCAACAGTACAGTGGAAGCCTTGCTGAAAACCTAATCCTGGCAATAAAGCAGAGTAAAACATCCATAAGTCTCAGTGATGCAGGTGAGATATCACACTGGTTTTTTTCCAGATGATCACAAAACCCTCAATGTATTTGAAGCAACAGAATTATGTTTTTTTAGTTAAACACTCATAGTTTGGAAATGTGTAAAATTGGCTGCCTATTCAAATGTTTAATCAATAGTTTTTAGCTAAGTATTACACAAATTCTGAAAATGCTAAATGCCTCAATTGTAATGGTGACACTCTTCAAATGTGTAAGGTTCTTCCCAGAACTCAAGATTTACAAGCTGTGTCAACAAAAAGATTTCTTGCAGTAAAAAGTCAGGATTCGCTGAATGAGGTACTCCCTGCTTTTTCTATCACTCGCACTTCTGTGATGGGAAACAAGATATTTGAGCATGAGTTCTTCTTTCTATCCCACAAGTTACTGTTATCAGCCCCCACAAGTCTGTCAGTAGACTTCATGCTGCCTAATACTAAAGCAGGGTGGGGATCTGTGCTTGTACTGTTGCCTTCTATCAAGTCACTGTTAGCTATATGACACATCAATGTTTGATATTCCATTAAACCTGTCAAGTTGAAACACAAAGAGGACCACGGGCCACGCAGCAAGAAGTGAAAAAATGTGAATGTAATCCTAGATCTCTCAAAGGCAGGTGTGATGTTTTTACCATAAAACTACAAATTGGCCTTTAAGTTCCAGTAGCCAGACTGCTCTAACGTGGGTCCCCCTGTTGGGACATAAGTCCTCACAGCTAACCATCTCCAGCATAAGCTCCTCTCTCCATGTGTCCACAGGCCAGGATCCTGCTCAAGCGTGGGCTTCTGATGCAGCCACAGCTCTTCTGCAAGGCTTTGGGGAAGTTTTTTGTGCTGTTTTCATTCTTTTTTGAGCCTGTTATGCCTATAGCGTACTTAATGTGTTAAAGGACTCAGAAAGACTTTATATGTTGCCTTTCAACTGTCATCATTGCAGAAAAATAATATGAAATGCAGGAATTGTTTAAGCTAAGAAAATAATGTTGATACCAATGCAGCTGCATATTGTAGTATTGATGAAGAGTCACCATTTGCAAATGGAAAGGAGGGATGTTACTCTTTGCTATCTGTTTTTCCCCCTCTTTTTCCCCTCTGTGAGGATAGGAAGAAAAGAAAAAGAAATGAATAGTCTTTCCTATTTAAAAGGATAATGTGTTTCTGACTGCAGAGAAAGAGGAATTGTATTTCTTCACTTGGATTATATCCATTTTTTGAATAAAGCTGTGAAATCATTTCTGAAGGTATATTATCACAAAATAGAAACCCAGAATCTTATTCTCTGACTTGATTTTTTTCCCAATGATATTTTATTATTTCATAGTGATTATTCTCCTCACTTGCCTCCATTCTGATAAATAAAATAGTGGTGAAGTAGATGTGCACGGGTTGTGAATAGTCAAGCATGACTATTGAGGGAACAGTGCAGGGTTGTTACAGGATCAAATATAGTTATTTGATTGTTGGTGTTGGACAAAAACACTCTGATTTTCTTTCTTTCTTTTCTAGAGTTCTTTGTTGGTTCATTATATTCTAAAGTTGTTCAAAATGCATATTTATCTTTAGTCAGCGCAAACTATTAACCCTGCCTTGAAATTCTCCATTTCCTTTCTCACTCACAAAAAATAAAGAGGGTATATGGTGTAAAAAGTTGAAGATTAACTATGAAAACTGAGCCTCAATGAAAAAAGTATTAAATATTGAAGAACTGAAACTTAGTACTTTTAAAGAAAGATTAAAATAGAAGTTGCAAACCTGCCTCCTTATGAAAGGACACATGCAAAAAGGGACAAAAGGCTCTGTTTATTTGCTAATATTCATATAAGACTATACATATAAACCCTGAGATCCTTTCCCCTATACAAATTCTTTGTAAGTATTAGAAGAGGTTGGTGTAGAGGGGTACTCAAACTGCACTGTTTCTCTAGCAACTCTTGTCCTTCAGATTTTCATATCTGTCTGGGTTACCCTGGGAGAAGACCTAGGAGTAGCAGTTAGATGGTATTGTGTAAATTTTTTTTGCTTTCTTATGCAGAGATATAGAGGAAAATTTTGCATCTCAAGTGGGAATATGTCAAAAATTAATATCTTTTATTTATCTGTGTTCAAATCAATATTCAGGACAAACACTACCCCAATATAAGTAACTCATTAAGGTCTCCACTTTTCCATGTTTGAGCTTGAAATGAGGCTGAAATTAAATTCCTCTTAAAAATAATTTACCAAGATGACTATATGTATTTCCTATACTTATGTAATACACTGGGCAATATGATTTAGAGAATGAGCTAAACAAAGGAAAAAACCCAGCACTGGTAACACAAAGCTAAGATAATTAAAAATAGAGATTTTTCTGGTTTACATATGCTAAATAAATAGTCATTAATGAGTAAAAAAGCTGTCCTCTTAAGAAAATTGATTCCTTTCCCCACCCCCTCCCAAGAATCCAGACTATCTATGGGTCTATTTGCTGTTCTATAATTCTGTAAATTGCTGCTGTGCATTGCTTTGGTGTTGGGGTTTTTTTCTACTAATTTTCTTACTCTAAATAACAGTAATGACCTTAGTCCTAGACAAGTGCCTCCTAACAGCAGCAGTGCATATTACATTTGTTCGCCAAAACGTGACCTCATCTGTTCCTTGCAGTTTCTGGTATCAAATTAAAACTTCTCATTACTGTAAATTTAGACCATTGCAGTCTTGCTCAGGTAAGTTTACGGCTTTGCTGTTCTGTTTTCCCTTGAACACTCATTGTGGAGGTTGTGCAGAACAGCTGTGTTGACTCCCATTGCTCCCTCCAAAGAGGGGACAAAATAGCAATACCTCTGCGTCCATGCCAAGGGTGGGTATGCTCTTGGTAGCCACCCCTGCATTGTCAGAAAAGACCAAAAACAGACACCACGGCTTTACCAATTTAAAGGAAAGCAAAAATAAAAAAAAGATTTCTTACTTCTGTAATAGAAGATAAAAAGTATATAAAAAGTGGATTTTTCATGCTTTGGAGACATACTGATCAGGCACTACCAGTGCCTGTAATCCATTAGGAGTGGCTTTCGGGAACATTGTAGCAAATCAACATGAAGATTACTAGAAATGAGAGATCAAACATCCAAACTTGGACTGTATCCAAATGAAATAGAAAAAGCATTACACAGTTGGCCAATTAATTGTTAAAGCAGAATTAGAAAGAGCAGAGTAGAGCTTGAAGAGCAACTAACCAGAATAGATTCTGACCCATGAGGATCAAAAACCTTGCCAAAGACCCCAGAGCATGAAGCAAATGTGCAAGAAAGAGCGTAGAAATGAGCACTTTCACATTGGGGTTTACTGTAGAGAAAAGTGACGTGCTCTGGTGTGGGTACGCGAGGAGGAGTTCTGTAGACATATCTTTGTGTTATAAACCTGATCATGGGTACTTCAGGCCCAGCTACACAGGGAACAGAGTTACTCAAGAGCCCAAATGCCACTTAAGGATGATATTGCTGAATTACTAATGGTAGCCCATGAATACCAAAATAAGAATCAACAAATAAGGATTCTTCCATTCCTTGTAAAATGTCCAGTTCCATTCATGCATGCTTCTTCTTCACTTATAACCTAAATGGCCTTCACATGAAGTGAAGATGTTGGGGGTTGGGTCTGTCCCTGACAAGATATAGCTGTCTTGGAGCAAGACAAGCTTGAATCTGTCAGTGTTAGTGTGCTTACCCTTCAAATAAATAAATAGCTGACATCTGGCATAGAGATCAAGACTTACTGATTTAATCCCCCCCAATATGAGAGATTGTTCTGTTAAGATTGTGTAAACAACAGCTATCTCCAAGGTTTTGAGTGTTAAGTTAGCAAGATTAAAGCAGGATAAGATTTTTAGATTTATGTTATTTGTTTTTCCTGTCATTATGCTTGATTATTATGTGCTTTATATAAATCTGCAAATGCAAAAGGAAATAAATTGCAAAACATTTTAGCAACAACTTCTGATAGTCAAAAATGTGTATGGGACAGATGGTGTTAAGCACATTATGTAATATGTGTCCACAAAAATAGATAATAATCAAGGAAAAGGACAGCAGTAGCCTTCTAACTGTAGTTTACTGGATTAAATTTGTGACCAGGGCCACACAATGGTAGATACCCTACAATTTTATTTCATAATTTGATTGTCCTGAAGAAACTTGTGGAATGCAATCCCAGTGATTTATGGCAAGTTCTTGTACCAGCTGCAGCAGCATCTTGAACACTTCTTGGCATTAAGGTCTCCTGGGCACACGCGCACAAACACATACCCAGAGAGTCCTGTTTGGTCAGAGGAAGGAGGAGACAGGTTCTCTTTGTGCAGTAACACATGGAATGCAGGAACAATAAGATATTTATTCTTCTACAGCACAGTTCCTGGTCTCTAACTGAGATGACCTTAAACCATGAGGTGCTTATTCGGGATAAGTGAATTCCTGATAACTACGAAAACCACTGAGTTTTGCCACAGTCGTATATGTGCAGCTCCCACAATTCTCAAATGTAATTAAAAATACTTATATATGGTAGCACTATAATAATCTTAATCATAAGAACTTCTCTCTCATTGTTTCACTTAGTTGCCTTTGGGTTGTTCTGGTTTGTTGTTTTTCTTCATGTTCTCTAGACATTGCCAAGTTGCCTAAATAAAGATTCTTATTGCTAAAATATGTGAACTACCCTACTTTTATTCTAGTTTAGCCCAAGAGTTCTGTTTTGCTGTGGAGTGTTTCAGATTCTTATGTTGCTCATGTTCACTACAAAGCAGAAGTTGTGCAAGTTTCCTTATGGACTTCTATAATCTGGCATGTTACTACTATTTCTCATAATAATGCATGGTTTCTCAGCTGTAAAGGCGTTCTTAAAGAAAAGGTAAACAGCCACCAAAATGTAAGTGCTAGGCCTAATTCTTGTGCTTTTTATGGTAAGATATATTAAGACACTTGATTTGCCAATAAATTTGAATATTTATATTCCACTTCTTCAGGTTTTTTTCTTGCTATAATTGTTATGCTGTCTGGTTTTCACAATCTCAAATTAAAACCTGCCTGGTTTTGCTCTGTTGACCATTCTGCTTCTACTATTAGTTAGTTATCTATAGTTCCTCAATAAATCTTTATTTTCTCATCTAGTTAAATTCACTCAAAAATTCATATTTGATGAAAACTAAACAGGAATACCTTATGAAGATCTGGTCACATTCACAGATGTTGTTTGCTTTGAAAACCACCCCAGAGTTAGAACACTTTTTCCTTTTCCTCTTCTCCCCTTATTAAGTATGGTAATAATTTTTTTCCAGAACTTCTTTCAAAAAATTCAAAATAGTGATCTCAGTGTAGTATTTTCTAATGAGCCCAATGAGCATGTGTGTGACTATGTCAGTTTTGAATAATATATTTTTTATCTGCAAATAATTAGGATTTTAACAAATATTTTTTGTAATTCTTTGCTCTTTGAGGTTGAAAGAGGTGCCCAAATGTACTTTGTGTGGTTTTACATCCCTATTTTGCCAAGTCTTCCACAGCAGAGGTAACTAAATATTCCTGAAAATTATATCCTTGTTTTTCCACATTTTGACATGTAATTATCTTCAAATATTTGTTTACACCACTTTCAAGTAATATCTTGTAGCAAAATCATGTGGCTGGTATGGGAAGGTTATGAAGGACATTGCTTCCATAGGCTGCTATTACTCAGCCAATGAAATTAAAATGAACCCTATTTAAATGAATAACTGTTAGCAAAATAGCTACAGTTCTGTCACCAAACTAAAAGATTTGCAGTAATTATCAGATGCCTCTTAAAATATAGAAGTATTTGAACAACATGGTTGTTCAAAGCAAGCATTCCGTGTACCAGAAAGCACATTGCAGGAATAATTGGAGCTGTGCTGGTAGTAAAGCCGTTAATAGAGTCTGAGCACAACAAAGGGCACCATACAAACAAATAAAACAAAATCATTTTTTACAAAGTTTATATCAAGGCAATAACATCTTCTTTCCTTAACAATGTAATAAAAAAATCTACAATTGGAGCATGCTGACAGGACCTTGAAATCCTACAAATATGGACCTAAAATGCATAAGTGATCCTATGAGTCCCTTCCTGTATCCATTCATCCATCTAAACCTTTAAGTCACAATGTATTAATTTGAAGTGTAAATTCACAGGTAAAGTGTCAACGTGTGGTGTTAAATTCCTCAAAAGTGGCATCAGTGGCTGAATCTAAGTATCAAGGAAGGAAATGACAGTAGGAAAATTAAAGATAATCTTTATTTGTAACACAAAGCAGCACCAAAACCTGTTAGTGGTGGTTCTTATATGGAGAGCCATGTACAGTTTAGTACAGAAAATTCGTAGTAATAGTTGAGTTTGTATGTACAGTTTTGTAGCAAAAGGGACACTCTGGTCTTACAAATCAGCTGTTTAAATAGAATATATTCCCATTATATTAAGTATTAAAAGAAGCTGGAAGACTAAACCTTTTTCTTGGAAAAAATAATACTGGGTAGGGGAGTGATGTTTAAATGTTTCAGCTGGAGAAGAAAAAAATATATAATGTAAAAACTATATATATAATGTAAAACTAAATGTAAAATGTCGCTGGGCCACAGAACAATTCAGGACCTCTGGAGCCCATCTAGTTCAATCCCCTGCTCAAAGCAGTGTCAGTCAGATCACATTGCTTATGGCCATGTCCAGTTGTGTTTTGAGTATCTCCAGGGCTGGAGGCTCTATGACCTCTAGAAAGCTAAACAAGAAGTTCTGCACCTGCAACCTGATAACTAAAGCAGTAGAAGAGGCTGGGAACTAATTGTCTGGAGTGTAGCTCTGCTGCAAAGGCCCCGAGGATCCCACTGGGCAGTGAGCTGAGCAGCTGTGTGGCAGCAATGAAGCAAATCATGTCCTGGAAAGCCTCGGGAGGAGGATGGGCAGCAGCATGAGGACTCTCAGCCTGGAAGGCTTCTCCATATTGAGCCAGACCTGTAATATTGTGCCTGATTCTGGTCCCCTCACTGCTCTATTCAAGACAGGAAAAAATCTCCAGAGAGTGTCAGCGAGGAAGCTGGAGGTTGGAGAATCTGAGGCAAGACTGAAGGAACAAGATTTGCAATAGTGAGCAAAGAAGGCCTGTGGGCATCTAATAACAGCCTTCCAATTTTGATAGGGTGGCTGAGGTGTTCTCAAGGATCCTCAGGGAAAGGACAAGAGGCAATGGACAGAGGTTGCTTCAGGAGAAATCAGCTTGATATAAGGAATAAAAAAAGAACAGCCAACTGATGTTTAGCACAGCTAAACGTGAGAGCAGGCTAAGCAGACAGGTCAGTATTTCCACACTGGAAATCTTGAAGACCTAGCTTGGCATGGCCTTTTGTAACCTAATTGAGGAGCCTGCATTCAAGGTGGACCAGATGATCTCCAGGGTTTCCATCCAACACAGACCTTTCTGTGACCTATGAAGTTTATGTCACTAAAGTTGCTACCATAGTTCTTGGTATAACTCTTGGCTGCATGTATTGAGTCAAACTGGTCTTGCCCTCTCCTGAGTGTACTTCAGTGGTGGAAAAAATATACTAAATTTCCTAGTGTCTCTTAAAACAGTCTCAGGAGAACTTTTCTTTGAACTGCTCTAGTGTTATTGCTTTATAGTAGAGGATATGGTGGTCTGTGTGTCAGCTATGTATATTCTGGTTTTGCCATGGAAACCTAGCCATGTTTTGGCAAAGTTCAAAGGCCTTGCAAACCTGTATTTTGTGCATATTTTTTTGAAAGCACTTCTGACTTTGACGGCAAAAATGTTTTGTGTCATCTGTAAAACTTTGAATATGATGGAAATTCAGATAATTTTCTCTCTTGAGTAATGGAATATGTTTCCCTCAGTTCATTCAGGGCTAAAGACTGGTATTCATTGTAAAAACTACTTATCATTTTTATAGACTAGTACAGGGACAGGTGTTTGAGGTGAGATCATGGAGCCATTCTCTCTATGTATCTCCTCTGGCACTTGGTCACATGAAAAGGAAAATGGTTGAATTAAAACTTAAGAGAAGAAATAGACCAAAAGTTAGAGCGTGGGAGAGAAATAAAGGAATAAATGTTCTGGCACTCTATGAAGCACGTTATCCTTTAGAAAGCTGTGAGAGACTCCAAGGTCAATGGAAAGCTGGCTGCTCAAATAATTGCTATGAGAAATGCTGAAGTGAAGAATGGGATGGAGAGATTTTGAAGAAAATATATATTACTAAAAGTAATAAATCTATTTTAATTGACTGCACAAAGCCAGGGAGACTGGTGCAGAGATAGCAATCCCAACAATGAGAGGGAGGTGAACAAGCAAGCAAAGAGCATGGATATGGTCTGTCACTTCAGCTTGACTACTCCTGGTAAAAAAAGTGTGTGCAGCAGGGCAGGTGCACATTAACAGAAAGCAAGGAGAGATTGTTCAGGTTTCTACACCCAAGTAAATTGCTCTCCAATAACGCTACCTCATTTGTTCCAGCAGCTGAGAGATATTCACTTCTCAGACATGGCTCAGGAGAGGCCAGTTCCACAATGGGAAGAGCATGTGTTTGGAAGAGAGGGTTTCAGTAGCAGAGACCCTGATGAAGCTGGGGGAAAGGCACTTAGGAGGGGAGAGACTGGAATTGAGGTCTCTGAAGCAGGTCCTTATTGGTCCTTGGGGGAGAAATCAAGAAGAAAGAATTGAGCTAGAATATAAAACAGCTGGGCTTGCTGTGGAGATTTGCACTAACCAAACTCCCCTTTTCAATGCAAGTGAAAAGCGAAATCTGGATATCTTAAATTCAAACCAAAAGTTTAAAGGAATTTTTTTACTTTCTTTTGCTTTCAACTTGCAATTCCTTGTTTCTTCCCTGCCAATATAATCTGCACATCTCAGAAGCAAGAAAGTTGTAAAAGAAAATTAATATTTGTGAAACTATCTTTGTGAAATATGATTGTGTGATGACCATTACAGAAGAACTTTGAGAAGTCAGATCATACCATTAGGTCAGAAAAACCTTATGAATTTATGACAGTCAAACAAATTTATAAAATCCCTACTTAGCAGAATGGTATTCACCATTTATTCTGACTGTGGTGAAAAATAGTGATGGAAAATCAAATGCAATAATATATTTATGACAATGTGTATCATAATAAGTGTAGAATAGGTACCAATAAACATAAAAATATTTATTTGTCATAAGATACAGGGTAGGAAGGCCATAAATCAGACCCAGTGGGGCCCACTGCCATAAACAACAGGAAAATAGTAAACTAGGCCTATGGAACTAGCAATCAGACATTGAGATCTTCCTTTCCTAGCCTTCAGCACTTGACTCTGCATTTGTATTTTTTCTAATATTTTGTGCATCTATTTTCACTATTCAAGTGTAGAAAGTAGGTATACTACATAAATAATAAAAGTTCATGATGAAAGTTAAAGACCTAATTATCTAGACTGCAGTTTTTTACAACACTAGTAAAAAAATATGTTATGTGAGGAATTTTTCCTAATGACAACATCTTCCCTTGAAGCTACTCAGAATTATTTGTCTGTGTTGCTGGGGAATGTTTACCATATTGCTGTGGAAATGGGAAGAGGCATGGACCCTTCTGCAGTCACTATCAAAGGAAGCAGACAGGTACAAACAGAAGATTATGGTGTATGAGGGAGGGCCAACAGGTTTGTCTCTGTAATTTGTTTTCTATTAATAAAGGGAGATGAAATGTAATAAGTCTTATGAGTACTAAGTTTCATTTAAGGTTATGGTTTACTTGGAGTAAGGGAGGCTTTGCAATGTAAATAAAGAGCAATTTATTATAAAAATTAGCACAAAACTATCTAATTTTTACTTCTTCATAGAGGGAAATTTGAAATTCAAATCACTGGCTGATGAAGGTTATTAAAAATTCATTAGATTTGAAAATGTAGCTGTGTGTAATTGTCATAATAGATACTCAAAATTAATTTATCCCAAATGACAATTAAGCTAAGAGAATTTTCAAATTATCAGCTAACAAACTTCAGTTAATTTTAGAAACAAATAAAATGAAAACATTTTTAAAAGTTTGTAAAAAATCAGAACTATTAAAATAATCCTAAAATAAGGGTTACATTTCTGTTTATAATAATTCCTTTTCTTCTCGTGCAAATTACTTCACTCTTGTAATTTTCTTTTACCTCAGTTTCTATGGCATTTTTCTCTCTTTCACCTTTTTCTCCCAGAGATGTCTGGACCACTTTGAATGTATGTGTACACACGCATGTAGAGACATTGTCTGAATTTAGATTAAACTAAACTCATTCATTTTCCCTCTATACTTGGTAGTTTTTCATCTAGTTGATGCATTTTTTGATGAGGAGTCTCATAGGTAGACTGGTGCTGTTAATACCTTCTCAAGAATATCTGAAATGGCTCTAATATAAATATTTCTATTTAAGAGCAGAACCAAAATGCCAATTTTTGCATTGTTGGATTTGGATGGGAGTTATTTTTATAGACACTGAGGCATATTTACAACCTTTAAAAATCAAGAGGGGAAAGTTTTTCTTAATAGTACTACTTTTGTGTTGGGTGTATAAGTACTACTGTTTTCTAGAAACCAGACAAGCCAGGAACAGTCAGCTAGTGGATATGTCTGTGGTTGAGCTTGCAGATGAACGCATATGGGCTTGCACCCCTTGCTGCTGTCCATGGCCAGCAGTGTGTCCCAGCCCCCAGCTGAGTCCTGTGCTTGTGTGTGTATTTCTCCCCTTTGGAATAAGGTGAGAACGCCAAGAATAAGGACTGCAAAGACA
>NW_005054350.1:504500-504885 GCF_000277835.1 Geospiza fortis | reverse complement strand
TTCCCTGGCTAGTGTAATCTACTTTTTTCTGACTATGCCTCTTGATAGTTCAGCAGATACTCAGCAATATAGAGGTCCTTGAAATCTGCATCATGAGTTTATTCTCAGCTGGGATTTTTTTTTCCCTGTGAGTGTTACATTAGAGGTAAGCCAGCCTTTGTCTCCTGCTTCTGACCCCAGCCTCCCCCATGGTTTCAAGATCTGGCTAAAGGGAGCTACAGCTGAAATTAAAGGCTTGCAGAGATTGAAACAGATAGGAAGAGGAATTACACCTGGGGCTCAGCCACTGGCATCATGTATGGCATAGATACAGGCATAATAATTGATGTGCATGGAAAGCCTGTGGTTACTTGGATCCTCCAACACTCCTGACCCACTTTGTCAG
>NW_005054350.1:480065-504457 GCF_000277835.1 Geospiza fortis | reverse complement strand
GAATTATATATACACATCACTTACTGCATTCAAGTGATTACTGCACGTAAGTGATTTGTTTTCAAATTTAGTCTACGTTAATAAACACTTATTTTTAATTGAGCTGATCTAACAAGATAATTTTGGAAACTAATGCAAGTCAGCTGATTTAAGGAAATGAGAGGAAAAGTTTTGGAAAAGTATGTTCCTCCTTTTCTCTCCACTCAAAGACCAGTAACGTATTCCTTTTAATTAACCAGTACCTTTGGGTCAAAAATTGAACAGATCTGGACATAATCATGTACTTTGGGAATGTTAAAATTGGAAACTTTGAAGACTGGAAACGATTTCTAAGTGTCCAGTGTATATTATTGACCCTACAAGAATATTAGCACTCATCTAATGATCTAGTGTTCATAGTGAAATATTGCATAAATATGGTTTGCACGCCTACTAACTCTGGCAGGAAGTTTGATATTGAAAGCATTTTTTTTAATTGCAGCTGAAATTTGAAAGGATAATTGTGAAACCTATTTTATTTCAGTTGTGAATCATCTTCCCCCTCTGCCATCTCTCTCTAGCATGATGTTATTTTTCAAGTGTGCACCTGGGTTCCAAATTAGAAAATTTGTGTTGTTTTAGTATTAAGGCATTAGTTAAAATTTTGTTAATGCTCACTTTTACAGAAGGCTGTATTTTTCCCCTTTTATTTTAATTCATGCACAGTAGCCTGGTATTCAGATTGCTCTTCAAAATGAAAGGTTTGATTGGAAAACATATTTCAAAGGATCTTTGGGATAGCAAGGAAATGGGATTGAGGAGAACTGGGATTTTTGTTCTGCCAATGGCTGTCTGTACAATTACCCCATGAAGTGTGAATGCATGTTTTTCAGTATGTATTTTAAAATCCTAATTAAAATGTTTGTTAAGGGAATAGGTCCATGTGCACATGAACTGATCAGATTTCAACTATCACTTTCAAACACCAGGCTACCAGCCAGAACTAGAATAATCCCAGCGGGCTGGTTGATTTTATGGGTTAGGCAGCAGCTCAATCCTGACAACATTACAGCAGCACGACTTGAGAGAAAGTAACTTGGCTTGGAAAAATCCCTACATCTTTGCCTAGAAAAGGCAGCTGATATGACTTTAATACACTTCCTCTGCCCTGGTAGGTTTGATTTACCAACGCTGTCAACCAGTTCAGCATTTAAAGTAGCATAACAAAAGCTAGTCAAGGAAGATTGTTTTGCATCCTTAATTTTTTTAGAGTTCATTGAGACAAAATTAAGAGTTTGTAACTGCTTATGTGGTAAGTGATTAGTTAAAGCACACATGAAACTGGGTACCCAGGCTGTAGCCCATATGAAAGTCAGATGGTCTAATACTTAGAAATAATTAAGACTTAAAGAATGGAGAGAAGTTTTCTTTATACCCTTTAAAATTTTGAGCCTACTTTCCCCTTCTCATAATCCTAATCTCAACCCCATGAGCTTTATTTTAACTGGATTTTTCCCCTCCTCTGCTCCAGTTATAGCAGAGGAAGATGAGTAGATGATTTTTGTGAGTGCGCTGAAGTTTGGCCAGCAGTCAACCCACTACAGTTGTAAATAGTAATAATTTTTATTTCTCTTCCATTTATTTAAATTTTGAGAAATTAAAATCATTATTTTATTTTCTATTCAGTCTAAATTTACATAATGTCATCTAGGTTTTCCAAAAATGCTGAAAAATTCAAACATATATTTTTTAAATCTCAATTTTATCTGGAGGATAAGAAGGAATTATTCATTATCCTTCTACTATCAGATCTACACATATTTCTTCCTATCAAAGTTTTCTTTTTTGCCCTGACATTACTGCCTTATACTTAGCCTGATTTATTTTAAATATATTCATTAATTCTGTCCGGTTTTGCGCTTTGTCTTTTTTTTATTTTTATGATGTACTTTTTCAGTTAACAGACAAGATTCTTACTGTTGTTATAGACGTGGTTTCCTTTTAGTACTTAGAGGAATGAACATTTACTTGGTAGAAGTTTCTTAAACACTTACTCCTCTGAAAGAGCAGCTGGAGACCTGCCCTAGAGGCTCAATATGGAGGTTGATATGCCGCTCTTTGGCAATAGTCCTGAAAAGTGTTGTTACCATAACAACTCCTTTTCCAAGTGTAAACCCACATGCAGAGATGGGGAAAACGCTTCTGTTCTCTTTCTGAATTGATTTTACTCTTTTATGATCCATTCTTTCACTTCTCTGATCTTGGGATTTCTCTTCTCCCTTATTATGTTTCTCTTGTAATCTTGTGATTTAAGATTTGCTATTCTTTCATTAAATAGGTTTTTTTCCTTTTTTTCTGCCTCTTAGTACATTTTAACCTTAGGTCCTATTCTCCAGTCTCTTGCATCTCCTTGTCCTATTGCTGGTTTTGTGCAATATATGCTGATGTCATGGAAATGTGTTTCATCTTAAATACTCTGAATGGCCTAATACCATAAAGGTTTGTCCAAACCCACAAAGGTCCAAATATCCTTGCAGGTCTGTTAACATCCCTTTCTTAAGCTTAGAAGTTATTTCTTATGAAGAGTTTTCTTGTCCAGCTCCTGCTCACAGCAGAGCCACCTCTGAGGTCCAAGGTCTGAGCAAATGTGGTTGCACAGGGTAATGTCCAGTTGACTCTCCAGGGATGGAGATTGCAGAGCCTCACTGGGCTGCCTGTCCCACTGCTGGACTGTCTTCATTGTGGGAACATCGTTTCCATATGCAGCCTGAACATCTCTTGTCTCAGTTTATGCCCATTATTCATCTTCCTCCCTCCAGGCACAGCTGGGAAGAGCCTGGCTCTGTCTCCTCAATAATCTCCCTGCTGGCACTGGGGGGACTGCAGTTAGATGCTCCCAAAGCCATCCCTGCTGCAGGATGGAGCAGCCTCTTCCTTCAACCTCTACACCCCACAGGGCAAGAGGTCCAGCTCTGGCTGTCCTGGGGACCCTCTGCTGAACTCACTTTGTCATTGGAATAATTTTTTCATTGGAGCCCCAAAACTCGGCAGTGTCGACGGTTGGTCACAAGATTTTCGGGGTGAAGGAAGAGACGAGATGGGCTCCATGATCAGAAGGCTTGATTTATTATGTTATGATATATACATCTATTATACTATACTAAAAAGAAAAGAAAAGGAGAGTTTCCAGAAGCTGCTAACTACCTAAGAATAGAAAGTAAAGAATGATCAACAAACCTTGCTCTCTCGGACTGTGTCCGAGAGAGCTCAGTTCTGGATTGGCCATTATTTCCAAACACTCAATCTGGGCCAATCCAGAACTGACCTGTTGCATTCCACAGAAGCAGATAACCTATTGTTTACCTTTTGTTTCTGGGGTCTCAGCTTCCCAGAAGGAAAAAATCCTAAAGAAAGGATTTTTGTGAAAAGGATGTCTGTGACACGGCAGGATATTAGAGATGTGATCTAATGAATACTGAGTAAAAAAAAAAAAAAAAAGGCACTTTCCTTGATTTATGGCCTGTTCTTCTGTTAATGCAGCCATTTCCCCAGTCTCAAAGGTCTTTATGCTTTGCAGGCAGCATACTGCCTTTTCTTAAGAGCCCAAATCACATCCAGTTCCATCCAAAGCTGTAACAAAACTTCTACTCTGTGGCAATTGGATTTAGCAATGTCAAAGGAGCTACTGCTAGCTGCAGATAGTGTCACTGAAAGCTGAGCTGGAGGCAGATGTTTAGATGCTTTGAGATCCTGTCTGTGGTCCTCTAATCTGTACTGAGCCAACATCTTGTGTTCTCCTTTTGCAGACAGGAAGCAACATATTGGTGCCTCCTTTGGACTTTTCCCGCTGTGATAGTTGCCATGGCCCTTGCTTTTTATATCACTCTCTTATTGTTGCCATGCTGTTTCTGGTTTGGGGTGGTTCTTTACTGTCTGGGCATCCCTCACTGGAGTCCCTGCTCCTTGCCCCTGTGCTGGCTTTTGCTCTGTGACATTGCTGCTTGCGTGGTATTACATAACAGATGGTCGTATGTGGGCCATTATTAGAAAATAAGAGGATAAATAATTGCATTTTATGGCTTTCTCTTCTGCTTCTATTTTTTCTAGTTAGAACTTAAATGACAGGAAGGTAGTGTGCAGTGCAAAACAGAAACCCATTTATGTAAATTCAGACCTTTTCTTCTGCCCAGGCAATTTCCAGGACTCTGCATAGTGGAAATAACATTCAATAGATGGAATTGCAGAATCATTTCCCTCCCAGTTTCATATGGGAGGCACATGTTTGGAAGAATTCAAATAAGATATAACCCAGAATAGGGCACTTAAGGTTTTATTCATGGTTTTTTGTGGTTTTCATCTCTTTTGGACCTCCTTTCTTATTTACCATGGAATTGTAATTTTTGTAGAGATGCAAATATAATAAGTGATTTGGAAGTAATATTTCTGTAATTGTGGAAGAGTTATCTCATCTATTTAAATGTACAATTTGAACACCAGACCCCACAATATTTTATATATGTAACGTTTTTACATGTCCATGTAATACAAAAGGAAATCCTACATCTTCAGCTCCATGACTAGAAGACATTTTTAGTACAAGAATCAAACAAAAAATATCCAGTGTTTGTCATAGTGAAGTATTATAGATTAAAGAGAAAGTGTATTGAGTTGTTCCTAAAATCCTTCCTCTTTGAAAGAAATAAACATGGATCCAAAGAAAGTAATCAGAAAAGAGGAGAAATACATAAATATTGTTAAGAAGTAATGCATCTCATTTAATATAAACCTTTACTTAAATTAGGTGTCTTTTGGAATTTATTAGCTTTTCACATCTAGGAATATAACTAAGATACTGAAATTATAACAAAACACCCAAACATTTTAAGTGATAGGTGTCTTAAGATGCATTGACAGTTACAGTTTCATAATATAAAATATTTTGCTAGTATAATGAAATTGTGATCTTGTAATTATTTCCTGTTATTTACCTGGGTAACAAATGCTCTTTCAAAAAGAAGACTTAAGGTTGATAGACAGGCAAGGGCGAAATTGTTTTTTGAGAGATCAGAAGTTTGTTACTAGAAATCTATTATCTGATCTTTTCTGGCTAGACAGATGTAACTGACCTGTGTGTGCTGTTCAGAGATTTTATTTTTCATATAAGAATCCTAAATAATTTTCTTGATCATCGGCCTATACTTGTGTATCCTGCTATGGCTACATGGCATGAAGGCTTTTTTAAATTAGCAATTTTCCTACACCTGAATTATTTACCAGATATCTGCAGCATGGCTTGACTGGAATTAAACTACATTTGATGTAGCTAGAAACAAGTGGAGTTAGACTTCTGAAATCAGGATGCTTTTCAGATGGTTTCCTAGTCTCTTGGCACAGACATGCCCTAAAACTGAAACAGACCAATTGTTTAGTACTTCTTGTAACTCAGTACCCTGGCGTCTGACAATGCTTGCACATTCTGGTACGAACAGGGAATTGAAGGAATTTGGTATTAGTGCCAAATTTAGGATCATTGTGCAGAAAGGTGACTTCAATTTTCTGTGAACCTCTCAGGTTAAATATTACTATCATAGACTTCAAGGAAATGAAGATTTATTTTTTTTTTCAAAGTGAGGACATAAGCCAAATACTTCCTCTGATCATCTTGTTTTTTTGACCATATAGCATGAGATTTGTTAACTGTTGGTTCTTTCAGAGGAGTCCTTTGCAGTTTCTTCTCTTGTTTTTAAGGTTGATGCACTGCTCTATGTTGAGTTTGTTTTGTTAGGTTTTTTTTTTGATTGTTGATCCACCCTGATGTGGCTAGACAGCATTTACAAGGTGTTGATAGTTATGGACTTTATTATTGCTATGTCACATGTACTCAAGGAAGGAAGTGGAAGCTCTGAATGTGGTGTTCTGCCAGATGAGATGTTACACCAGCACAAAACAAGTTAAAGTTTTGGGCTTATCTCCAGACCAAGATAAAGAAAAACAATAAGGATGAGAGGAAGTGCATTGCATTACTTGAATCAATATTTAAATGATTCATGAGTGATTAAGATATATGAGCAATAGTGTCAGAAACCTTATTATAGGCTCTTTCACCTTCTTGTTCAGTGCTTGATGTATCTGTAAAAAAGTATTACATTTTGGTGAACAATCCAAACATCCAAAAATATTTGTTTCCAGATCACGTGTTTCTTTTCATCTGTGCTTACAAGGAATCTTCGAGATGAAGCAAATTCCTGGCTGTGAGGGGAACCAAGTTACAGTAGCCAACACTGATGTGTAGCCTTGAGACCCTGATGCAAGTCTGGCCTAGTATAATTTTGCAGGAGTGAGATTATGCCTTTACCAATCCTAGAAGTTATCCTACCTAGCAGCTCTTCAAGGCTATGTCCTTTTATCAAATATTAATGAGAAGTAGAGGACTTGGATGCCTCTGATACAGCTATGTCAAGCCCCATCCCCCTCCACCAAGAAAGAAAAAAATCTGTATAATAGATGAAAAAAAAATATAAAAGAAAGAAAGAAAGATGCCTGGGCAAATTTTGGTAACATGTAAGCTTAGTAACTCTTCCACATCTTTTCACCAGTCAGTGCTAAATTGTCTTTCTAGAGAAAAAGCAAAACTGGTTTTAATGACTGATACAAAAAAAAAAATCAAGAAATAGAAAAAAAGCAAACTAGGAAATGTGTGTGTGGGCTGCTGAGTGATGGACATACGAAGCAGGAATTATTGATGAGGAGTAGGAGAACTGAGAAATGATCCAGGTGCTAAGAGTCCCTAGCACATACCACACTGAGCAACATATGGAGAACAGCACTGAATGTCTAGTAGAGAAAAGAAAGTCTAAGTTAACATGCTAATGGTAGTGGAAATTTCTATACTACATAATCATAGCTTAATTTAAAAAAAGGATTTATTTCACCTACTGGAAGAAATCAAAGCATAAAAAAATCAGAAAAAATCTATTTGAAAGTTTTCTCACTGAGGAGGCAATATTAGGGATTTTATTCATTGTTGAAATTAGTATTGTTCTGGACAGTTACAATTGGGGGAAATAGGAAAACTGATTTACAAAGTTTTTGTTGGTTTGAGTTGTTTTCAGTGTTAGCAATGTTTTAGGTTAAGTATAATCCCAAACTGGGATTATACTTCACCTAAATGCTCTTTTCTTTTTTTTTTTTTTTTGAACAACTAGGTAAGACTCTTACATATGTAATGGCACAGAAATTTTTTCCCATGTTTATGTTTCTCTTACTGATGCAAGATTATCAATGGTATAGGTAGTTTCAGAATGATATTTTGTTGTTGTGAAGAACAAAAATATTTTCAATGTATTAGACTGAATTTTGTAAACAAGTCCATTATCATACCACAGGGAGCAAATTTTGGTATAACACTCCTTGTTTAAAAAAGTAGATTTACCTAATGTGCTACTCATAAAAAATGGGGACTTTTTTGTACTTTTAAAAATTTTTATTAGTCTTTTAAAACATTCTTAAAATCTGCTAAGTGATGTTTTCAATTATTTCAAAGTAGCATGATTTTTATAAATTTTCTATTTGCCTTTTCAGTAGCTTTGATACTTTTTCCCTTTAAAAATGCTTATTTATTTTTGTGGGTTTTTTAAAAAAATACTAGATAAAATTTAATCCACAGTTTTAAAAACCACGGAGATAAAGCAATCTGGTTGCCAAGGCAAAGTTCATCTTTTCCTTCATACAAGATAATATACTCTCAGGTGTTTTTTTAATTGCACATGTTCAGCAAATAGAGAAATGACTCATGCTTAATTGGCATTAAATCCAGAATCCAGAATTTCATTAACTTAATTCTCTATCAATGGGAGGATAGACTTTCACAGTTTTGCCCCATCTTTCTACTCTGAGCATGGAGGGAAGCATACAGTACAATTTGAAAAGATGAACATTGAAGCAAATATTCATCTCTATTTGATATTGAAAATTATATAAGCAATAGAAATACTGAGGGGCTTATTTGATAGTATGACCTTTCTAGTTGTTAGTGTAAATTTGTGTTCCTGAAGTATTCTCATTTCTTTTTCTGTTAGCTTGCCAAGTAAAATTATACTTCCTAAAATTTTTATAAATTTCCTATATCCTCAAAATGTTGTAGCTAAAATTATTTCCTTCAGTTTTTATAAAGCAAAGCATTCCAATCAGAAAGATATGATTTTTGAAAAAAAAAATAGTTTACCTGGCAGAAATGCTTTGGCCATGCATGTTAAACAACTGAAGTATTTGACAAGGACATAAGTGTCTCACAATATCTTGTAGTACTTTCAAATAGGTCCATTTTTATGGAAAGTTGTAGGCAAGAGGGATATAATTTCTGTGTGAGACTACAAATGGCTTAAAAAGCTTGTATTAAAGAAAGAAGTTAAAATCAGGGAGTTTGGAAGAGGCAATTCATGTAGCTTTGTCACACTGGAGTTACAAGAAGTTCTGTGCTGTCTAGGGATTTCAGAGACAAAGGAAAATCAAAATGTATTTAAAACAAATACCCTTTTTTCCTGCATGGGGACTATTTTTCTTTACTTGCCTTGCATTTTGTTCAACTTAATCTCTCATATGGGTACCAAAAAGCAGCACATAAGAATTTGGCAGTGTTTTCATTGTCTCTTTCAGACATTAAATTCCCCCAGCAAATAAAAAGAATTCTGTTATATGTACATTTTTTGCTGACAATATTCTTAAGAGTGTGATGGATGTTGCATATGTGACTATATTAAACAAGGCAGGATTAATGTACTGATCAATAAGATGACTCAAATAACCATCTTTACAGATAGCTGTCTGTGCACTCAAGTATGTCTGTATTTCTGTTTCAAACAGAAATTACTATCAAAATTTTGTAGCTTTAGTGCCAGAAATGTAAGATTTTTGGCTCTATTATCATTATTGTCTTATCTTATAAACATTGCAGGATCTTTCAGTAATCTGTAACACTCAAGTATTAAGAAAAAAGAATAGATCTCTACTATATAACAGAGACTAGAAGAAGGCTTAATATGCCTTGTTGTCATTATTCAAAGCAATTCTTTTTCCTTTTCTGCTATTCCAGAGAGAGAATTTTTCCCTTTTAAGTACAGCAAGATTTAAGGCACTTTTATCTGCATAGTGTGCAGTGTCACGCATGCACACACATGTGAAAATGTCACTTTCTGTATTAATTGCTTGTGTAAGAATCACTGGAGCTTTTTCCTCCTATCAGTGTTTTCCCTTTCGTATTGCACCACCAGCTATTTTTAAATTTTTTTTTAATAATAACCTGAACTTTTTCGTGCCCTAAATCATCTTAAATATTTTGCTCTTATATCTTATTTAGCAAGACTAGATCATCTGTACCCTGTCAAGACTAGTAGATCTGTACCTTGTCTTTAGCAAGACTAGTAGATCTGTACCCCTGACTTTGGGGCCTTCTGTGTCTTCAAAATTCAGTTATGACTTATGGAATTGGTATTGTTCCCTCAGGTTTTGAATTCTAGAGTCTGCTCTCTCCTCTGCCTACAAATGCTTTCTTTCCTATCTTTTGGGGGATTTTCTTGAGATGACAAGAGCCCTCTCACACATTAGTTCATTTACCATGCATGGATCAAGGAAAATCAACAGATATTTCACTAACTTCTTTAATGGGACAGGGATATTTGTGATATTCAGCCCTTCTCTTTCCCCCAAGCCAAAAAGAAGTGAAATATATGGATTCTTACAAAGCCCTGAAAATGCATGACAAAAGTTAAAATTATAACAGATTAGGAGCCAAATGGTGAGGCAAATGCACCTGTGTCCAAAAAAAGGTCAAAAGGTCAACCTGGAGAATACAGAGAATTCTGGCAGTCAACCAAAGTTCAGCCTGGAGAATTTCTGGCAGTCTTACTTCAGCCTATAGGAAGAACTGTGGAGGAAATATAACATTTGGGAAAGGCAGCATGGATTTACCATTTTCTCCCATGACATTCTCAATTTAAAGTTGGTACGTTATTATTTATGCAGGTGGATGTCTAGATGATGTAAAGATGGTCAGCTAGTCAGACCCAGAAAGTTGTGGTTAATGGGTTGGTTATTATGTGGTTAATAGGTTGGTTATTAATGTGGTTATGTTGGTTACTAACGTGGTCAATGTGGTTACCTGCTTGGAGGGCTGTAGCAAGTGTGGAACTGCTGTGGTCTGTACTGGGACCTCTCTTGATATTGCAGTCAGGGACCTGGAGGAAATAAGGGACCTGCACCAATGTGCAGAGAGCAAATTGGTAAGGATCAGTTGATAGGATTTTGGTAGTCAAGCTGCCTTTACAGCAGCCTGAACAGGCTGGACAAATGGGCTGACATGGACTTTGTTAAATTGAAGAAGGGCAAGAACCAGATGCCATCCTGGGGATAGAAGAGTCCCTGCGATGGCACAGGTTTGGCATTGGCAAGCTGGGAGCAGGTCTGGAGGTAGGGCCCGGATCTTGGTGCCTCAGCCAGCAAAGCTCCATGGGCTGCATAGACAGAACCATGGCCAGTCAGCGCAGAGAATGATCATTCTCCTCAGTTTAGCGCACATTAAACCATGTTTATAGTACCACATCCATTTTTGGCCCACCTCTTACAACAAAGATATTGACAAACTGGAGTGAGTTTTGCTGAAGGCTAAGACAAGACTCTAGAGAAGTCTTCAGTTCTGGTCCCAAGTTTGTCAGCACATAACGCATTCCTCTTCATGCTTTGTCTTGGTTTCTTTTGTTGGCTTGATGCCTTTCACTGCTCCTCTGCTATCAATATTTTATTGAAGTGTCTTTGCCCCAATGTGTTCCATCTTTTTGGAACTGCACCATATAAAATCTCTTCTGCTTTAAAATTATTTTCAGCATGTGAAAAGGAATGCTGGAACTGTACACCAGGAGCATAACAATTACAAAGCAAAACAAAAAAACTCCACCTTCATTCAGTCCATTTTTTCTGTAGTCATAGAAGTCCAAACTTATATGGTTGACATTTTTCTGGAAATTCTGCCTGAGGCAGATGTCCTGCCTGAGAAAAACTAACTGTAACTGGATAAAGTTTGCCCAGAGTTCCAAGAAACTGAGAAAAATATTTCAGAATATGAAGTGTTAATCAGTTTAATATGGGCTGGGTCACCTGATCTGGTTGGAATAATATATTTTTCTTCCATTTTTGTTAATTGTAATCATATACATGCATGAAAAGAAAATGGAAATAGGTTGAATTTTTATGTTGTAAATTTGCTACAAGAGTATATTATTGTTGATAAGCTTTTCAAATATTTAGAAAATAAAATGAAAGCTTGAGTTCTTTTGAGGATGACAGATACATTTTAGACACATGACGATCTAGCCTTACAAGTGTAGTGCTACTATTTGAGATATTAGTTGAGTTACCTTCCTTAACTAATGAAACACTGTTCTTCCAACATTGGGTTTTCTATTTGATGCAGATTCTGAAACTGATCCAAGTTGTATGAGTATAGAAATTGAAAAATAGATTATACAGAATCCCAAGCCTGAGTTGACGTCTTTGTAAACTATTTCCATGTAGGACTTATTAAAGAAACAGAGTTTTGTGGAAATTTACTAGAGAAGTAGAGGTATTAGAGTTAAGTTTTGCAACTTAAGACTCTACCTATTTATATGGGTTTTTTAACCAATACCAAGCTTATAAATATAAATAACCCTTGGGGTTCAGGAATGGTACTCCCCATTTTAGTTCTCCCACTGAGACTCAAAACCACACTGCTGCTCACTCACTCCCCCTTCCCCTCCCTTCCCTCTCCTTTGGAATGGAGTTGAGAATTGGAGGCACAAAAGCTGAAAATCAAGGGTTGAGATAAGAATGATTTACTAGAAACAGCAATGAGACAGAAAAATGAACAGTACCAGCAGCACAAAGAAACAATTTACATGGAAAAGCCTGCAACAATATCCGGCTCTTCCCCACCAGGCTTTCTCCCAAGTGGAAGAAGAGAGAGTTCCTCACTCCTGCCCCTGGCAATGAGTGAGGTGGAGTGGAATAACATCTGGGCCTTGCCACACACCTCTCCTGCTTACTGTGAAAAATTAACCCTGTCCTGGCTGAAACTAGGACAGTGGAAAAACAGTTTATAGTAAAAATTGAGCAGTTAAGGTTAATATTTTTATTTGTACTATTTATACACTGGTCTAAAATACTTTTCTTCATTTTAAGGTAACTGAGCTGCACAATATCAAAAATATAACCAGATTGCCTCGAGAGACAAAGAAGCATGCAGTGGCAATTATCTTTCATGATGAGACATCAAAGACATTTGCGTGTGAGTCAGGTAAGTAATTGGTGCTTCATCTCTAGCTTGAAGAAATCAAGTTACACATCAAAGTCTGGCTTGGATGAATTAACTCACAATGCCAGATAGAAATTCTTAGCTTAAAGAAATTTGTGGTAAACAAAAAACTTTGTAGTTTGGGGTTCAGGTCTTTTGGGGTTCGGTAGAGTTTTTTTAAAGGTGTTAGGGGTGTTACAGAGCTCTTTTTTCCATTATTTTTCTTTGCATGCAGATGATTTAAAGACTGGAGGTTTCCAGCTAAACTTGTAAATCCTAGTAAAAAATAACCTGTAAGATGTTATTAAGTCAAGATGTGAAACATTCTTTTTTTAACAAGCTTTGCTATAGGCAGTTACTAAACTAATAATTATCATGCCATTGCAAATAAGTAGCAAATACCAGCTAAAACCTCAGGATATTTCAAAGCAGGGTGTCAAGCAGTCTGTGGTTTGAATGACTCCATAGCATAGTGACTAGACTAGCATAGAACAAGACTTGGGCATTGGAGTACACAATGGCAGGCAGTTACTTGTGAGACACTGAGCACTGCACAGTTAAAATGCACTATTTTCTTATTTGAAAGTACAATTGTACACATCTGTGTCCTAGGGTATTATTTTAACAGAAAAACTTTTTTTTTTAAATAGTGGGAAATTCCTTAATGATAAAATTTGTGCTTTTTTAGTGGCATATTTGAAACTTTACATTTTAAAAGTTTATATAGATAATATATATATATATGTTGGTTTTGGTTTTTTAAAACATATATGTAACATTATGTATATATGGTGAAGGGCCTAGAAGAAAAGCCATATGAGGAGTGACTGAAGTTACTTAGTCTGGAGAAGAGGAAACTGAGGGGAGACTTCATTGGAGTCTACAACTTCCTTTTGAGGGGAAGAGGAGAGGCAGACACTGCTCTCTTCTCTGTGATGATCAGGGACAGGAACCCAGGGAATGGCTTGAAGTTGTGTCACGGGAGTTTTAGGTTGGAATTAGGAAAAGGTTTTTCATCCTGAGGATAGTTTAGCTCTGGAAAAAGCTCTGCAGGGAAGTAATGACAGCACCAGCCTGACAGAGTTCAAGAAGCATTTGAAAATACTTTTGCACACATGGTGTCAGTCTTGGCAATGTCCTGCACAGGGCCAGGAGTTGAACTCTATGATCCTTGTGGATCCCTTCCAACTCTGGATATTCTATGATTCTATATCAATATTATCATATAAACATTGCATCATGTACAGTCTAAATAATAAATTAAATACAGTGAAACAAAATCTGAGAAATGTGGAGGAGGTTAAGTGTGCAAGGTCATGAATTATGTAGCTTTTAGATCAGATATTGCAAACAGTGATATGTGTGTTCCATCATGAAAGATAGATTGACTTTTTTTGTTAATTAATTTCAGTTTAGAGACACACTTAGAAAATCTGTGTCTGTCAACAATTGGTTAAACAATCATTAGATAAGTAGTCCACATTAAAGATTTTGAATTCTAGTCTGTAGAATTGATAGTGACTCTACATTATGATTAATAATTGAATAAAAACATTTTAATTATATTCCAACAGCACTGAAGTCAGTCCTGTGGAAATTTTTCCATTTGCCTATGCATGCATTCTCCTTTCCTTATGAGATCTTATTCCTTCCCTAGAATTACTGTGACTCAGGTATATTTGAAAAGAGTGAGAGCAAGTCATAACTTCAGAATTCTTTCACCAGAGAAGGGACAAACCTAGGAAAGTTCAGCATGTCTGGCCCACTCATTCCTTTCTTTTTAACCTTGAATTTGTAAACACAAGGCACATGTAGTACCGTAACATGCTAGCAGAGTGTCAGTATGTGACGCTCTCCCATTATGCTCTACACAAAAGTGTGTTTTGAGTGGACAGAACCCTGGGTGAAGTGGCAAACAAGTGGAGAGCTTGTGGACAAAGTTCAGACCAAGACAGGTGATGTAGTAGGTGTCTGCTCTAGACCTTCTCATAAACAAGAGAAGGCAAATGAAGCAATCTCAGGGCAGGTGGAAAAAGCCTTATAATCCCAGGCATTGGTATTCCTGGGTGGCTTTAACCTCAGCAGTAACTACTGCAAGGCCACTAAGGCTGAACACAAGCAATCCAGATTTCTGAAACAGATTGAAGACAACTTCTTGATACAGATGATCAATAGTGTGATGAGGGGAGATGTTTGTTCAGGGACATGCTTGGCAGCATCCTGTGGATCCTTGAAGGGCAAAGGAGCCCAGGAGAGCTATCCAATCTGCAAGGACAGCATCCTCCGAGCACAAGAACTGTTCTCCCCATTCTCAGAAGACAAGCTTTACAGAAAATGAGTGTGAATGGATGTGGAGCTCCTGACTCACTCAAATACGCACAAAAAAACCTACAATGAAGCAGAGACTGACTCCTTGGGAGGGATACAGAGGCATTGTTTATTTACACAGGAATGGAGTTCAGCAAGCTCCAGCTCAGGGAAATGCAAGATCAAAAAGGTTTCTTAAAGTATATCAGGAGTGAAATAAAGGCTAAGCATGGCTCTATTGCTTGCTGAAATGGTCGACATAGTGACAAGGGTCATGAGAAAGGCTAAGGCACCTTTTATACTGTGGTTTTCACTTGCAAGGCTTGTCCTCAGGCCTTCCTGGTCCCTGAGCCCCTGAACTTGATGAAGGATTCATGGCAGAGGAAGGCATAGTGAGGCATCATTTAAATCACCTGTATTTCATACAGAAGTTAGTGGAGCTTGATTGTCAAGAATGACAAGAAGGAGGATCCAAGTAACTGTACTCCAGTCAGCTCACCTCAGTCCCTGAGAACACTGCTGGAGCAAATCACATGTAAACGCATGAAGGACAGCAAGATTAATGGGAGAAGAAGAAAACACTTCCCATATGCAAATCATGTTTGCCATGATGAGATGTCTGGCAAAAGAAAAGCAGTGGTTCCTACATACCTTAATTGTAATGGTCTTTGACACCCTCTGTAGCTTCCTCCATAGCCCCCAAAATTGGTGGGGCATGGGATGGATAAAGACACTATAAAGTGGACAGAAAATAGGCTGGACTTAAAAAACCAAGGTTGTGAAAGCTTGCAGCCAGGATGTAGTGGATCCCTCAGAGTTGGTGCTGGCACCAATACCAATCAATATCTTCATTAATAATCTGCATGATGAGGTGGAGGGTACTCTCAGCTGGTTTGTAGGTGACAGCCGGTGTGGGTGACCCAAATTGGGAAGGCAGGACTGCTGTCAGAGGGACCTGGACAGGCTGGAGAAATGGTATTACGTAAACCTTATGAAGTTCAGCAAGAACAAAAGCTTTTTGCCCTGGTTTGTGGTAATCCCAGCCACAAGGCAGGCTTGGTGCAGCTGTTGGGAAGCAGCTCTGCAGAAAAGGCTCTGAGGTTGTGGTGCACAGCACTCCCTGGTCAGCATTAGTAAGGGTCTTCACAGCAGGTACTGGAAAGAGATCTTTCCCTTTTATTCAGCACTTGCAGGAGCACATCTAGACTGCCATGTCCAGTTTCGCGCACTCAGCACAATATTGACATACAAGAGTGAACCCAGGGGAGGGCATCAAGAGTCGGGAGCACATGACATATGAAGAGAGACTGAGAGTTTATTCAGCCTGGAGAAAAAATACTTCAGAGGGTCTTATTGCTTATATGATCTGAGAATACAGAGAAGGTTGAGCTATAAAAGCATCAAATACCTGGCTGTTTCTGAATGACTACAAATCTTGGCTGTGAGCCTAGGGGAGTTTCAATCAGTCTGCCTTTCTCCATGCCTTCAGTCTGCCTAAGCAGTATAGACTGCATCACATCTATCAGATGAGAAAGATACACAGTTTTGTTTCACTAAAATCTGACTCTCTTTAACTCCAAATCTTTTGTTTTCTGAACAAGGAAGATAGGGTCCAAAAACAAATTTAATTCCCAAGTAATTTCCACAGTGAATTCTGTCTTCTCGCAAGGAACTGTTACCATTTTTACTGCTGTTGAAATGTGCCAAGTACTTGGCTTTCCTCTATGAAGCTTAACAAAATTTAAGGAATGTTTGAAGAACTTGCTTCTTATTTAAAATGGGTTACTTTTCTTATCTTGTTTAGTGTCACTGGTATATATGGAAAAATGCATAGACTTTTACAGCCTCCCAGTGTATAGTGATGTACACACAATGGCACTTATTTTGGCAGATCTCTTGCCACTTCTTTGGTTAACACAATAACTTTACTAATCCCTCTTCTTTCCAGTGGCTTCAGTGTCATAAAAACACTCAAGTGGTTTTGACTCAAGGCAAAAATCTTCTAGAATCATAACTGCTTGACCTTGAATTTTTTAGGACTCCAGAGTTTCATAATGTGGAAATTTTTCTACCATGAAGCCTCTGCATATACAGAAGCAGATGTCTTGTTTCTTATCATCTTGACTTGCAGAGGCAGATGGAAGGAGAGTAACATTAAACTCGTTGCAAAAGGACTGCTGAGCATAGAGTCAACAATTTTTTGGAGACAAGGAGAAAGGAATACTCAAAGCTGAGTTGATTTTAGGGACTGAACAATGTGAGTTAGGGGTTTTGTCAGTGTTGTACCATAAAATGCGTTTAAATAAAGGTATCATTTTGGTTTTGATAGCATGAGCTGATGCCTTCTCCTCTGCGCTGTCTTAAAGTGCCAAAAAGCAGCACATTTTCTGGCACCTAGCTTTCTTAATTGTGGAATTAGACACAATAAAATAGTATTCTGTTTTAAAATAGGTCTCTAAAGATACAGAACACTTTGGTTCTCCACAGAGAGCCTGAAAGCTGTGATACCAGCCCACTGGGTGTGCTGGCTCAGAGCCTGTGTTTTTTTCCTAAGCTCCTGCAGCCTTTAGTCCCTCATCTTACTTATTGTCTTCAAGGCAGCTACTGGCAAATCTGAGCTCTGGATGGGCTGTAACCCCTATATTTCCATTAGAATTTCAGCAAATTAGTAATCTGAGATGCATCTAATTGTTGGTAATCTTCATTTGCTAATGAAAACACTCTGGAGAAAAACAAATCAGAATCCTCCATATGCTTTTGTTATCACCTACCCATCACTACCAGCAGTGCTCCCAACATCTACAACAGCTGTAGAAATGTGTTCTATTCTGAAGCCCTATTGAAATATTCTGAAAGCAAATCAATCTCATATACTACAATTCCCTGAATAAAAGCATGGGATAACAAGTCTTTAAAGAAGAATTATCTCTCTTCAGGAAGAAAGGGAAGCTTCTTGCTGTCTCTATATCTGTTTCTGACATCTTCTCTAAGTGGTAGAACTTGTGACTTTGGTGATTAGCAAGCAACATTTTAAAATTCTCCGTTACCATGGGAATTGTTTCAGTAGAAGTAAACTAATGAGAAGTCAGGCCTGATTAACTAACATGAAAAGTAGTCTATAACTCAGTGAACCTACAACAGACTTTAAAGAGTGGGAATTCTTCTTCAAACCGTGGGAAATTGCTGCTGCCCTAACAAGGAACATGCTACAATCTCAATTTGAGCCTTCCTGAATATTGTGTGAAAGTTATTGCCATTAAGGGAATTTTTGTGTGGTTGTTTTTGGGTTTTTTTTATTAAGAATTATGAAATTCTGGGGGGGGTTGTCTTCATTCTGAAGTGTATAATCAAGCAAGTGGAGAAGGTATTTTAGCTCTGGATTCCAGCTGCTGGGTTTGACATGCTGACTTTCCTTGATACCTTTGCTAAAAAAGTTGTTGGGTTGGGTCTTGTTTGGTTGGGGACCTTTTGTTATTGTTGAGGGGTTTTTTCCTTCAGGTAGGTGTGCTGTCACTTTTTGTGTAGTTACAGCCATGCCTGGATGCATGTATCTGTTAAGATGCTCTTCTTCTGCCAAGCCTGGTACCTGTAATGTGACTGTAAGACAAGTGTCTGAACTGACACAGGTGTTCTGAAATGCCCTTCAAACTCTCAGAAAACTTCTAGATGTGATGCAGTGAGCAATGGTGGCTGTGCAGGACCAGCAATAAAATGAAATTGAAGGGCGTGAGTACTGATTTAATCTAGAATTTGATGGTGATGTTTCGGAAGATGCTAGCATGATGACAATTGTGCCTGAATAATAGCTAGCTTTTAAGGAATGCTGCTTCTGATTTGCACTAGTCAGGGACAGACCATATGGGGGCTTGATTTTTCCTTTAGTGATGACAGCAAAATACTAAGTGATACCAATCCCTGGGCATTTTATGCTTAGTGGCCTCTCCAGCACAGGTTTGTGTAAAATCTATTCTGATGTCTGAATGACAGAATGTGATGAAAACTGATGAACTTTTAAACCTAGTTCTTAAAAAATAAAAACAAAAACCAATTAAAATTAGGGGAGTTAAAATATTATGGACATGGAGATAAGACAGACAAATAGAGCTGAGAGGTGATTCTGGTGATTTGAGAATAGAATGAGTTGTGACATAAGGAGCAAAATTAAGAGAAATCTTAAAACTGCCACTGTTAAGCAAAGCAGACATCCCTTAGGATACTGACCTTTGTCTGTGTTCACTGCAGTACAACACCCCACTCTGTATCAAAGTAGATTAATTGAAGGGGTTTCTTTCTTCCCAGGCATGCATGAACTGCAGCTCTAGAGTCATTACAGCCAAGAAACATCCTCATTATTTTTAAGAGGTTATGCTTTGGCTTTTCCATAAAACTTTTGCTATTCAAGTCCTGGCGAAAATACAATTGTGTTATTGCAAAGTGTCTATCAGTTACTGTATTTGAAACTTCTGGTTTAGGGGTTGTATGCATGTGGTTGTTTTGGCTCCATTCACCATTTTTATTTCTTGAATGTCTTGCTTCTGTGATGATTACCTTGATAAAACTCTTTTATACACCTGCAACATAAACAGGCTTTTTCTTCTGTATTCTTGTGTTTCAGCTTCTTTTGAGTCCAGTCAAACTGTGATAATCAAGTTTTGTCATAACTCTCCAAAAAAAGTTTTACTTTGTTGAAATTGAAAGTCTGTTGGTGTCAAGTGGCAATGTGGGTTTTTTCTCGGTTTGTACATATTTTTTTTAATCTGTTTTTGACATTTGTTGGTGTTGCTTTCTTTTCTTAAAAAAAATACAGTGGTGGTATCATTTGAAAAGGAACAAGGTCATTTCATGTTTGTACTGAAAAAGCTTTTGGGCTATTGGCAAATTACTACTGATCATGAGTTGGGTTTTTTCTCTTTGATAGTTTTCACAAGCAAAACCACTATATGCTGAAAGAGCTTAACAGATATCAGTGGAGTATTAGATGCAATTCATATTACCTTTGCCTTTGACAGTTAAGAAGCCTGGAGGTTTTGCATTAAAATTACTGTGAAACTTTGAGACTTTGAGATGAAGCATCAGTGCTCATACTTGCTGTTATGACTAACAATACAAATGGCTACATAAGCTTTAAAAATAAAGCTTAAAAATAGAATTAATATTGATATTTTAAAATAACCAGATTGAAGTTCCTAGTTTTGCTGTTATTTTTGTGACTTGAAGCTCCAGGATCATGGAAGCAGTGAAAGTAGAGAACAGCATCCTAAATACTGTTTGGGCAGTGGAAAGGAGAATACAGAGTTCACATTTTGGATGCAGAAGAATAAACCCAAGTAGTTGAAACTATTCTGAAACATGGTATATTTCACTTTTAACATGTCAGGGATTGTTATATGGAAATTTATGACCCCAGGTTTTCTATTTTCTGGTTTTGTTTGTTTGTGCAGAGAGAAAAAGGAACCTGCACTCTCCAGAAAGCATACGGCTCATTGGAGATCAGATGCATGCTCTCACTTCCATATGTAACACGTTGTCTGAGATCTGAAACAGAGTGAAAAGACAGGCATTTCATGAAGTTGAATATGTTGCTCTGGATCCTTACATTCTCCCTTTTTAATCACAATTCTTGAAACACTATCCACTTTCAGGGCAAAATTCAGTCTGAGTCATGGTAATGTTAAAATTTACTTAGAATGCATATTCTTTTGTTCTGGGCAAATAATTTCCTTTTCAGTATTGATGAGTTTTAGTTTCTTTTTTTTTTTTCCATTTCGCCTGTAAATAGGCATCTCTGTTCTGACTTTAACATATATAAAGTAGAAGTATTTGGATTCTGCCTCTCATTGCTCTTGGTTGCCAGTTGATCCTCATTTTTCTTGGTTTTCTGTCTGAATGACAGTGTTGCAATTTTCTGACACATACTGGTAATATGTATTACTGGCAAATGGAATGAATGCAGAAAATTATGCTCAATCTTCAGGACATAGCTGTTGATGGATTAGGTTCTACAATGTTGCTTTCCATCCTTTTCAGTCACTTCTAGGTTGTTAATTGACTGCAGACTTAGTTCTGAAATTATTTAAACAATATTTTGGGAAGACAAACTAATATTTTCATCTTTTTCTAGTAGAATGCTAAATTTGAAAACAGCAGACACACAAAATGGTCATCATCTTTTCAGCACTCCTTCCATGTAGGGCCCTGAGTTAGGAATAGTGCTGCATTCTCAGTTTATAGGGCAAATGTGGGACAGGAAGGAAATAAGGTTAATTTCCAGCAGAAACATGCACAGGTGCTGTGGCAAACTAAGTGGGAAAGCTGTAACATTTATAAATGCAGGAATTGGGAAAGGTAAACTTGCTCAAAGACTGCAGTCTTTGGGAAACCCTAAAGTTTAGAGTTTGAAAGTCAAAACCTTTGGAGACTGAAATTTGTTTTGGTTCCCTAAATTTTGATTATGTAGTTGTGTAAATTGCAGAGGTGATAAGAATTCAGTTGCCCTTGCTGTTCACATACTATAAACTTGTCTGGAGACTCTTTAATAATGTCTAACATAGTGGGTCTGGATAGGTGCTCTCCATATTTGGAAAGTCATGACAGTCAAGTCCCAGGTGCCTGGGAGAGTAAAGAAATCTCATACCCATCTTTCCAAAAGGTAGAAATTAGGACCCTGGTAGCTACTGACCATCCAAGCCATTCTATGATCCGAAGTAGAGAAGTATTATTCATTTGTCCTGGACAAATATATTGAAGTGTAGACGCTATAAGTGCTTTCTTTATCACAGTTTTACTTGAAGGTATTGAAATTCATATGAAATATAAACTGTTCCCATAGGAACAAAAGACAAAGAAGATAGCTAAGATAATGATAAATTATCTATTTTAGAGTGTATGTAGAACTTCTTGAGAGTAAAACATTAGGAAAAAATCTTCCTGCCTGCAGAAACTCAGCAAGTTCAGAAGACAAAGAGAAGACATCAAGAAGATTTCAGCTTCATCTGGTAGATGGTGCAAGGTCAGCACCATCTTGAATAGTGAATTTAGAGTGACTAGGAGAAATGCATGAGTCTCCAAGTCTGTGCCCTGGAAATTCAACATACAGTTGTCCTTCCAAGTAAGCATGGAATGGAGGTGGGTTAGTGAGGCTGAAGTCTAGGATTTCAGGCATGTGAAGTTGTGGAATGGTTTGTTGGACTTTAATAGGAAGTGTCTTAGTTGTTGGTTTGTTGGTCTTTAATAGAAAGTTGCTCACTTGTTGGTTCGGATTTTTGTACTGGAGAGAGGGGGTTGTAAGCTGTTAAAAATCAATGAACATTTTAGTATCTGCAGGCTCTATGCTTTATACTAGAACAAAGTACATGTCAGTGAGATGACAGAAGCCCATAAAAATGCAGAATAACATGGTCTAACATTTGGCTAAAAAAAAAAAAAGAGGCTTTCCTTAGCCTCTGGCTGTTTACTTTAAACTGAAATCTGAAATTGCTAGTATGTTGTGCATCTCTGTACAACATGATTTCTTTCTGATCTCATTTTGAGATTCTTGGTGGTTTTGATAAAATACTGTGCCATAAATAGCTTCTGGTCCTATGAAACAAAGATATGGAGACTGTTTTGTATAATTCATGCCATAAATTAAGTTAGAATAATTTTTAGTCATGTTGTAAGTGTGAAAGTCCAAATGTACTTCCTCTCTTGTAAACACATTTTATTAGAAGGTAAAGCAATAAGACACGACCTATTTTAACATGCCTTCATGCTATCTGCACCTGGTTTATAAAAATACTGGCCTGCTCTACACTGCCAAAAGGCATTCACATGCAATAATTAAAGGATTACAGAAAACAGTCAGAGAATCTTGATGAGTTTTGTGCATAAAATTTCCTCATATTCTGAGTTGTAATTGGTAGTTTGCAGATGAAGGGCTGGGATAACTTCATTAACTGGATGACAAATGAATGTTTCAAAGTCTGGAAAAAATCTCAGGCAGACAACTATTCTCTGTATTAAACATTGACTGTAGATATATATGTGGATATAGAATCTAATTTTATTAAAATATCCATGTATGTGGTTGTAATATGGAGTCATGTCATGAAACAACACATTGTGCTTTATAAGGATGAAGTTTACAAGCAAAGTTTTATGTTTTCACTTTAAAATTACTTTTTAAACATCCATGTTACTAAACACTCTGATGTTTGTAGAACAGACTACAATAAGTATTTTTTTCTGTACATGAAACAAGGTAATTTTTTACTTTCCACAACATAAAAGGCTGTGGGATTTTCTAAAAGACTTCTTCCCATCATCATTGTACTTAAGGTTGTTATTTCCACATGCTGTTCAGGTTTTTAGGTACCTTACTCTGATTTTATTAGGCTGATCATAGAAGTGAATTCTTAACAAACAGCACATTTGAAGTTCCAGGGATGGCGATTCCACTGTTTCCCTGGGTAGCATATTCCACTGCTTTATCACCATTTCAGTGAAGAAATTTTTCCCAATATTTAATCTAAACCTCCCCTGGTGCAACTTGAAGCCATTTCCTGGTGGATTGTGCCTTGCCTCTTTAGGGTTTTTTGACATAATTAAAAGAAACAAAAGTATATCAGGTTGAAAAGAGAATGGCATAGTGTGTCTAGTTGAAGGTAGAACAAAAGCCCGTCTCTTCCATCTTGGTTAGTCTGCCCCATGCATTATGCATGTGATGTTCTTTAATTGAGTAATTTGTTATAAGGGCCTCTGCTGTTGTAGGTACTTGGGGAAAAAGGTGAATGAGAGTTAGTATTTTAAGTAGGGTTTTTTTTTTTGTAAAGCCAGAACAAATGGATTCAATTTCTTTCCTGTGAATGAGAGTTAGTATTTTAAGTAGGGGTTTGTTTTTTTTTGTAAAGCCAGAATAAATGGATTCAATTTCTTTCCTAGATTGATACTTTCTAGCACCCATCACTACAAAATGTAATAGCGTATATTTGTATGCTCTCAAATCTATAGCTTCCTGTGTTCTAAAGACTGCAATTTAAAAATAGATTTTTTTAAATGTTCTTGTTAAAAGGAAATTCAAACAAGACATTTTCCTTAAAAATTCAGGCAAGACTACAAAGCTGGATCATCAGAGTAGTTATTCTTCCCCAGTCTTTAGGCTTCTGACCCCCATTAACATGACACAACTGCACCTGATGCTGAAATTTTGGATTCTTCATCAGCCTGCCATGATCAGACAAGCAGATGGGTAGTTTTCTGACAGTGCATTTAGGTCTTGATGCATCTGGATTTAGTCAAAAAAGTCTCAACTAGCTCTAAGAATAACACATGTTAGAGCAAATCATCACTTGTCTTGAGACTTATCCCTTAAAACTGTGCAGAAATGTTAGCACCTCATTAAGGTGCGTCATCTGCAAAGGCTTGTAGTTTTCATTGCCTGATGATGAGAAGAGTCAATAAAGAATTATTTTTTTGGTTTTGTCTTCATGCCTAGATATAACCAGTCTTGGCTGCAAGCCAGCTCTAGTCTGCAAATAGTGCAGCTTTATGTTAGGAAAACATCAGGTCTTTGCAAATTCCCCATGTTTCTCATCTGGTGTGCAGCAGAGTCAATACAAAAACATCATCGCCTGCTCTTACTGGGAAACGCGATGACAGGCCTGCAAGGAGGCAGGGCATTTCAATGGCAATATCCAGGCTGTATTGTTAGGTAACAGAAATCTGCACTACCTCTGTATCCAATATTCATATCTAGAACACAGAGAATATGCCGTCATGTTGTAGTGATTTGACCTTGGCTGGCTGT
>NW_005054350.1:476475-478975 GCF_000277835.1 Geospiza fortis | reverse complement strand
TTCCTCCCTTCCTTCCTTCCTTCCTCCCTTCCTTCCTTCCTTCCTCCCTTCCTTCCTTCCTTCCTCCCTTCCTTCCTTCCTTCCTCCCTTCCTTCCTTCCTTCCTCCCTTCCTTCCTTCCTTCCTCCCTTCCTTCCTTCCTTCCTCCCTTCCTTCCTTCCTTCCTCCCTTCCTTCCTTCCTTCCTTTCTTTCCTTTCTTTCTTTCCTTTCTGCCTTTCTTCCTTTCTCCTGTCTTCCATCACTCCTTCTTTTTTTCTCTTTAATATTGGGACTAGCAGTACTAGGGCTCTCAGGTTTTTAATGTACCTGTTTACTTTGGTTATCACTCACTCAATCTCCTAATCCTTTCAGTCTTCTTTTCTGGAAAGTACTGGTATGGGCCCTTACTGGCTTGGTACTAATATGCCAGTGGAGATGTACATAGGTGGTGAAATTCTAGACTGCTTCCTTTTTTCCACTTTTTTTTCCACATTAAAAATTTCTCCAAAGGTAATAGAAGATACAATTACTTAACTCATGGCTATTGTATTTGGGCATATTTCTGCTTCCTTTCCCTTTGGGATTAGTGTAAAACCCCATTTGATGTCCACAAGTTTACTCACACTGGAGTGCAATCCTGGTATCAGATGAGATAAAAAGGCTTCTGATCATCTACATGGAATATAGGTCAGATCTCCTGGGATTTGTGAATATGTATCAACTCATAAAATTAGATGATTTCTGCAGTTCCTGACCTCTCCTGAGAACAGCATACGTTTAGTGACAGCACAAAAATCATGGCTTTAATTTATAGATTGAGTTTGAAATATTGACAAATGATGTATGGTTGGCGGAGCCTGGGCAGAGTTCAATGAAGAACATGATAATTTACTGCTCCAAACCTAAAACACACAATCTATTTTTCATTCTCTGTCACTATTCAGCTTCCACTACATTTGGCTACTTATGGTGTATAAAGTATATGGGGCTGTTGGCAGGTTAACTGTTTCAGGTCTTTTGAAACACTTTTGTCACTGAATGAAAGCAACCTGAGAAGGGTAGTGTGTGCAAAAGAGAACAGAAATTTTTGTGTGCTACTTATGTGCACTTGGCCGTGTATTCAGCATTGGATATTCTATTTCACATAGAGTCTAGGCATGGAAACCTTGGGCAAATTTGTGTACATTCAAAAAAAATCAAACCAGACCATCACCAAACAAACTAAAGTTAAGCATTCAGAGTTCACTGTCCATCCATCTTCATAACATTTTGAGAGTTTGCCCCAACCTCTAGTGGTGTCAGCATTAGCACAGCTCCATGGGCTGTTGAGCAATCAGAATGGCCACTGCAACCAGGGTGGTCAGTAAAGCTTCTACATTGGCATTTCACTGCTGTCTAATTGTTGAGAACTAAAGCAATTTTAAGACTGAACCATGTGTTGGACTGCTGCAGGTATGTAGTGATAGGCAAAGACAAGGTTTTATGTGATTCTTGTAAGATTTTTCAAGAGCTGTCCCAGTTTTTATACCTGCAGAGCAGAGCTGCTTAATGCATTGTCACAGCCCATTCAGTTTTTTAATCTCTCTGCCAATATTTAAGGGGAAAACATATTAAACTATGACTTACTTTTAAGAACATAAGTAAATTAATTTTAGGTAGAAATAACTCCGAATTTCAATAATTCAAGTTGTTCACTTTTCCTGTATTTTAAAAGACTGCCATGGATATGGTAGATATGAAAATGAATCACTAGCACACCAATTGCAGATATTCCAGTTACTAACTAGTGTATTCCCAGACAGCTGAGATTCCTCTGTTTACAGTAATTGATGATCCTGGGTGTCAATTCCAAGCAAGGCAGCAATAAATTTCTCAGGCAGGACTTGTCCTTTTCCCTGGTAAATAAATAAAAATTATTTCCTGTATTAATTTTACTGTATGAGTCAATTTGGGATATTCAGCCTTAAATTCTTGGAGTTCTTATTTTAAATAAGGCCAAGAAGCAAATTGTGCTATAGATGTGCAAAGAAGTTTAATTAAATAATCCCAATTTATCAGTCATAATTGTTGCTTAATGTAGTTTTAAAGGGCTTTAAAAAGTGCCCCAAATATGTTGCTTTTCTTCAAATCAGTATGGCATTTAATGCAATTCAGTCTTCTCTATAAGAAGATTACAATGAAGGAGGAAAATATGAATGTGTTTTCTGTAATTGCAGTTCAAGTACATTCGTACAATGTTTTCACAATCCATATAGATAAATTATTCTCTTTGCTTTAAAAACAGCTTTCTTTTTTTCCAATACCTTTTCTAAAGCAGGTCTCCTTTTAAAGTTTAAATTATTTCAACTGCTTCAAACTGCTTCTAAATCTTTCTTGCAAAATCTGAGGTTAAAACTGAAATTATTCAATGGAGAACATTCATAGAGAAGCTGTTGTTGCCTTTGAGCATTTAGTCATTTAGTTAGCTCTGTTTTTCATTTTGTTTTCAAACTTATAAAATAGTGTATTAATGTGAAAATAA
>NW_005054350.1:377369-476465 GCF_000277835.1 Geospiza fortis | reverse complement strand
ACTATTGGTATGAAAAATTTGTATAATAATAATAGAGAAAATGTGTCTTCTGATTTGAGAATTTTTTTACATTTTGCTTTAGATTCAGTTTTTATCAATTCGTAAGTGTTCCAGAAGACAAAATAAACATCCCAAATAAACATGGGTTTGAGTTTTGCCGGTGTTTGGTGGATCAAACTTGCAGTGCTGTTTGATGGGTTTTGATGGCCATCTGTTGTGGCAGTTTCTACTACAAATCAAGCAGGTTTAGGGTTTCTTCGTATTAGATGGAGTTCTTTATTTCTTAATTCAAATTGACCAATCCCTCACTTCATTCCATAGTGAAGTCAGACTCAACAAATCTGTTCACAAAAGTAACAAAATAATTCCAAATGTGTCCAAGCATATTACTAACACATTCATATAGTGTTCTGGCATATGGTAGGGGATTAAGATTCATATTCAATAAAATTTATATGACATGTATTAGTCTTTTAATGTCTTATGAAGATTAGAACTTTACTTTGAAGTGAAATCTCCATATGAACTGGAATTATGTGAAATCTTGGTCTGCTTCTTAAGGATAGAACATTAGATCCATTAAGGACAGCTGTACATTTTGAAAATGCGGGAGATTTCTTATTTTTTCAAGAAAAAAGGATCTGTATGTGGACTTAATTTTGCAATTATTAATTTTTTTAAATCCAGCAGCATAAAATTACTAGTAGCTCTTGTGAGACTATAATTTTATTGGATAGCATTAAGGAGTATTTAGCCTGCATTTTCACTATCATGTAAGACAAAGTTGAAAAACTGATCCAAAGTTCCTTGTTTGTTTTTTAATCCAAGCCTTTCCTTAAAATGTGTATAGTTTTAAAGTTAAAATACATCATATGTTTATTGTTATTTTCCTAATAATGAAATAATATTAGCTGGTCAATTATAAATAATCATTTGTTTGTAAACTAGACATATTTTAAAATATTCCTATATTTAGGACAAAATCATAACCCTATTGGCTAGCAGAAAAATTAAGGAAGCTTAGAATTAGTGAAGTGGAAAAGGGAATTAAGACCATTTAGTCACCTTCTAAATAATAACAATGGCTCACTAAAATAAATTATATCTGTTTCATAAATGGGAAGTACGTTATAAGGTATCCCCCAAAGGTAGCCCTTTGGAGTGCTGCTGGAAAACAATCAACTCAGTTTCAGAATGGTATTTGCTCAGAGACGGTATGAATTTGGCTTTCTCTTTACAAAGTTCTTCACTGACCAAACCTCTCAGTAGTTTAGCATTTGGTTTCAGTTTCAAGGGGGAAAAAATGAATCCTGTATCTGAAGTTTATATTCCATAAGTAAAACATGAAGTCAATATTACATCTGTTACTGATCATTTTGACTGGACCTAGAAATTCAAATAATCAAATCAGAGAATTTGCTGTGGGTTTATGAAATAACTGTGTCTAATAAATGTAAAATTAAATATAATTTGAATGTGCTAATAGACAAGTCTCTAGATTATTAAGTTAACCTGTCTAGGAAGACAGAAATGTGTTAATTATGTTCCTATAAAAATGAATCCAGTAAGAATGGCAAAATATCTTACTGTGTAGCTTCTGCTTTATATTTTAAACATCAACAGTATTACCATGGTAAGTTTGTTCAGTTGTTTAAGGAGGTTAGCCTAAACCTTGCTATAGCTCGCAATCACCTTGCTGAAAAAATAAGAATGGAATTAAATAGACAGCCTGACATTTATCTCTGATTTTTTTCTCTAGTGATGGAAATTAATTAATGCAGGAAACTCAAAAAGCCAATGTAATTCCAAAATGTTGCTGCTCAGTGACAGTGCGAACCTTTTCCAAGTTTAGTACAACTAAAAGTCCATGACATCTGTGTGGTGCAAGAAGCAGTGCTCCTAGCATATGTCACTGAATATAGTAGCACTGTCCTGCTAATAAATGCTGTCCTTGCTGCTGTATCATCATGCTCGCCAGCAATAAAGTAGAAATCAGCAATATTCAGATATGTACGTAACCCCTACCTTATGTTTGCCTGACAATATTTCCAGTGTGTGTTGGGTATAAATAGTTTTCTTCTCATCTGGCATTTCATATTGACAATCATCCTATTTGTTTCTGGGAAGAGTTTATTATTTCTGGGAAGTGTTTATTATTTGTCTGTACAAATATGATTTAGATGAAGATATAGTTTACTATGGTTAAGAACCAGCTGCGAAGAAACTCTAAAAATCATATGTGTCATTAGCTAGTCCTTCAAATGCAATGCCCTACTATGCATTTCTTGATGTCTCGATATATCCTTGGGTTCATATCCTATCAATATGTGTAATTTTATTTAAAATGTAGACATGACTATAATAAGAATTTATATAATAAGACAGAAATCTAAGTAAAAAGGCTTAACATCTTAATATCTGAAGGATTATTAATAAAGTCTGTGATCATGGTAGGAGAAATGGGAGGAGGAAGAAGTTGGAAGGAGAGCTGTATGTTTCTGCATGGTATTATGTTGATCTACTTTATAGGCAGTTTGTAACTGCATGCCTGCTAAGTTAAGAAAATAGTGGAAGCCCATGAATTATGAGATTTTAAGTAATTTTTTTTTAAGGTTGTCGCAGCTATAATTATAATCTCCTTTGTGAATCAAACAGCTGACAGCATGTGAAAATTTGTATGTATGTTGATGAAGGCTATTTTAAATTCTAAAGGGTATTATGAATGCTTTCTTTAATGGAGGTCATGATGAAAAACTACAGATTTATAACTCTAGGTAGCATATTTGTAAAAATCTTTATTCAGATTTGGGAGTTTGTACTTATAAACATTATGCATGTATTTGTGGATATAAACTTTGGGCTTCATGAGGGATCAAATCAAGGGAGTAAATGAAGTTGTCAATTTTTTCTGATGTAAAAAGAAAAGGTTTCTCTCTTTCTAGCTCAGTAAAGCGTTACTTCTCCAAAATGTCACTGTCATTTGTATAACAAGTTTTTTTCAATCATGCTTCAATCTATTATATTGCAATACTAGTTTTGAGCATGGAAACTGATTCCTTAATTATATATGTTATCACGATTCTATGCAAAGGCATATGTTAGGTTTTATTGTGAAAATGTAAAGAATAATAATTGTCTTCCTACCTTTATCCAATTCAAGAACAAAAAAAATGACAGAATTATGTGTATAGTTGCTCTTTATTACTTGCTTGTTATTATAATCTCATTGTAACACTGTGATCCAGGAAAAAAAACCCTAAAGTCATATTTATTTGTTTTGACTAGATTAATAAACCCCTGCTCACACTCGCCACAAAATCAAGAAGGGCTTTTTTTGTTTTTTTTGAGGCACTGGAACTTTGGAGGAGGCCACTCCAAGCAGAAGGAAGAGCAACACTTAAGTCAGCCATTTTCTCATTTAAAATCATTAATGCAGAAAATAGGAAAGGCATATGGCAGCATAAGAATTGTATGCCCATCAGTTATTATGCCCATCAGTTGAGGGTGCTGATGGTGCTGAGTAACTCTTTTTCAAATGACAGTGATCAATTTTCTCATCGCTCCCATTAAAACTCATTTCTCTGTAGAATTTTCTAGATTGCTTTCTCCACTAAATGGTATCAGCCATGGATTTGAATTTAGCCTAAGTCATGAAAAATTGGAATCTTTTGCCTAGAGTCTCGGTGAGGAGCACAGAAGACCAGTCTTTGCCAGTGTATGACTTCATCTCCTCCATAAAGGAAAGGGTAATCCTTCCCTTCCCCTCTAGTTGTGTGTGTGCCTAAAATTCACTTCACAAGTAGGCTGTTAGTGGGCAATTGATCACCAGTGTGCATTAATTACAGCTACATCTTCTGTAAATGCTGTTTCTCACTGTAATCAGCCCCTCTGTTTACAAACCTAAATCCTAATCTTTTGCTGCAGTTCTTGCTTTGTACGGCTCAAAATATTAAATTTAAACAATTTTATACTTTCATGATGAGTTGTTTACCCTTAAATAAAGATGAAAGATTTTAAATAAAGCGATCTTTCATCTGTAGGTCTCCAGTTAACATGCCTTAAACCATTTCAGCAGAGTTCTTGAAGTTTCCAATTATTTAATCTTGGTTGTTTCTGTAAGATTGCATTCATCACAACTTATTTTCTTGGAGAAAAACGACACATAATTGAAGATGGATCTATTTACTGTTTTTCTGGTTCAGCAACATGGTTTTTCTGTTCTGAATCTTAGAAGTCTACTGAATTAAAAAAGAAAAATAAAAAATGTCCTATTAATGTAATGAAAGTATGGATTATGAGTTTCAGCTTCAAGCAACTGTATCTTCTCAGGTAGTCATTTGTGTCTCTTATTGATCATGATGTAGAGAACTCTGGTATATAGTAAAAACCCAATAATCAAAAATATTTTAGGTACAATTTTTTTAAAGACTGTTGTTTACAGGAAGTTTTACCTGATTAGAAAGCCTCTATTTTCATAAACATTCAAAGAATGTATCTTTTCATTAAATGTTCTCTAATTTAAATAATGTTTACATGTACCAAATGTAAAACTCCACTTTATACTGGGAATAAAAGATACAAGTTTAAAATGAGAGTAAGGAATTGATAATGAAGAAGTAATCCCCTTTGGGTTTAAATTCTGTAGATGTGAAATTTGAGAAAGACTTTTCTAATTATGTTTCCTTTGGTACTAACTCCAGACTATGCACTTTAAAGATTTATTTCTTTGCAGTAGCACCACATTAAAAACCCCCAAGAATAAAGTGGAAGACACAGAGTCATTTCGAGCTAATACTTTGTTCTGCCTCAGAGTAAAGTTTTATGCAACTGAGAATCAAGTAGAGCCCATACTGCATTATGATCTTACAGATTATTTCAGTCAGTAATTGCTTTGAATGAGTTTCTTTACACTTCCAATGCCATAAAAACCTTCTTGACTGTCATAGTAGCAAGGACTCACATCTTCTAAACTATAGAGTTTGGGGGAAAATTTTGCATTTATTGGACACAAAAAGAAAAAAATGTATTCTTCCAGGAGGTTTGTTATTATGAAAGTCATGTATAGTACCATGAAGGAAAAAATTCCTAACCTCTTTACATTAGAAGAGGGCAACAATAACACTGCCCTCTGTGCTCAACCAAAATTGCACAACTTTTAGTAAATCTTAAGTATTCATAACTTGAGGTATTGCTTTAATTAGGCATGTTCAGCCAAAGAGAAGGGAGTTTGCAAAAACATCCAAGTGTGTTAGTTACTGTCTGCTCCTACTGATTTAATGCAGAAGATATTCAGATGGCTGAAGTGAAAGTCATATGTTCAAAGGCATAAGGGCAATGAAGCATGTAGTGGAAATTGTATGCAGTTTTTCTTCTGTTTATTGAAAATAGTCCTTTTCACATTGATTTTACAAAGGAAACTAATACTCTTAAAATTATTAATCTAATCTAACAATATTTCTGATCTTCAAGTGGCAAAATTTGCCAATACTTCAAAAATAAAACTGAATATTTAACATTGAAAAAGAAAAGTTAAATGAACCCTAGGATTTGAACCAGTTTATTTGGGTATTGGATTCTCTTACTAAACCATAACATAAACACTTGAAAATGGAAAGGAGGCATACTTTACATTTGCACAGAAGGTATTAAATTTCCCATTCATTCAAAAATCAGCACTATAACTTTCCCAAGAGGAATAAAAATGTTGTGGGAGTAGACTAAATCTGAAATATTACCAATTTTTAAGATAGAAAAAGGCTACTGCTGACTGCCAGTAAAGGGGTAGCAGCAAAAGTTGATGTGAAAGCATCCACTTTGTGTTATGTTCCTGGTGACAGACCTTTTTTTGGACACTTGACTGACGGTGTTTATGCCCTTCCCACTACTGACACGCTGCCTGAGGTTATTTTACTTTCATGCCATTGCAATTTAACATTAATAACAGGTATGAATTGACAGTCCTGGGGAACTGTATAATTCCCATGTCAGATTCTTGTTACTGGCCCATTAGTTTCAGACAAAATGTAAATGTTTCTCCTATGTTTGGGCAGGTTTTCATAATTCTTTCTTTGCACTTTAAACAAAGTTTGAAAGTTAAAGAAAGTTTAAATTGAGAGTGAAATTCTGCCAGGCATATTTTTGGGTAATGATGTCAGCTCACTGTTGGTCTGTTGGACATACTAAGACTTGATAAACATTTGTGGTATAATGAGAGCCACTAGTCTCCAGCATGAAATAGAACACATAATTTTTAAAAATACTTAATAAATCTACCCTCAAGGACTAATTTATCCACTGAATCGCATTTTCTTCCTGGAATGGCATCATTCATTTCTGTAGGATAAATCACAGACTAAGGTGATATACACTTCTTTTTAATAGCAGAAATTGCCATTTTCATGAAGAAAAAGAAGGAAGATGAATTTCCTATAGTTACATTAGCAGTAGTATGGAGCAAAGGAAGTTCCTTCCTTGTAGGCTATTCATTTTCCCATATACTCTCCATTTTTCAAACAAGTTGTCAGAGTTCTGTTTCTGTATGAAAACTACATTCTCAAGCAGCACTGCATATGGGGAACTTTGCTTCTTACTGCTTTAATGGGCCAGAGTTTAATGGACAGTAACATCAATATGACAAATCTTTGAAAATACTTTTTTTGCCTTCAAAATGATTGACTTAACACTGTGCATATTTATATTATTGACAGGACAATAGACAGACTAGTACCTGAGTGCTGGTTATATGAAACTTCCTATCAGACCTGCAGAAACAAATGGGGTATTTTCATGAAAATGTCAGCTTTGATATATCTTAATTAATACAGACATACAGCTGGCTATTTGCAAACACAGGTACATAATTAGATTAATTATCAGAATCCTATTCTTGATAAATCTTGCATCTCCACATAAGTGTGGCAGAAATAAGAGTTTTAAAAACTAATAAATGTCCTTTGGTAATTATTGCAATTAACTGTACTGCCCTTATGTCAACTCAAGTTTAAAATAGCAAATAATTGGGAAATGAAAGTTTCTTTTTATATATATTTTATGTATAATACTTAGATTATATCTTCCCTCACTTAAAAAAAAAGTGCATTCGCAAAATACAACAATGGATAAAGTATAAAGTAACGGAGTATGTTCATATTCTGTAATTCTCATTTATCTTGATTGCTGCGATATTCAGTACTTGTTTAAGGAAAAAAATAATGCTCAAATGAAAGGTGTGTATATCTTTAAACTAATGGAATAGTCAAAAATATGCTTGATTTTGAATAGCTATTATTCATTCAACAGTAAGGGTGTTATCATATTAAAATGTGGAAATGACAAGTTTTTTAGGAACTTGACTCACCAAGAGTATTTCCAAAGATTATTTTCAGGCTTCCTTTAACTTGTTTTGCCACTGCTAGAATATGTAGCATTTTCAGTAAGTTAATATCATTTAACAGTATATGTGGTTTTCCGTATATGACTTTCTTTGTCTTTTGGTTCAATGATTTACACTTAAGTAATACCAAAACACTTTACTCCAGGTGAAATATTCAAAAGTCACCATTCAAGAAAAATACGAGAAAGTTTCCTTAGAAGTAGTATTATTTGAGACAAGAGGAAAAATTCTATATATGAGTCCCACATGTCAAAAAATACCTTCAAATATAGTTGGTCAATAAAAAAATAATTTTGATAAACCAGTTGCTCTCAGAGTTGCAGCCTATTATCTCTGTTCCTTTCTACTTGAAAGCAAGTTTTAGTATACATAGAGTGATTTTCTCTTCCTTCAAAATAAATAGAATGTATGTCCCCTTCCTTGCTTCCCAGCTATCACTTAATGAAAATTTGCCAAATTCATGCATAGGCAGTGTTAATCAGTAATACATTATTATACAAAATAAGCTCTATCCCTCTGTTCCTCTGGGCAAAGATATGAAATAGCCACATTGCTTTAGATTTCTATCTGTGTTTGAGTGTGTGTGATGTGCTCTAGTAAAAGTACCCAAAGTAACAGAGACATGGTCAGATAACATATTTTAAATATTTATAAAATCAAATTATTTTCAAATCATCAAAGGATGATCTATATCCTGATAAAGGATAGATGTTTCTAAGGTATTATTGATTTTGATGAGAAATTACACGCCTGCAGGCAGTAGCATTATTTGCTAGTGAAAAAAAAAAGATTAAGTTGCTTCATATATTTTATGTGGTGCAGTATAATAGCACATCAATCCTGTGGGAATTCTATAATATTTTCTCTTATTAACTTCTAATTAAACCTGAGTGATTTTTAGAAGAGATAAACTTCCACATTTTTCAGTATCATCTTTCTTTCTTGGTAAAGAAGATCAGGTCTAAATCCTACTAGTCTAGCTAGGAAAGAACCTCCAGTTTCATTCAGAGTAACAATATTTAGTTGGATTCATGCCTTTTATAGACATCATTTAGAAGGAAGATGAGCTAAGCAATTTGTTCAGCAAATACATAAAAATATTTCAGAAATTAAGAAACTAACATTTCAGATTTATACAGTTTGACATCAGGTAAAACATGAAGATGTAAGTGAGGTTTTTTGATTTGCACAAGGGCTATGCTTGTTTTCCCTTTCTAATATTGTACACATGCTATTTCCAACCTAAATTCTTAACCACATCACTTTATGTGGGTTGCATGAGAAGGGAAATAGGCCTGTCTCTAGGAGGTGCATATAAATTGAACCCTTTTATGTATAAATTCAGTAAAATGATGCTTATAGTGGTTGAGTGGATGTCCCAAAATGGAGGGCACTGGGCTGAGCAGGAGGGGTCAGCACTTCAGGGCTTTATCTCAGCCTAGAGGCATCCAACTGTGCTGGCAACTTGTAGTGGTGGGAGATGGAATGCTGCTGTAGGATTGTGCCACGTGAACACGGAAGGAAAACGTGAAAGAACATGAAGTTACCAGGATTCAGGAGGTGTTTCGTTAAGTCCGCACACAAAATGCTTCCTAAGTTAGGAGTGTGAAAACAATTCCTCCTCTAGCCTTAGAGATCTAGAGGATCTAGAGGCCAGATAGAAAGAGATCTAGAGGGTTTCTGTGGACAGTGAATTTGAAATACGTCCATATATATGTTTCCTTGCCATTCACCCCCTGTCAGTAGAGAATGTTGTATATAATGGTTTCTTTTAAAGTGCAAGTAGCAGAAGAACACTTTTACTATGACAAATTCCTATCTCTAACGCAATTTGCTGACATTATTTCATCATTGCTATTGTATCAACAAACCAGCATTATCCTGTGGTATCACCTATGCCCAAGACAGTGGTCAGACAAGGTACAGCATCACTGTAATCACCTGAGAACTGAAGCAGAAATGACACATAGCCTCAGGCATGACTTAAAACTCAGATCAGCTGCAGGAAAACATTTCCAATAGCAAGTTGCGTAGCAAGCTTACAAATTTGTTCCCAGTAATGTTTCTTGTACAGTAAACAGTGCCTATTTAAGGTCTCCCGTCTCTTCGCATTTTATCTCAGCTCATGAGATTTGTATTGTAGAATTTTATAATTAAATAACAGTAAAGATAAAAATGCAGGTGTTTTGATTTTATTTATAGCTGTGAAAGCATGCTTTACAATTTATCATTCAGTCCAGGAATTCAGTTATCTTAAGAGGAAATAAATTTTTCAGTGACAAGTACCAGTTACAACTAAAAACTCTGCATTTACCACCAATAAATCTAATCTACATGCATTAAAGAGGACAATTTTGCTGACACTTTTTTATTGCTTGGTTCCACTGTAATATTTCATCTGTTTCAGTATATGCATGTAATCAAAATAAAGTAACTGAGATATCTCTGTTTTCTGACATGGTACCTGGCATTCTTAAAGATTGCTGTCATGACACATTTATTTACTGTAAATTATAATAAATAATTTTTTGTATCATAAATAGTATTTAATTTGTTACCCAGAGACACAAGATATTCTATAGATATTTTACAAAATAATGGCAAATTGCTTTATTGATGTGCATGGTGAAAGGAAAATCAAGGGTTTGGTTTTGAAAAGTAACTCACCTGCTCCTAAAAAAAAGTTTGACGTGTCCATCAAGGAAAAGGTAGAAGGCAATTCCCTGCAAATAAGCAATAGCTATCAGAATGCATTAGGCAAGACTAACTCATACACTACCTTCATATCCTTGACCTTCCAGACACATTTATAGATAACGATGATTCTTCTGACAGCAGACACAAATCCTCACAGTTCTGTGGGCAGATATTTCAGTTCTGCATTGAAACTATATTTCCCATAGCATCAAGTCAATCATTTCTGTAAGACAGAAATTTTGAGTTATACAGCAGTACAATGCATGCTATAGCCTACACTTTGCAAAATATAGCCATGATCTTATAATGCTCGTACCAAGATAAGTTTCTTCTGCATGGCAGTTGGAGAATGGTCTAATCTGGGCCTAATCATCAGTGTCTGGCAGCAGTAAGGCAGCAGCTTGAAATAAACTGCCAGCTGAACACTCTGAAAGAGGGTTTCTGCATCCAAACTTTCAAGGCCTAGATGTTCCTGTAAAAGAGATAAGTAGATTGTGGAGACAAAACAAAGGCACATAGAAGAAACAGCTTCCTAGAGCACTTCGTTTGTTTTTTTGTTTCCAAAAACATCTACTGGAAATTTGGTGTGAGAATACATATAAATTGAATTTGTAGCTTTTACATGAGTCCTCTTTTGAATATATATTGATGTGAAATTGGATTTATGGGATTACCAGTGTGTTTCACTTTCTTTTCAGATATTTGTAATATTAGAAAGGTTAGGTAAGAGTTTGTTTACCATCCTCTCATTCTACATTTTCAGTATAAGTCCTTGCAGTCTGGGTGCAAGCACAATGAAAAAAGTAATAAAATACAGATTTTGTTAAATACATAAAATGTTATATCCTGGCCACACTCCAGGAAAAATTGCAGGCTTTATATATAGAGCTATGCATTCTGTCAGCATATATATTGTTCTGTGACACGGTTTAGGCAGAAAAGAAGCAAAAAAACCCCATGGGAGCCCTTGCTGAGATTTGCACTGTCACCTTTGTGCTACCAGCTTTGCCCATTGATTGCCCTGCCTTTATCTATAATTGGAAGCAGATGTTGGGTAACTCAATGGCATCTCAACTGTCTTACCTGTGTGCTGGTGCCCTGCTCCCTCGCCCCATCCACATGCTGCCAGAATAGGGCAGCGTGGCTTGGGGTCCAGTTCTATCATCTATTTCCCTGACATGAAGCCCTCTCCATGGGAAAATGGGATTTATAAAGCATGGCTTCAGTTCAAAAGACCTCACAAGTATCCAAGGAAATGGCAAACACTGAAAGAAGGGAAGGGAAAATATACGAGAAATTTCTTCATGGATGATTAGAATAATTTTGGAAGTAGATGTTTGAACAAAGGCATCTTCCTTCTTTTAAAAGCTGTAAAAAATTAATTTTGTCTAGAGATAAGCCTATCTTCTCCTTACTCCCATCAGGGAGGGTGCATCCATAGCAGTGTTGAAAAACCAGTGTCCTGTTACCTCAGTCTTATCTTTTCACCTCTGAAGCTAAATGTCATCTGTATGTTACTGACATAATGTTCTGTCTCTTACCACTAGAAGGTGAGGATGTTATGAGAAGACCAGCTTGGGGAATCTGTGTCCTGAGACAAAGACTTCAAAAATGCAGGGACACCACTCTCCTCACAACACTCTGAAAGCACCCCCAAAATCTTGTGACAACAACCATATTTGGTTCTCAAAAATTCCAAAACAGGCTCTGTTATTTCAGCTGTTTGGCTTGGAACTTAGTCAGCTGATACCCAGAATAACTCAGGAACTGTATGGATCTGTTCCTGGATTATTCAAGATGCTGAACAAAAGAAGGTATCCAAAGGTTCTTGAAGACCTAGAACTGTGCACCTGTCTCCCTTTCTTGTCCAGTAAATGTTTGTGTGAAATCTATGTCTAACCAGGTAAGGATTTGAGGACTGTACCAATTAGGCTTAGAGGAGTTTTTCTCAGATAAAAAATTTCACTAATTCCAATTATTCATCATTACTAACTGCTTTAGGGCTTGCATGCAGTATTTTTCTCTCTCCCAGTTTCAGTAGTACATTGGAGAGATTGTCACAAAATTATTTTCCCAATGCCCCCAGTAAAAGGACTGGAAAAACTGGCAGTTTAATGCAAACATTTCTAGATTACTGGAATCCCTCACTGTTGAATATGATCAGATAGACACTGACTGTGACCATGGATGCTCAGTGAGTGCATGGTGCTGAGCCTGCTCTCTGGGAACTTTCCTTTAGGTGAAGTCTTTCCTGCACATAAAAGACAGTCAGAGTAGTTGCATGATTTTTCTTGGTTGTAGTTTCACACTGTGTTAGCTCCAACTTGAGATGATGTATGTTTGACCAATGCCAGGGATTTCATGATGGTAAATTTGGGAAGTGGATAGGATGAAGCTGAAGTTGAATAGGAGGATGTTGCACTGTGTGTGGGAATTATGCCTTGTGGAACCCACATTTTGGTGGACTGGCAGATACAGAGCTCTCATATTGCATCAATGGGAAACCCAACTCAGAAAAGACTGGGAGGTTTTGAATCTTTTCATAATGTTTCAACTAATGCTCAAGTTGCCCTGAGACCACAAGAAGGTGAACAGAACTGAAGAAAGTAATTATTCAGAATACTTTGGCAGGCATAGTCTTTCACTACAGCAGAGAGACAAGTTTGGCATTTGAAGAGCGTTTTATAACTATTTTTCCTTTGCTCTTAGAAAAATGCTCTAACACCTTTAGAAAAAGAAATTACCTTAAGAGTTCAGACTTGTCTAGAATGCAGCAAAGAATATTTCAGCTATTATATATGAAGTTTTACTAAATTGCATTTTTTCTTTCAAGAGGGTCCAGTAGAAAAATACTGCCTTGAAAATTCACTATTCCTCTTCTTTGTTAGCTCCACCTCCTATGCTCAAATTTGAGGATGGAAGATGCAGTCCTAATAGTGTAACCCTTTTTAAAAGATCATAAATTGAGGCAAAGAAATTATTGTGGGACTTTATAATAACTCATGTTTCAACACAAACCTATTGTGATAAACCTTGTCAGTAAGAAAGTATTGATTTAACTTCACACCTTTTTTTCTTTTTTTTTTTTTTTAAATATCAACATGAATGGATTTCTTTCTGTTTCCTCAGAACTAGAGGCAGAGGAGTGGTGCAAGCATCTTTGCATGGAATGTCTAGGGGCCAGGCTCAATGATATAAGTCTTGGGGAACCAGATTTACTTGCTGCTGGAGTCCAGAGAGAACAAAATGGTAAGTAACTTTTTATTTACTCCTAGATCCATTCTTAGTTGATAGCCCATTTCATCTTTGCTTGTGCCTGTTGTTGTGAGGACTTTTGCTAGTAGCTGGAAGCACATCATTAGTAAATAAAAATTTGGATATGCTTTTGAAGCTCAAGCCTATTTTTTATTTTTTTTTACAAATAAAGATTATTAAATTCCATGCCAAAAATACATATAGAGTGACTTTGTGTCTTCATTGTGTTCAGATTTCCCTGTCATGGGAAATGATGGCCATGACCCTTCTGTTTCTGGAAATGATGGCTTCTGTGCAGAGGAATAAAGCAGCAGCTGTTGTTTGGCAGACTTTTAAGGGCAGCAATGAACATACCAACAGCAATTTGGACTACAAAACACATATTTGATTTAAACTCCTACCTGTCTTGAATATTGAAGTCAGGATCATCTAAATGCTGTCAAATATGTGTGAAAAGGGCAGTGACAGATGTTAGTCAGCACTAAGCCTGAGTTGTAAGTCTTCATCTAAAGGCTATTTGGATTAGACACATGCACAGGAAGAATGCTAGTGGATGGAATAGGCAATAACAAAAGAAAATCTATGATTACCCTGTCATTTAATTCCTATTAATGAACACGAGGGCAACACAAAATGTGCTCATTTAGTCCTCCCTAAATTACAGCTCTCAATGATTATTACTGTCTTGATGCTTTTATAAGATCCAATAGCTTTCAACAAAGTAATAACACACACTGCCTCAATGGTCATAAAATATCAAGCCAACTATCATTATAAACAAAATTACGTAATTAAATTATAGAATGCATGGCACTATATTTATTATATTATTTCTCTGAACCTAATAGGACGCAGCATGAAATATACAGAAATCTTTAAGGAATTCTGTTCAAAAAGCAGACATGTTGAAATGGGATTTAAAAGAAGTTCAAATGTTCATAAAGTTGTTTACCTGCTATGAGACACAGAATTCAATTTGTAGTCTCAAACTACTTAACAAAGGGAGAGCTACTAATGTTGTAGGAAAGTGATAATGATCAGACAGCACTCAAAGCACCCCATCTGCTATATGTTCATAGGCTATAGGTATAAAACTCATCTGCATGCTACTGAAGAGAGAACTGTGTGAACAGGTGGAGGTCTTTCACAAATGTGAAAGGAAATAAACCTCGTCAAAAAGCCTGGGATGTGAACAGAAAAGTAGTTTGAAATTCGTCAAGCTCTTTCTGCAGTGAATTCATGTCATTTATCTCCAGCAGATTTTGGACTAGATAGAAAATATTACATTTTATCATGCTCCTGAAAGAGATCCAGTTAGACACACATGACCTCCAGGAGGCATATATTAGTTCTGTTGTATGAACTAGTCTTGATTCAATTGCCTTAGTCTAGAAATTAATTGCAGTGTTACCAACCAGCATATATGAACATAATTAGCGTCTTTATTGTTCTAAGTAAATAAATGAAAGGAAACAAAGAGGCAAAGCATGTATTTGTTGTACAAATCACATGAATAATAATGCATAGAGGGTATCATTAGCTGCATTCTTTTAAAACAAGTGACTGAATACATATAATCCAATATTTGACGAGCATGCTCTGCTAAATCATTAGTTACAGTATCTCAAACAAGTAATGCTGATACCTATCCTCATCCTTCCCTCATCCCCTTGATGCACAACTTTGCATTTTAATAAGCATGTTTGAAATTCAAAGTTGTCTTGTTCAGAGGCAAAACAAATTGTTGTGGATGTCTTTTAATCAGTTTGGAAGAAGGAAAAAGTGCAGAGACTCTTACTATAGGTATGAAATTTGACATTTTGTTCATTTATCTATGCTGTAAGAATATGCAGTTGCACTCAAATTCAGGTAGCAGATTTCTTCAGTTGAATGGAACCATGCCTTCAGTTTACACTGGTTATCTTATCCTGCAAACCTGGCAATATCATTCCCCGCATTGACAGTGTTATTGAGAAAGCGACTAGTTCCACAGTGGAATCATTTGGTGATTTGGGTGGCATAATTTCAGATTTTTAGTTTATTTTCTTGCACATTTTCCCTATAAGCAGGGAAAATGCTTATACACATGCTTTACACACATGCTATCAAAACCAGTAGGTAGTTCAAAAGATACCTCAAAAACTTCTGAAAGTCAACTGAGCTTTTGCTTATAAATATTCTTGTTGAATTTTTGTTGACCTGAAACTGAAAGGTCAAAGTAAATTTTACAATTGAAAATTCATGGACAGTGGCTATGTGTATGAAGTGTCTAAAATCTTGCTCTTTGTGAAAATGGCAGCTGTGTCACTCTCTGGATATTTTTTTTTTTGTGTGTGTGTTACATAAAAACTGAATACCAGTGTAGTACCTTTGAATGTCATTTCTTCAAAACATATTGCGAATGTGTCAACTTCATAGAATTCCTCTTGAGTTAGTGCATTTATTAATGCTTAGTCGAAACACAGATGTGAGAATAGAGTTTGTAAAACAGGTAACAGAGTCTCACAGCCTCAGCATCCAGTTTTATGCAAGTTCTGTTGCCTGACCCATACAAAGGCTTTCCTTCAAATCACTGAAAAAAAGATGTCTCTTACTGTTTGATCAAGACCACAGATTGTAATAAATACTAGTGCTAATGGGTTTTCAGTTTTGGATATTTTTTTTGCACTTTTAAAGGCTAAAAAACATTGAATAATGGTGTCATACTGTTCAGCTTTCTATGATATAACAGGTGCTAATGCATTAATCCCAAAAGAACAGATGTATTAATCATTAATTGCATCCCATTCCATTGAGGTTTTTTCAAATAGCCACTTTTCACTAAAGATTTTCTGAAATGTGTAACATCTGGTAAAGATACCTCTTTGGACTAGAAAAAACTAGCCTAATAAAGTGGGTTTTTTTCATTAACTGCTTTACTTTTTCCAAGAGATAATAATTTTAACATTCAGTGTTCTTCATGTGTTCAACTTCTTGCTCATTTTTGTTCTTAAAGGACTTTTTAATGATGTAAGAGTATTCACCAAACATATTAGATAAATAAATTGGCTCTCTCTCAAAAAAACCCCAACTTTCTGATGTGTAGATTTGTGGTTTCTTTTCCTGTATGTGACCACCAAAGCCACTACCCTCAGTTTGAAACATTTGAAATAATTGTTCATATTTGCTATTGTATATGCCCTAGGACCACTGAAATTGCTACATATTACTTGTATTTTTATACACAAAAAAATTAAATTTCAGAAAATATTTGGTAAAGAAGATATGCATTATTTCTCTCATTTGCTTAATACATTTTTTTATTATTTCTGAGCCTGTTTATTGCCCCACTTTTGCTCTTTTGTTCCTTCTGAGATGAGCTTAAGATTTGAGAAGGGAAGACACCAGATTCTCTGTGGCAGGGATGCAACAACATGCTTTGCAAAAACAATTTGCTCCAAAGGCTGACAAAACTGTGGTTTGGTGTGCAAAGGCCATACAGTCACAAGGCAGTTCTGTCACATGACAATAGAAATCTAAGGTACCTGAAAGAGGCATTTATAGCTCTGGAGTGGTCAGTAAGCGCCAGTGGGATCTGTTTCAGCGTAGTTCAGCTGTTGTTTGAACCTCCAGCACTGAGTAGTTCTGCAGTGGTGACATCAACATGAAGCAAACTTTAGAGCTGCTCTGCCTATAGCAGAGGGCTCAGCTGCTGTGGCTTTTAGGAGGGATAGAGAAGACATCTAAGGTACTCTTGTGCAAAGCACATCAGTAATAGGAAGCTTCTCGCTGGATTTCAGCTCCATTATTGCTTTCCAGAAGTATTACCACAAGTCTTGCTGTGTAAACTCGGCTGCTGAAAATGACTATTAGGTGGTTTTCTTTTGAAATTTAAGGCTCACAACTAATGGCTGCTTAGCTTGGAATGATGCACAAATTCAATTAAATTGAGATGTGAAATGAAGCTTCTGTTGTTCTCCAACCATTTTACCTATACTCTCCTGCAAATCTAAGTGATTTGTTGGTGTACCTCAGCCCTATAGCAGCAACCTTGTTTCTGTTTGAATTTCTTTTCACACTGAACACGGTCTCTAGCATTTCTGAATTTTCCTTTAGATTATTTGCTAAAGAATTAAAATATAGTATGAAAGCAAAAGCAGGAGAGGCCTCACTTCAGGTAATTTATTTAGTATATACCTATTCAGGTAATTTATTTAGTATAATGGCAGTGGAGCTTTATATGCAATCATAAGACAAATAATAATACACAGTTATAACTCCATGAAAGAAAATCTGGACTGAGTTGGATCTGATTACACTGTTGACAAGTCTTCTAAGCAACATGCTGTGATTCTTTCATGCACATTTCATAATCCTTAGGTTGTTCAAGCTGCTGCTAAATGAAGAAGTTGTGAATGTAGTGTGTTGACTTTATTTGGAAGAACTGGAAGCTCCCTTTCCAGCTCTCAATGCATTTGGAAGCATTGGCAGTACAAAACATAATGACAAAAAAATATTTTGGGGTTTTGGGGTTCTTTTTTATTTTTTATCTCCCCAGGTGATGTCATATCTAGAATTTCTCTATTCTCATAATGGATAGTGTGTCCAATGTGTCGCTATTTTCATTCTTTATAAAATGAAGCAATTTGAAAGATGTCATCCAAATGGACACTATAAAATAACAGACTATATGTAATGTGAAAAAGAAATCAGAATATTCAAGATAATGTTGGTTAAAAATCAGTATGTGTAGACTATTAATCAATTCACTTTTTAGGAGCAGGTGCATCTGTTTGGTGAAGATTCTATTTCTATCCATTTTAACTACTAAATAATAGCACTAAAATAGTTGAATACTCATACTAAATAATTTTCTATTAAGCTTTTCTTGTACTAAACCATTTTCTATTAAATTTTACTTGTAAAATTGATGTAAAATTTTAAGAAAATGGGCAAACGTTAAAATGCAAATTTTTAAACTGAAGAAAAGTCCAGATCCATCCTTTGCTGCTATATCTTTTTTACTCCTGCTGTATCTTATTTACTCCTAACTCAGTCCTGTGATATCAATATGAGGCTTTTTAATTATGTGTTTTGAGGCTTTATTTTTAAAAATAAATTTACTCCATGATAAACATAATTTTTGTTTTCACAGTTTGGAAAAGTTTGAAAGATAATTGAATTTTTGCTTTTCCTCCCTGCCTAATATTTAAATTAGTATTTAATAAAATTACTTCCTTTGTAAGGTTTTTGTTCTTTCATTGATTTTACCTTTCTTTTTTATTTAAAAACCTTCCACAGGAGCAGCAGTCTTGCTTCCTGGATTTTAATTGCAAGAAAGTCATTAATTCTTCTTAGTAAAAATGTAGCTTTTCATAGTGAACAACGTCCTTGAATCCTCAGAAGAGGATTATGAAGCATTTCTTTGTGCTACATATTGAGATTACAAATGACAGCCAAAGCATAGAGACTTAGTAATTACATTCACAGAGCTGACTTGTTTTAGGGCATCTTCTAGGGTTTGTAGAATATCTGTAATTTAATACATAAAAGCACTTTGCATGGTTTTTTATTCATCTTCTGTTATCCTTAATCCATTTTTATACAATAGGTTTGCTTTTTGGGTTTTTTTAAATAAATGAAACATAGACAGTTTTATTCAGAAAAGCAAGGTGTTTACAGTTTTAATGTTAATCCAGTGAGACTTCAGATTCTTCTCTACCTTACTACTTACCACTGAAACAATTTAAAGTGTTTACCTACTTTTTTATTTTTATTGATATGCTTACATTTTTAATGAATGCAAAGCAGAATATTTATAAGCAAAGGAAAAAAAATCTTTTTTTTCTGAAAAAAAATCTTCTGAAATCCTGGTTCCTCACTGCATACAGCAGAAGGGAAACATTCTAATAGCCCTGAGATATGAATAAACACAAAATGCTGCACCTTCCAGACTTTAAGCTCTCTTTCCACCTAAAAATTAGCCACAGTTGCTCAGCAGAAGTCTCACAGGTGGAGGAGTTTCTTTCACATATAAATGGAATATTTGCTTTCAAATCCTCTACTTATTTATATAGGTGCCACCAACCTGACTGTCACCTTCTATAAGTAATTTTTTACCCATCATTAAAGCTGAAATGAAACCAAGCATCTGGATTGCAAGACTGCAATGTCATCTGGTCAGTTTTCCAGCTGGGATGATTTAACCAAAGGAATCCAGTGATAAAATGGCAGCATCAGGATCACTGGGCTACCATCATTTTGCTCCCCCAGTACAGCTGGAAGGCCAAGAGCATTTTGGAGTTGCTGCCAAGTCTCTGTCTCAGTCAATATGCTCATTTTCATAAAGACTCTTATGCTCCTATGCCCTGGAAAGCATTATTAAATGTCGTATTCTTGCCAAAGCCCAAATGCTAAACACCTTTATATGCACTATGATGAAGCATTGCTCTGCTTATTCAAGGAGATGGGAAAGAGCAGTCACATTGAGTGAAATAATAAGCGTAGCAATATATCAGCATTTTTTTCTCATCCTGGCTCCCCTACTCCCTGAACTTTGCTCTCACCTGTTCAGAGAAGGGAGGAGGATAGGAATCCTGAATGCTGAGGAATTGTGCCTGTTCAGTCCTGGTCTTATCTTGTCCAACATCACATCTACTTGTTTGGTTTCTTCCATCTCCCTACTTTCTGAGTCCCTTATTAACTTCTCTTTGCCTAGTTTTACTAGCCAATGGACTGTTATTATCTCATCCTACTAATATGCAGATGGTGTCTGAACCAAAGAGAAGCAAGATAACCTATTCAATGTCATTCAGAAGATTTGGTGTCAGAATTCAGCTGGGATTCCCAAATCTGGTCTATGATGAGTGTTTGTTTTTGCCTGGATAAGTGTAAGGGCAAAACATGCCACTAAAGATGGAATGACTGTATTACCATTAACTAGATACCTGCTCAAATATTTTTTGAAATGGAAAAATTCGACCCTGCATGTTAATTAATAAAACCATTTAATAGTATCTGCACCTTTCCATGTCCTCAGCTGCCCATTATTCAAAAGTATAGGTTTTGTTTCAAAAGCAAATCTATCCATCATCAATCTTCTCCAGCACATATGTTTGTACACTTGTTTTTCTTGCCAATTTGATTCAGTTCCAAGGGTGCTACGTTTTGCCCTGCAGCTGATGTTCACTTTAATCAGACATACTTCCTTTAATCCCTGACATCTTACCTTAGACACTGACCTCCCATGCAAAGTCAGCAAATGTCTCCTGACAGTTTGAGGATACCATATGTCCTGAATGCCCTTCATGCAATAATATCCTCAAACACATCAGAGAAGTTGAGCATTTCATGACTAACCTAGTAACATCTAAAGCAAGTTGTAGTATTTTATGCCTTCCACACAGCAGTTTAATGTTAACTTCAAAAAATAATTGTACCTTTTCATTTTCTCTGCTGTCTGAGTCATTCTGTCAGTGAAGATGGGGAAAGAGAAAGATTTTCATTCTCACATAGTAACCCCATCCCCCATAGATACACTGTGTTATTTCGTCTCATGCAAGAGAGAAAGAGCTGACAGGCCAGTTACTGCATCTTTCTTTCAAATAGAGGAGGGAAGTGGCAATAACTGACAGCACAGGAATGCAAAGCTGGAGTCTAATAAATGCTAAAAGTACGCTGAACAGCTGTGAAGAATTTCTGCGTGATGATCCCAATGATATATGGATACTGAAAGGGTGCATATACCTACATATACATACATATACATGTATATATATAATTGCAGTGCAAAGTGAAAGTTATCTTGTTCACCACCATTCCCTTCCCAATGTGTTCTTTGACCCACTACTCCCAAGTGTGAGTCCTTCTATTTAGTTTAGTAGGCATTACATTACACCCCTGCCCCATGCGCTCCTCTGAGCATTAGGGGGAATTCTCCTCAGGGATCTCAGCAGCCTCTGCTAATCTACTTGTGCTGTGTGTCACAAGACTTTCACAAATGTCTGGGGTTTCACACATGGGATCCTAGTCATAAAATTAAACTTTTAGGGCTAAAACCCATTAGTGTGACTAATGAGAACTTGGGCCTGGGAGAAGAGGTTGTGACTAAATGAACAAATTGGGGAGCCATTAATAGGACAAAATTAAATTGACTGAAACAGAACAACATTAGGGATGACAAGTTTACTTATAGCTATGCAGCAATTTTTATTGCTCAGCCAGCAGTTCCTTGCTTTCTCTAATTCCTCAAACTTTTGCCACTTTATTCACACACACACAAACTCACACACACTTATATTTTATATCAACTCACTTGCAGTATTTTAACTGTTTTGTCAAAAACATATATATATATATCAAATGTTTAAAAATTAGAGGCATAATGCCTATGATACTGAATTTCAAACAGAATGCGAAGCTAATTTTGAGTGTTGCAGTAAATTTCTCTCACTTAAATTTAAATTCCTTCCTAATTTTGAGGACACTGACAAAATTTAGTTCCAATGGTAGATTAAAAATATTTAATCCGCTCTTTTTACCCTTTAACCCTTTTTACTCTATCAAGTAATTGGAGGCAATTTTCCTATTACTTGTCCCTCTAAAGAACATTTTCCTAATATTGTTATTGAATAAGTGTTGCTCATGCTCATATTTTGAATTGTTCTTACCTTTTTTTGTCAACAGCTTCAGGCAGTAGAATTGACATTTTGCATTTTTACTCATTTCAAAGATGAAAAAAAACTGTGACAGGAAAGTTGTCAATGTACTGCACTCTCTCCCATATGATGCTATTAAGCCCTGATATTGCAATGCATGTAGCATTAAAATATAGGCTGGCACTTCCAACTGTACAACCAGAAATTTCACTGAGTTTTTCATCCTTTGTAGAAGCAACTCTTAGAAACATTAGTTATTCTTCGAAGAAAATTGCATTTGTATTTAAATTTCTCTTCCTAATAAAATTTACTTCCTTCCATATGAGTTAATGGTGTTTTACATCACCTTGGTTTTTTCCTGTTTCTTTTTCCTTTTTTGTATGATTTTTTTTTTTTGCATTGCTTATTAAATCCCATGCAATTCAGGCACTTCAGAAAATTATTAATGCCCTTGACCTCCTACTGCAATAGGTGCACTTTGCAAGCAAAGTGCAGCTGACAGTGATTGATGTCATGACCATAATAATATATCACGTTGAATCAGATGTTTCAAGAAAGCAACAGATGATTAAAATTGTTATTAATTTTGAAAATATGAATTACTTTGGCAAATAAACAGAACGTGAATGCAAGGAATGTAATTATTTACAGACTTCAACAAGTAAACTTGGATTTGCAATTTCAAGGACAGCTTTTCCAAGAGGTAATGGCTGCACATACATATTTTGCCAGGATACCTTTAGTTCTATTCTTTGAGAGAGGAGTCTCTGTCAGAGTTCTCATCATTGTGAGTTTTGATTTGTAAAAAGTCATGGTCCTTAATGTGAGGGTAAAAAAGAACTTCAGTAAAGTTGCTGCAACATATGTCCAAGAGGACTATGCAGATCATCTGTGAAAGGTGTTTCAGACTGCTGCATCATTTATAAGGGGAATGAAATGAAGATGATTCTCTTCTTACTCCTCTCTTATGCTCTAGCATAAGAGGACTGCTTCAGTATCAGTGGATCCTCATCTCTATTAAAGCCAAAAATTTGGTTTTGATTTCTGGATCATCAGAACTAAAGACCTTATTTCTTTTTTTCTTTTTTTTTTCCAGTTTTATTAATTTATTTCATTTTTATTTCCCATAAAATCTTACTTTAACCTGTGATGTCTTTGTGTTTTTTGCCAGAACGATTCAATGTATACCTTATGCCTACACCAAATTTAGATATCTACGGGGAATGTACAATGCAGATCACACATGAAAACATCTATCTCTGGGACATCCACAATGCCAAGGTCAAGCTGGTCATGTGGCCTCTGAGCTCTTTGAGGAGATATGGACGTGACTCAACATGGTTTACATTTGAGTCTGGAAGGTAAGAGCTAAGGAGATGCAAAAAAAAGAACAAATGAACAGTGGTTTTTTTTTAATAAGCAGTCTGATAAATTAAATATGCCTCTTATAAAGCAAGACAGAATACATGGCCTCTCCATAGACTTCCTTTTGCTGAATATTGCTTTTCAATATATCCAGGCCAGTGTTTGAAATAAACGTTAATATGTCTCATATTAAAAATGAGCTTAAGCTCCCTCTGACTTTTATTTAACTGTGATTGAAATGTCATTCTTAAGGTTTATGAGTCTCACTGTGCTTAAACACTAGTGTGGTATGATTTGAGTACTTTTGATGTAGAAGAAATTAATTCTGGATCATGGAAAAGGCTCATCACACAAGTATGAATGGAATAACTTCCATTACAGTGGATATTACTCTTTTCGGATGTTCCTGATGACTGATTGCCACCCTAGAGTATAATTGCAAGCAGGAATACAGAGAACATTGTGAACCCATAAAAAGGCTAGCTCTTTTTCCTGCCTGCAGTTTTAATCCTCATTGCCATTTCCATCTTCAGATCAGTTTTAAATTTCCTTAGAGCTCTGTTTTGTCTCTCTTTAATGCATTTCATATCTTGCCATTAGGTTCACTGCCTTTTCTGCATTTCTGCACAAAAATAATTCTGCATTTAACTCTCCCTCTGGTGGTGTTTCAACTTGTATTTTATGGTTCTAGACTATTGTTTTTATGGTTAGGATTTTTTATGGGTCATCATACTTCTTTATGAGAAGGCTGAATTTTCTGAAACAATCTCTGAAATTACAGGTGTTTCTACACTCTTGGGCTAGACACACTGTCTTGTTAAAAAAAATCTTTATATGCCTTTTGATGTTTACTTATTCAATACTATTAACAAATATTCACAAAAGTACAGTTTGTGATCAGAAACAAAACCATGGATCGCATGGACCCTACTGTCTAAGGGGATAGTGGCCAAAATTCCTCTGCCATTTCTATAGCTGAGAGTTACCATTTTACCAGTAATTTGTATATCCAGAATGCTGTCACTAGACCATTTTGACTCTCTGTTAGTTTTCTGTGATGAGTTCACATGAAGACATCATGGAGTTTTTTATTTAATTTTTTTTTAAATAGCAAAAGTTGACCCATGTTTCAACTTGATTTCAATGATTAAGCTGAGGGGCTTATTCAAATACACAATTTTAGCATGAATTAGCATTTCAAGCCTCCTACAGTATTTTAATTCCATTTCAAGCCTCCTACAGTATTATAATTCCATGCTAGTATCTGAATATCATCTGCTCCTACAGTCCGTGAACCACATGACCTGATGAAAAGTGGATTGTTTTCCTGTGTTTTATTATTATGAGATAGCTCTGCCTTTATCTGTCATTCTTTATTGTCTTTGATCTGATTCCTCCCTTTTTGCTTGCTTGGGAGTACTTTATCTGTCTGATTTGAAAATGCATAGAGGTAAAAAAAATAGGGCTAGAGAAAAGTTGGTATCTTCAATCACATCTGAAGGCTATATAGGCCAATAATAGCACTCATTTTAAAATCTGTTGTTCATTTGCTTGGGGTTTTACTTTATTTTTTAATCAACAAATCATCTTTCTCCTCTTTCTGAACATGATTTTCTTTGTCCCCTGATCTGCTAGTACCTTAATACAATAAATTCCTGATGCATGTTGTTTTATCAGAAGTGAAGCACTCATCCATGTTTTATGAGAATGTTATGCAGTAAAAATGTTGCTTTAATTTTTCCCTAAGGCTTAAATATTAAATGTAGGCAATTGCTTTAAAGGAAATATTTTTGAATAGGTTATTATGTTTTAGTGTGTTTTAGCAGATATCCACTATATGTGTATGAGATCTGCATGAACATTAGAAGCTCAGTTTTATATATTTATTTTACATCCTGAGTTTTGGTATTACTTTGTTTGAGAAAATAAATCCCTTCAATAACATAAATGGACATATTCACAATGAGATACTATGTTAAATAAATTAATCAGAATTAAGCTTTTTGACAAATTTATCTTTTAATAAATATATTGATTTTCATTTAAATGGGATATGAATTTAGATGTATAAAACTGAACTTCTCACTTGTCTAATGAAATGCAATGACTACACAATTTGAAGAATGTCTAAAATATGGGAGGAATTAATTCAGGTTCTTTTAATCTGCCAGATTTTTCTGTATAGTTTTGCACTGAGTTGGAGTAAATATGTGCCTTTGCACTATCTATGAAGTTAGACTTGTCCTGATTTTTTTATTATTTATTGAAGCAATGAAAGTAAGTATTCCTTGCTCAGACATTTCCTTAATCTGTCTTTTTGTCTATCCAAACCCTGCTGAGATATGGGAAAGAACCATTTTGTGTAGCTTTGTTCAATGCTGGATGGAGAGATTCTCATTACCTAAAGCACCTGATTAGGGCTAATCCCATAAAATCTCTTCACCTATCAGAAAACAGTCATTCACAACTCCATTAGGCACTACAATAGCTTTGTGTGGATTAATGCTGTTTATCTAACACAGTAAATGGATCAGAGCACATGAGGTAAGAGCATAGCATTTACGTTTTTAACATTAAGGCTTTCCAACTAAGCAGTCTTGTTCTGGATCTGGGAGTCGTTCTGGTTTTGGAAGGGTTAATTTTCTTCACAGCAGCTGGTATGGGACTGGGTTTGGGATTTGTGCTGAGCACAGGTTGGTAACCCAGGGATGTTTCAGTTATTGTTGAGCAGAACTTACACAGAGTTAAGGACTTTTCTGCTTCTCATCCCACCCCATCAGCAAACAGGCTGGAGGTGCACGAGGAGTTGGGAGGGGACACAGCTGGGACAGCTGACCCCAAGTGACCCAAGGGACAATCCTATACTGTATGGCATTGTGCTGAGCATATAAAGCAGGGGGAAGGAGAAGGAATAGGGGGGACATTTGGAGTGATGGCGTTTGTCTTCCCAAGTCATTGCTACGTGTGGTTGAGAGAAGTTTTCCTGGGAATGGTTGAACACCTGTCTGCCCATGGGAAGTGGTGAATTAATTCCTTGTGACATTTTGCATGTGCACAAGGCTTTTACTTTACCTATTCCACTGCTTTTCTTCACTTTTACTCTTCCAATTCTCTCCCCCATCCCAGCGGGGGAGTGAGAAAATGGTTGTGTGATACTTTGTTGACAGCTGGGATTAAACCACAACAGGAGTTTTAATGTTTAATTATCAACGATTCACAGGATTTCCTTAGTTTATGGATATATATGATGTGTTCAGACGCCTTGTTCTCATTATTTTGGATATTGGATACATTGGAGGCACTGGGGAGTTGACCTGCATGGGTGCACTTACTTCTCTTCAAACTTTTAGAGGTGCTGCTCCATGTACATGGGCTAAATTAGTCTTGGACTGTCTCTGATGTTAAGCCTCTGAAATAGGAGATGTGTCCTTACAGAGCTGCCCACCCTCACTGTCCACATGAAGTTGCTCCTAATTTGCAGGGGATTGCATTAACTACATGCAATTTAAGAAACGTGCCAGAAAAGTAGTAAAACAGCTACAGGTGAAACATTTCATAGTCCTGATCAGGTGTGAAGACATCCTTTTCAGTCTCTTGTCCAAATTACAGGATTCATTTTGCTGATGCTGTAAACCAAACAATCACCATTGAATAAAAAAATCTTACCATAATAAAGGCCATAAACAATGTTTAAATTCCACTCTCTGGTAACTACCAAAGGCAGTTGTCCAAGCTTTCCTTTTGCCAAAACAAGCTGTCTGAGGCATCTTTTTAGGACCATAAGAGGATACTCCCAAGAATTCAGAATTAAGACACAGAGAAAATTAAGCACATATGGACTCCTTGTTCATTTTGAGTGTTTTTTCTTTCACTTTACTGTAATTTTGTCTTTTACATTATTTTCTATGTATGGAAGCTGTCTGGTCAAGTTTGTTAACTGGCTAGAAATATAAAAAATAAAAAGCTGAAGTCAAGTTAAACATGGTGAGAAAATGAGGGGATGGGCTGTGGAAGCTCCAGCTAAAATTTGTCAAATTTTGTGAGTTTCCAGCAGAGACTTTGAGGCAGAAGGTTTTTTTCTTGGATTTTTTGAGAGCAAAAGGAGCCACAGAATCTATTACATACTCTTTTTTCTGCAATACATTTTCTTTTACTCTGTAGACAAGATGTTGAAATTTAAACAATTTCAAGTATTTCCAAGTAATTCATGCTGTGCATTCAAAGAGACTCATTGAACCACACTAAACTATTCCTTCTTTATTTGCCTTTGATTTAGTTTTTTTGTTCATCAGAGAAAATTTAATGAAATATGGTCTTCTCTATCACTTCTAAGATCTGGAATCTGTTCCTTTGGTTAAGAAAAATATTAAGCTTAAGCATTACACACTGGTGACATGAGAATTTCTCAGATTTTTTTTCCCAAGACTGATATATTCATTTTCTCTGTGGTACATACACAGATGCTAGGGTTATCTGAAGCAGAAAGTTCACTGTTTCCTTCAGGCACTACATCTGACTGAAATGTTTCATTTGTCTGTCAGTCCTCTGTGGTGATTTTTGGTGTTAATATGAAATGTATTAGTCAATTAACCCTTAAAGCTCAGTCACAGTTAACATGCTCTTTTTTGCTTATATGCCCCTTATGCATGTACCTCGTTAGACAGCTGTCATGGGACTTCATACACTGCTGTACATGCCTGTACCTCCCTAAAGACAAGCCTGCAATTTCTGATTGCTGGTGGATTATCTAAATAGTGGATTAAGTTTATCTATCCTGGGTTTACGATGGAATTATAAATCATATATTTTAAATAATTCTAAATATCATTAAAATCATAAGCTTGTGATAGAATTTGTGAATCATTTTGGGTTGAGCAGCAGTATGAGCACTTGTGCAGCTTCAGTAGATAATTTATCATTTCACATAAATATTAACACAGAGCTCTCAGCATCCCACACTTTAAATAGTTAAGTCTGCTCGGATATTTTCCTTCTTTTACACCTTTGTGATATTTTCAAAAAGCCAAATTACCTGTGATATAAATTTTCTGTGGTTTTATGTTTCCTCATGGTCCCTTCACTTCTTTCTCATATCCTTTCCACAAGTGGCATATATCTCTAAAATCTGAAAATAAAAAACTTTCTTGAAAAAGAATCATTAATCTCTTTTATGTATCCTACCCTGACTTTTTTCTCAGTAATGACACAGCTCTCATTTTAGGGAAAGTGGCATTTCTTAGCACTGAAAAGGTTTCATTAGTTCCTGTTACTTAGCAGTGCCAAGGTTATACTGTAATATGTTGTAATTGTAGTTCCATTCCTACTTTTTTCCATTCCAGCTCTCAGTTTGCCTCTTGCCAAATTCCTGACCTGGAATAAGTTCTATGTTAGTCATTTGATTCACTTAAACCCTACTTAAAAAGGAGTTGAGTGTTTAACTCATCTACAGGACCCTTACTCTGGTTTTGATCATGATACCTAATCTAAGAACTGTTTTACTACCAGAAGCTAATATAGCTCATTGTAAGTGATTTATAAAGTGCTCATTGCATTTTCTCTCTGCCAAGGCTCCTCTCAGACTGCTCTAGCATTGATAAGTCAGAGCAAGTTCCACCAAAACTCACATAGCAATGAAATTCTTCATTATATAATTGACTATGGGAAGCAGAGAGAAGAAAAGGTTGCATTGTACCTTCTAAAGCATTTTGCTTTTTTTAAACCCTTTTTTGAAAATTTTCCTATGATATACAAGCCTACAAAAGATTTTCTCCAACTGACAAAGAATGCCTGAGCCATTTCACTTCACTTCACTGGGAAAGATAATTTTTATGGGAAAAACAATGACATCTTAAAAAGAACTATATTGAGAGATTTCCCTTTTTTAATTTTAACAGAAATAGATTGAAAAGTCAGTGACTCTTAGGACAGAGCACCAAGCTTCATAGATGACGTGTGTAGTATAATAATGGATAAATTTATAAATACTAAATTGATAGCAATGAGCACATCACTAGCTAATTAATTCAGCATTGCCCAAGCAATTTTCTTATGAATTTGTACTGAGTGAAAGACATGCAGTTAGAAAAGCAATCACCCAAATTTTTCCAGTGAACACAGCACATATGCAGTTCAGAAGGAAAGCCATCATCTCTGAGGTGTCTGTAGAAGTGGGTTATATTTACAGATCACAGAAGGATCAGTGTGAGTTAGCTGATCACCAGCTGTCCAATATAATTTGTTTATTTGAAATGCTGCAAAGCTTTTTAATGGAATCAATAAGAATGGTGTTGTGTTGGACTAGTGTATTAGCAGACAGCATGTTAAGTTCTTCCTATGATCTTGGCATAGCGTGAATTGTACCTTTCAGTTGAAGCGCCTAATTTGCTTTCTCCCTTCATAACACAGTCACCTCATAATCAAATTAAGGCTTGTTTGAAAATATTTTGAGATCAGCCACCATTTATCTTTCAGGAGGTTTTCCATCCATGTGCGAGCCCAAAAGATTTATTTACTTACCATATTCTAATAGTCTGTTTTTCATACCTATGCTCTCCTGTAGGCATGCATTGTTGGATTAATATTCCTGAAGCTGAATATGGCTAACAAGGTTATTGCTGTGTAATGTATGAGTGCCGAAGAAGCAGACAAAATAATTCATACATTCTTAATCACATTAGGATTCACTTATTATTTCAAATCTGCATTTTAACCTTTGAATTACACAGTCAGCAACAGCAATAATTAATCTCATATGGCAGGTCTGGATAACTTGAAACATCCCAGCAGCAGGTCCTTTTATCTCCAAGAAGCATAATAACCTTTAACTTCTTACCAGAAAATACAGGAGGGCTAAAATAACTCAGATTTGAAACCCAAAACAATTTAGTAGGAAAAAAAAATTGATGTCAAAACTCAAAAGCTTTTAAATACAAAATACTAATAGATTTTGCAATGTTCTTCATTTAATATATAGATACCATTTACAATAAAAGTGTCTGGTTTAGCACTGAAATACTGTTGCATCTCTCCCCCAGCAAGGCTATTTGCATGAGCTAATTAAAAATGCTGAAACTTGACGCCTAATTATCTATACCAACAGTGGAAGAGTGTTAATTGCTTCACAAAGGGCAATCCAGAAGGCCACGTTTTGCACAGAGAACCATGTAGCCAGCAAGAATGCTAAGCACAAATAAATCCTTCTTTTCTCCAAAGCTTATGAATGTAGGATCATCAGTTGAGGAGGAGGTTCAAAATATCTGTTGTGCTAGGGCTATGTACTGTACAAACATAGAAGGAAGTAATCAAAATGCAAAAGCTGGGATTTGCACAACAAAAGAGCCTTGTTCATGAATATGTAGGAGCCTGTGCAAACCCGTGCTTGCACATGCACATGTGGAGCACTGCAGAAGCATAAAGGGGCATGGTTTTATATGTTTGTGTCAGGAACTCTGGTTCCTCTGCTGGCACATAGGTTTATTTTAAAGACATTTTAGTGTTGAACAGTTGTCTCTTGTATGTCATATGCAAAAGCAATTGCAGTGGAAGTTTTATTCTTCTCTCAGGCTTTAGTCTTCATTACAATGAAATCACATTGAGTATAGCTCAACTGTTGTTCACTACTCTTGAACTGAGAAAGCTGGTTTTGGAAGGTTTTGCCTAATATCTGCCTAATTCCCCCTGTTCTTTCAGGCAGTGTTGATTCATTGTTCTCAGAAATAATAAACTCACTTATAAGTAGCAGCTGAGGCCACTTGGTCTGTTCAGCCTTGAGGAAACTGAAGGGAGACCTCCTTGCAGTCTTCAGCATCCTCACAGTGGGAAGAGAAGGGACAGGTGCTGATCTCCTCACTCTCATGACCAGTGACAGGACGCAAAGAAACAAGATGAAACTGAGTCAGGAGAGGATTAGGTTAGATATCAGGAAAAGGATTTTCTCCTTGAAAGTGCTGGAACAGGCTCCCCAGGGGAGTGGTCACAGCACAAAGGCTGACAGAGTTCAAGAAGAGTTTGGACAGCGCTCTCAGGCACATGGTGTGTCCTGTGCAGGGCCAGGAGATGGATTCTGTGATCCTGATGGATCCCTCCCAGCTCAGCATATTCTATTATTCTATAAAATACTTATTGGCATCTTTTTGTTTTGCTTTATTAAGATGCATTTCTGGAAAATGTGGGTACCCAGTAACTTCTTTGCTTCCAAAAGAGGTCAGTAGAGTGTTTTTGGACATTGCTGTCAGTCACAGATGGATAGCAGTTCCAGAAATACTTCTGTGTTCAGGACATAGTAATTCTGTGAGAGCAGAAATTCTAGCTTAGAAATTTCCATGGTGATTCTTTTTTTCAGTAGCTGCATGCTAACTTTTCATTAGTAAGTTGAATGTCCTTAACAACAAGAGCTTTATACGTATGTAAGTTATATTTAAACACATTTCCCAACATACTTATGATATTTGTGATCTCATGGCACCCAAGGCTGCATTGGAATGTGTCAGTAACTGTGGAGGTTACTAACATTTTCTTTAAATTGGTGCAGTTTTTTTTACATTTTTTGCTTTTTAAACCAACCAATAATCATGAAAATAATATTTCCATCTATTTATCAATTAATTATTCATTTCATTCATTATGTTATTGATTAGAAAAAAATCTGCTTTTCTGTAAAAAGCTATTGATAATCAAAACCAAGACAATAATATTGAAAAAAAACACAAATGGAGACAACATTAGTTCGCAAACCAGAAAATTTTCTTGAACTGGTGAATAACTAGGATGTTTTTGTTAAAACCTTTAAAACATGGTAAATAATTCTGATAATATATATTCTTCACCACTTCCCAACAGCTTCACCATTAGTGAAATCCAAATTACTTTTTGTGAACTTTTACTACTAAGACAAATACACACACACACACACAGAAATATTTTAATAACAAGTGTAAAGTAATATAAATGTTTTCTTCCCAAAATATGTATATAACTAAATATGAAGACCTGAAAGAACTATCCAATTGACCACTCATGATTAATTGTTTTAATTTTTTAAGTAGTGCCTGAATACAAATTCATGTGCTAAATTTCAATGTTTTTTTTTTCACACAGCACTTTGCTAAGGAGAAAACAAGGCTAATAATTGAAAACCATGTCACAGCCCTCCTAGCATTACTATATTTTATATCCCCCCCTCAAGTCTTTTATTGCAACTAAATGTCCTCTCACTCTAATTTAAATTAACTAAAGAACTATTAAAATATTGTCACATAGGGGAGATGGAGAGCACTTTACAGGCAGTGCTTACTCAGTAGTATTCTGGAAAAATCAGGCTATTTGGTCCCACTGGCTCCTTTAATCTTCCACTTATTTATAAGGTACCAAAGGAAGGTTTGCCCCTTAGCCCCTGTAGAGGAAATGCTATTAGCTGCTGTGTCCCTCTTAATGGTACTTCTTTGCTATCACAGTAAGTTATTACTATTATTGCACTATTAATAATGCTGTACTCTGTGGTGTGTGATTTATTTCTGCTGTGAGTGGTCATTTGTCACATATTTTCTAAAAAGCTTCCATCTTATTAGAAAGAGGGGAGGGAGAAGTAGCATCTAATGGAATCTCTCAATTTCAGCTGCTCCAAACATCATTTGATCTTTCTGACTTTTTGGAAGAAAACTCAGTCAGTGCTATAATTCACTGAAATCTTTCATCTACTTGATTATCCTGTCAGTGGCCAAAAAGTCAAATATAACATTGTATTCACATGGCTTGCTTGAACCAGTATATCTAAGCAAATTTTCACATTTCTTTACTATTTTTTTTAATAATTCTCTGTCCAACTTGAAAAATATCCCCTCTTTAAAATGATAATTTAAATGGTTCCTGGTACACTTTCTGAAAACAACATTTTGAGATGAATGACATGGAGGGATTTTATTTACCTGAAATGGCTGAAATTTCATCAGGTTGATTATAAAGGTAAATAGAAAATATCATCACTTATTGCATTTATTGGTATGCAATGCTTAAAAACTCAAAACCACTTGAAACTGTCTTACCATAAATATCATTTAGGTTCAGGAATGGGATTAAGGGCAGAAAACTATATAGTCTTGGGGATGATTCAGGGGAAAGCCCTGAAGTTCTTTCAGATGAGGGTGCCAACCCTTTATTTAATGATAGGAAGGCTTGATCATGTGTATCTCTGCTCATCTAAGAGCGCTGCCACTGCCACCAGAGAACAAAGAGCAATAAAATAAAGAGCTTGCTGGGACCAAGAGAAACTGGAGAGATTGGTGAAAAATGGAAGGGAAAGTTTGTGGGGATGGCACAACAGAATGGGCTAAGCATGTGGAATAGGAAATAGGAATGTGGTAATTAAATACAAATGGGCTGGTAAGACAGAACTTGATAGGGAGAGACTTCTTTAAAAAAATCCAGAAGGTAACTGGGTTTGGAAATGTGTATCATTTAATGTGTATCATCCAATCACAAAGTGGGGAAGATGTGCACAAAAGTAGCAAGAAGCCATTGTCCTGGATAAGTGTTTGCCATTAGCTGATGTTGACAAAACAACGTCAAATACTTCATTTCACAGGTACTTTGCCTTTTTTACCAGATGCTTCTTTAAGGCCCATGAGACCAATTTCTCAGAGAGGAAGGGAAAAAAAAAGAAAAATGTATGATTAGCTCTCAGCTTAAAAGTACAGATGAAATGGAGAACAGCCAAGAAAAAGTGTTCTGTGCACGTGGAAGTAGTGTCAAAAGCTGGTAAAAGGCACCATCCGTGAAATAAAAGCAGAAATAGCAATATACAAAAAGTGAAAAATATATTAGCATTCATCTGGAGACTAAGATTCTGTCTGTGATATAAAGAATACCTATATGTTCCAGATTGACAAAATGTGGAAATACTGTAAAAGACTTTTCCAGTGTTACCAAGGATATTCAAAATTGTTTTAATGGCATATGTGGAATAGCCACAAACATGCCCTTGCTATTATGTGTGTCTCGGAAAGGCAAGGTCACCTTTTGCTACATAAGAACCACAAATATACATTTTGCATCATTCTGCACATCAGAGATTTTTTACCCCTTCTCTTTCGCCCCCAGTACTGATTTCTGTTTGGGTAACTGTATGTAAATTTTTAGTGAAGCAGTAGGTATTGCATCTATAGTTCATGAGGTTTTAAACCTGGCATACAGAATCGTGCACAGAAGGGATTGGCACATTCCAGTGTTCTGAGCAGTTCCATGTTATAAATTTGTTATAAAAGTATTGCTAAGTCAGTGTAGAACAGTAGAAGCCTAAACTCTGGAATATTGAACTAGACAAGTAAACTCCAGTGTAAAAGAAGCTTGTTAGTATTTTTTTCCCCCACAGCAAAGGATGATTGCTTTTTTTCATTTTGCTTTCAAACAATGCCCCAGGTTCCCTGGGCAGAGAGCAGGCATGCTGTGCTTAAAAATTTTATGCATTAGACAAGATGGATTTCATACTTTTAGATTATACTATCCCAAATTTGTTTTTCAGTCTTTGTTTTCCCCCTTTTCTGGCAGACTTGTAAAGGTGCATTTCTTGTCAATTAATAGTACCTCAGTGCTCTGCAGAGAACTGGTCTGAGGGAATATTAAATGGTGGCATTTGAGCACAATGACCACAGTTCTCACCATTCTTGCTTAAACCTCTTCAGTTTAAGCAAAATCCTCACTAAAGATAGCATAAAATATGTCTTTAGCCAATCAGTAGTTTCACACAGGACTCATAGTAGATACTCAACAAAAAAAATCTAATCAGCATAACTGATTGATATTAATCATGTGGAAATGGACATTTATCAAAACGTCAGAAAATGGCCATTGCATCCCATGAGGCTTTAGACAGGAGATATTATATGTGGTACTATAGGAAAATGTGTAGGGAGACCAAGTATGTAAGTATAAACTGTAAATCATGCTTTCTGCCTTTTTTTTTCATTCTTTTACATTCTTTTCCTGTCCTTTTCCAGTATTATCTAAACTATGTGATTATTTGTGATGATTTGCTTTTGCAGGACTATCTTCTTCCATTTCTTTGTGTCTACACCTCTTTTATCGACTTACACCTTTTCCTTCCCACTTGCCTGTGTAATTGTAAGAAGTCCCTGTTTTTATGGAACAAAATTTTATGGAACTATTTTGAAGATATGAAATATTTCGAGGACTCTCAAGATGTTATCATGCTGCCACTTACCTGAACACAAACTAAAATTGATTTTAGCTATCAGGCTAATGAGAAAACCTTACAGAGAGTTTTTCCACTGCTGGAAAGGACTAGCACAAGAATGTCTTATACACAATCAAACTTGGAGTCAGAGATGCCAGGCGAATGCAGTGGGAGTTGTTTGATCCATAACAGAATTGCTGCTGTTTGCAATTGAGAGAACAGGGAAAATCTGTCTACTTCACTTCTGCCTGGCTTGTGTCAAAGAGGAAAAGTTAAAGCAAGTGGGAGTGAAGTCATGTTTCCTCACTAAATTAAATACCACACATAGCAAGTCGGTGCAAGTTCAGTGAATTTTTAATGTTTGTGGTGGGGGTTGTACATTTTCTGTGATTACTTTTTGATGTTACTGCACACTCATTTTCCCACTGAAGGCATTATTTGACCATTGGTGTCCGTGTATATGTCTAGCTAAAGTTCAGGCCAGAACCACGGCCTTCAGCCAAGATCTTCAATTCTAATTCAGTGGCTGACAGATACAGCTTTGGGTTTTTTTTAAACAAATCCCTGCCTTGTCTCATACCTGGCGCTATTGCCTAACCCTGGGGTCGCTGCTGTTGGAGTTGACAACCTACCACTTCTGAGATTAGTGTTGATGAGTCCTTGGATGTCATTAGCATATGTTAATTACTCATTAGTGTATGTACATAGCATGGTGAGTGGACGGCCGTGTGTGCCCATAATATTTGTGTTTGACTTTCTGAAAATTCCTCTATGGCCACAATGGTCAAATGGCTCCTTCATACCTTGCAGGTGGACTGACATTGAGAGAAGACAGCAGTGCTTAAATCCCCACCACAATAAAATCACAACGTGCTGAAAGCCTCAGAGAAATGACTGACCATAAATGCTTTAATGGCTGAAATCACTCTTGATGGTGCATTTAAATGGGGAAGTGGTGGGAGGAACACTTGAAATGCTTATTTTGAAGTACTCTAAAGCCTCAACATAGAATGCTCAGGGTGCTCCTTTCATCATTTCTTCACACTTTTTTTTTTTTTTCAAAAGTGTCCCACTTTTGAAATGAGAGAATGCAGCATTCATTCTTCATAAACTGGGAAAATTGATGTTTCGGATGCATGTTAAAATTATGCCTGTGACTACTTCATCTTTTTTTCCTCTTTCTATGGCTCTAAACATGGCTCTGTATTAGTTCCTTCATAACTCTTACTTCTATTTTTCTGCTATTATTCATCAATCAAAAACATTAATTGCATTAGTTCATTCCTGTTCAGCCTCCAGAAATTTTTCTTTCTCTCCTTATGTGGATATACTTTGATCAGGAAATACCTACTTTGCATGCTGGCTGTCAAAATAAAATGGCACAAACACAGCATCTGGCTGCATCACAGAAGGCACAGTTTGTTTCCAATACCATTCAATCCACAGATAAAAGGTCAGTGAGACATTATAGAACAAATGCACTTGTAGATGATTTCAAATGTTAAATTCTTGGTGTCCTACTTATAGGTATGTGCAGATGCAAAACTGGGAATTATTACAGAATTAGAATCCCAGGATCACAGAATGGGTGAAGTTGGAGGTGACCACATTTTTTAACTTTAAGTTGAGCATCATCAGGTATTCCAAATACTATGTGCAGGGTCACAGCTTCTAAATATCTCAAGTTTCTCAAAGATGAAATAAAATTAACAGATATACCTATACAAATTTGATCCTTGGCTGATACTGTTCTAACATCTGTTAGCTGGCAAATGTCTTCTTAAAACAACAGTTCCTTTCTGAGAGAGGATTGAGTTAACTCCAGAATTCTATCTCATTGTGTTCAGAATTAATGCAGACTCTAGGGACTATCATCTGACAGAATTTCCATCCCCAGCACCCTGAGCGTGGAATAGTCCTGAAGATAACAGTCCTGGAGGGCTCCAAATGAAAAAATAAAAAGGCAGAAGATAAAGATCTTGGGTCACTAAGTTTTATTGCTTTTCTTATAGCAAGTAGTGATGTGCTGCCACAGGGCTCCTGTGCTATTACACTATCATTTATTTTAGCCAGAAATGGCCTTATTTGGGTTTTATATTTAACATTTTATATTTGTCAAAGTCAACAGTATTAATGTAGATTAAATGCTGTATCCCCTGTGGACTGCTCCTAAAGACACAGAAAGAAACTGAATAGTATTGTTATGGTATATTTGTCTTTGTTGGAGAATAATAGCTCTTAACAGGTTTGCAGAAGTCCTGTAGAAATATCTGTACTTGCATATGATCCCAGATTCAAGCACTTAGAACTTGTATCTTTCTTGTTCAAAAGTGAGATGAAAAATAATAGCCAAACCATGATGAGTGGAAAGGTTTAGTCAGACAAATTTAGCTTATGGTAATTTTTGCAAACTCTTTATCAGACCAGAGTGTCACATTGGTGTGTTATACAACCAGCAATAACTGCTCCTTCTGTACTAAAATGATAATAGTAATATAAGAGTTCTTGGGTTTTTTTCTTTCACAAAGCTGGTAAGAATGGATGCTAGTCCAGTAGTTAAATAGTATTAATTAATAGTGTTAAATAGTATTTCATCGTTACCAACAAAACCTGAGCTCTTCAAATTAACAGAGCTAATTATCTAACAGCATTTTCATGTCTGTTTGATTACGTAAACTGTGCAAAATGCAAATGTGTTGTGTATTTTAAAACGTGTCAACAATTGGCTTTATTATCTTGTCTTTGTTTTAAAAAGTGTGACTTTTTCTTTAAAGAAAATGTTGCACTGTCAAAAGTCTCCATAAAGTGGGTTGTTTTATATATACATATGCATTAATTACATGCACTGATTTCTTAAATAATATGAGCTGAATACTAATGCAAGAAGGTAATTTGCATGTGAAACTTAGAATATTTCTTACTTAGAGGTGATGGAAGCACAAACAGCATAGTTCAGTTGCCCCCATCAAAATATCTAGGTCATGTTTTATGAAAATAGTCCATAAAGCAGGAAGAGACAAAAAATGTAGTTATGGTAAATTATTTGGTTTCTACTTCTTAGACTCCAGAGTATTGCTTCTAGTAGTTAGGAACAATGTCTTGGGTATTGGATGTCTTGGGTTTGTGTGGCAAGGCTTTGGTAGAAAGGGGACTACAGAGGTGGCTGCCAGAAGCTTCTCCCATGTCTGACAGAGCCAGTGCCAGGCAGCTCCAAGACAGAGCTGCTGCTGGCCAAGGCCAAGCCCATCAGGGTCAGTGGTAGCCCTCTGGGATAATGGATTTATGAAGCAGAGAAAGAAACCCTGAAGAACAGCAACTGAATCCAGAGAGAGGAGTCAGAATATGTGAGATACAGCCCTGCAGACACCAAAGGCAGTGGAGAAGGAGGGGCAGGGTGCTCCAGGCACTGGAGCTGGGATTCACCGGCAGTGTGCAGACTATGGTGAGGCAGCTGTGCTCCTGCAGGCTGTGAAAGTCCATGGTGGAGCAGAGATCCACCTGCAGCCCATGGAGGATCCCACAGTGGAGCAGGTAGATGCCAAAGGAGGCTGTGACCCTGCGGGAAGCCTGGACTGGAATAGGCTCTTGACAGGGACCTGTGGGCTCATGGAGAGAGGAGCCCATGCTGGAACAGGTTGGCTGGAAGGACCTTTGGCCCCATTGGCGACCCACATTGGAGCAGTCTGCTCCTGAAGGACAACCCTCTGGAAGGTATCTATGCCAGAGCAGTTTGTGAAAGGCTGCAGCCTGTGGGACAGACTTTTGTAGCACAAGGTCATGGAGGGCTGTCTCCTGTGGGAGGGATCCCATGCTGGAGAAGGGAAAGCGTTTGAGGAGTCCTCCCACTGAGGAGGAGGGGAGGGGCAGAAAGAATGAATGGACAGCAGTCTCCTTTCCCCGTCCCTCTGTGCCATTGGCGGGAAGAAGGTAGAGAATCAGGAATAAAATTAAGCCCAGGAAAGAAGAAGGAGTGGGTGGATTATATTCTTAAGATTTGGGTTTACTTCTCATTAGCTTGTTCTGATTTGATTGGCAATAAATTCAAATACTCTCCCTGAGCTGGGTCTGCTTTGCCTGTGACAGTAACTGGTGACTGATCTCTCCCTGTCCTTATCTTAACTCAGACACCTTTCCTCATATTTTCTCTCCCGTGTCCATCTGAGAAGTGATAGAGCAGCCTTGGTGGACACCTGGCTTCACACCACAGCTTAGCTTCTAGGATCTGGGAAATAGAAAACAGAGCCTCTGCACAGCATGTTTGCTATTACATATGGACATATTTCATAATTGCACATCAATCTCCACATTCCACCTTTAATGCGTGACTTTGAGGCCAGTTTGCTGCTTTTTATACTGTAACCAGCATTGAGAATTATTTGCTATCTTTGACTCTTCAGCACTAGCTAATTTTATTCTGATATATCAAAGTAATTAATATAAACAAGAACATTTTAATGATAAGAGTACGGATGGCTTGGTAGCAACCAAATAAAAGTGGTCTGAAATAAGCCCCAGATAGAATCCTCCTTCTTATCAAAACTGAAACTCAGGAAAAAAACTAAAGCATATATTTTTCCACTGTGGCCTATGATAGACAGGGGTAAACCCTGTGGAAATGAAATAGAGGTTTATAATGCTGGCGAACAATCATTGATATAGTCCAGATAAAGTCACATCCCACTTTCTGCACTTCCATTAAGCAAAAAGTGGAAATGTCTGGCATGCAGAAATGGGTTGGTAACACACGTATGCCTCAGTGGTCTATATGTGCTATCACATGGGGCATCACAGAGACAGTGGCTGTAGAGGCAGCACAGTCAAGGAAAGGAAAAGTATCCCAAGAGGCATAATTACCACCAGTACTGTAGAGAAATGTGTCCTATGTGTCCTTAAAACAAAGAAAAACATTTTCATGAGAAAATTTTTATTTCTGGTTATTATGACTTAAATGATTTCTGGTTTAGGTAGAAAAATTAATAATCTTATAATGAAAAAATACTATTCAGTCACAAAATGAGTGGCCCTATAAGTCTCCCTATAGCAGGGAAAATTTTTAGGGTATCACATCTCTGCTCAGAAAGACTAGCAGTGTATTCATCAGACTAGCACATAAGATTTTTGTTACCATGGCTGCATATAAGGTCTTTAAAAGATTTCCAACTCAGAATGCATTAAGATCCTCTAGGTAATATTAGAGAAGGACTGCTGGATTCCTCTGAGTTGTGGAGTTCCACCTACCTGGCAGAAAATCATCATCAATCATTTCCACTCCATCTGTGAATGTTTTCCTTCTCAGAATTTCAAAATGTTTCTATAAATGGCCTTAGTAGGAAAGCTACACTGATAGTGTGGAGATCCCTTAGTGCATTTAGTTGAAAACACTGTGGATGACTCAAGAAGCACAAGATCTGACCTTGAACAAATCTTCAGGGCTAAGCTCCATGATCAAGTTACTGAGCCATATCAGAGGTCTGATAATATTTGAATTTCCCTGTATTAACTCAGGCCAAATTCGAGGATATTCCACTATCTATATCTCATAAGCATATTCAAGAGCAGTGTAAAGTTTCCCACCTCAGCTTAAGTGCAAAAACATGACAATAAGTGTCACAGAGGCATGGAGGAATGTCTATGGCTGGCAAATAGTAGATAGCATGCATAATTGCTTTTTCTTGTTGTATATTCTTGCTGGTAAATAACCATGATTAAGGGGGGCAGGCAGACACCTCATATATCAAAACATTTTCATTATTTGCTTCTCAGATCATAAAATTTTTAGGTTATCCTTTTGACACTCCAGATAAAACTCTAAAATGCTGACAGCAAGGCATGGCAGTTTAACTCTTTATTCCCATAGGGAATGTGTAACAGAGCACACTCAGATTCTCTGTTTACTCCTTCTGGATGTTGCACTTTGCACCATTTCTGTGCTTCACCTTGGTGATCTTCATGTCCCAAACACAGATTTTTCACAGGACCATTTCCCTGTTTTCACCAACCTTGTCCCAGCTTTGGGTCTTTCTGACTGTGTCTGCTGCGAAAGTTGAATACCTGAATCATTTTCTCTTTGTGCACATTTTCTATTAATTGTCTTCTCTCTGCTTCGCCTATAGAACTTTCCTAGGTCCCATACATTTTCTGTTTATGAAGATACCTTTTTTCCTTATGGATTCCCCCTGCAAAGTATCCCTTTTTTGCCTATTTGATAGTAAGTTAGAAATTTTTATAAGGATTTCCTTTTTTCTGCCTTTGTTTTTCTATCCTTTCAACATAGGAGTTGACTTACAGTTTCATAAAAACATGCATAGTTTATTTTTCAGTTGTCTTGATAAGCATTCCTAGGCATAAAGGGAGCTTTTTATCTAAATATGCTCTTGCCACAAAGTGCTTATTTGCTTTCCTTGCTTTTTTTGTTTTGTTTTGTTTTCTCAGAAAAGCCCAACTTTGGCAGGAAGCAAGCTAGCATGTGTTGAACGCTGGAATGAGCAAAGAATTTGGACCCTCGGGGAAGCTTAGCATTTATTTTGTAGTGAGGTCTGCTGCTTAGCTGGCCTGTCTTTAGTGTATGCTGTGTGTATCGTCCTTGCACACAAAGAAACAGGATTTCTGTCAAAATGGCTTAGCTCAAGTTAAGATAACAACAAACAAGGAAAGAACAAAAGTTAGATATCCACAAGAGAGATAGTGTTTGTGCGTCTCCACTGATAATCTAATTAAATTGGAGGCAAAATTGCTAGTTCCCACCACTTTTTAAAAAATCAAAGCTGTAGCAACACCAGAAATGTGTCTCAGTTCAGAGTTAGATAGTGCATACCAATTAGTTCTTTTTCATGACTGACATTCACAGCTTCAAGGCTTTAAGGAAAGGCTGACTTTTATTTATTACTCATCTTAGAAGTAACAGTCCCATATGTGCCATCTGACTGGCTTCTTTGGCATACAGGAAATGAGCATTACCTAGCTAAGCACTTGTGAGGTGGATCAAGGCAGAGCTCAGAGATCATGATCAGTGGAGTAGAACCCAGCTGGAGGCCTGCAGTCAGCGGCATTCACCAGGGATAAATGCTGCGACTGGCCTAAGTCATCCTGTTTATCAATTACTTGGACGAATGGAGAGAATGTACCCCCAGCAAGTTTGATGATGATGATGATGATGAAGATGATGATGATGATGATGATGATGATGATGATACAAAACTGGGGGAGTGGCTGATACAGCTGGAGGCTCTGCTGCCATTTAGTGGGACCTTGACAGGCTGGAGAGCTGGGTGGAGAGAAACCAAATGAGGTTCAACCAAATGATGTTCAACAGGAGCAAACAGGGTCCTGCACCTGGGGTGGAATAACCCCAAGTACCACGGCAAGTTGGGGGCTGACCTGCTGGAGAGCAGCTCTGCAGAGAAGGACCTGGGAATCCTGCTGGATGACAAACTGGCCATTAGCCAGCAGTGCCCTTGTGGTCAGGAGGGCCAATGGGACCCTGGGATGCTTCGGGAAGAGTGTGGCCAGCAGGCTGAGGGAGGTGATCCTCCCCCTCTGCTCAGCCCTAGCCAGGCCCCATCTGGAATGCTGTGTCCAGTTCTGGGCTCTTCGGTCCAAGTAAGACAAGGAGCTACTGGAGAGGGTCCAGCAGAGGCCACAGAGATGATTTGGGGTCTGGAGCATTTCTTTTATGAGGGGAGACTGTGGGAGCTGGGCCTGCTTAGTCTGGAGAAGAGATGAATGAGAGGCATTCTCATCAATACATATAAACATCTCTAAGGCGGATACCAAGAGGGTGGTGCCAGACTCTTTTCAGTGGTGCCCAGTGACAGGACAAGGACCAAATGGCCATAAACTGAAATACAGGAAGTTTCACCTCAGCATGAAGAAGAACTTCTTTATATTGAGGTTGGCAGAGAACTGGAACAGGCTGCCCAGCGAGGTCATGGAGTCTCTCTCTCTGGAGACATTTAAAACTCACCAGGACAAGTTCCTGTGTTGCCTGCTGTTGGTGACCCTGCCTTGGAAGTGTGAATTGGTCTAGATGATTTCCAGAGGTCCCTTCCAATTCTAAGAATTATGTGATTCTGTGATTTTATTAATGTAATTTTTGGGCCTTGAAGTGTCTGAGTAAACAGCTCCACTCTTTTAATGAAACCATTTTTCAAACTCTAGCTGTGGAGTATGCAACAATAATTACATCCAGTCTGGTACTGGACATTATGTACTCATGATCAGTTCTCATTTAAGAATTTAAAGTCTATTTCTCTTTCAAGAACTGGAAATGCTAAAGATAGTTATTTATTACCTATTAGTTATTAATATTTATAGTTATTAGTATCAATTAATCATTAATAGTAGACTTTTTTATGATGTATTTTCAGTTTCTATTTGAGGATTATTACCTCTTTTTAGTTATTTGTATGTAATTTGATACACTTTTTAGTATATAAATCAGACATTATTTCTTTAATCCCAAATTATTTGTTGATAAAAACAAATAATTAAAATTCATTTAAAAATTAAATGAATTAATTTATTTATCTAAATTAAATGTAGATATATGAACAGCTAAAGTTTTTTCTACTTACAATTGTAAGTTATCTTTTATTTTAAAACAAGGGAATAATTTTTCTGGGCATTTCAGTTTTCATTCAAACTTCATTTTTGTGAAAATAGATTTTACCCCTAATGGAAATAGTGAAGCTGATATGTCAAATTCTTGTCTTCTCATGCAGTTGCTGAATACTGCACTGTTAAACTTTTAAGATATTTCACCAGTGACATGACAGCATGAACTTCTATCCGGGAAAAAGTACTTTTTATAAATGGTGGTGAAGTCAATGAAGTTTCCTTTTTGAAAGGAATTCTACATGGTTAATATACAGTATTGATTCTTATCTAAAAGGCAGAAATTGCATAGTGAGCAAAGACAGTGGGAAACCATTGTATGAATTTGGGACATGTTGAAAAATGCCTGGCAATAGTGGTGGGAAAATGACTATGACTTGAACAGAAATTCTACTTTCAATGGAAGCAAGAACTTTCACCGCTGATCTCTGAATCTAGCTTGTCCTAGGCCAAAAGCTGAGCTCCCACATTCCTCTCTATTTTCTCTCCTGGTTCTTGAGCCAGATCTGCTGATGGTGATAGTTGTGAAAAGCTGCTGCAATATTTAAAGAATTTTAGAAATTGCAATTATTTGCAGAACTGTTTATCTAGTGGTGTCACTGTCTGTCCAGTTATATCATTCTGTAATAATGTATGAAAAAAAATGCACTTTCCTATTTCAGTGAAAGCACTTCATACATTTTAATTCATTGAATCCTTAAATATCTTAAAGCATAGGTTAATGACATCTCTGTTTCAAAGCTGAAAAACACAGAAATAGATCGGCATTTTTCAAGCACCCGCAGACTGCAAGTCTCATAAAAAAATTGAAGTATACAAAATCAGTGACATTTTTCTGACAGTGAAGGTCATACCAAGTTGGTAGGACTGCATTGCTTAACTACAACAGTACCAGGAAAAAAGAGGCCCAGACCTTTGTCATGCCTTTTCTTGAAAGTGATTTTAGGCCATGTAAAAGTTATGAAAATGTTATTAAGTTGGTTATTAATTGATCAACCATGTATGCTTTGAACATAGAGAAATTAACAAGACATTAGCAAGACTAAACCTCCTAAATTGGAGCTTTATAGGGACAGTTATCTGACGTCTAGAAGGACCATAGAGATAACAGCTTTTTGTTCTACTGACTTGGTTTGGACTATATATAAATAGAACAAGACAAGTCTTGTTTCAGCTCATGGGCTTATCTGTTCCTGTTGGCCAGATACGTAAAGGTTTTGCTTTTATGGCAAAACCCTTAAGCTTCAGAGAGCACCCTTTCCTTGTCCCCATCTTCATCATTCTTAGGAGTGCTTCTATTTTAGTCTATGTTTCCTTGTTCAGGAAAGACTGAACCTAACCCTAATGAGGCTACTCATCTTGGTTTATAACTAGAATAGAATAGAATAGAATAGAATAGAACAGAAAAATAGATGGGACTAGACTGGACTAGACTAGACTAGAAGGTCTAAACTCAGATTTTCACTTTACTTCAGAGTAATGGAACAATGCTCTGAGGAGATGAACAGGAAAACCTGACTACGGCAAAGGGATTCATCTCCTTGGGAGACAGATTAATTATAAGAAGTTTAAATGGAAGGAAGTTTTATGCTAACAATTTTTGCTGCTTTCTCTTGGTTGAGATGTGCCAAGTAACAACTACTTAATTCTTTGGGGCATTAAGTCCTATTAAACTTCAAATCAAGCTAGGGGAATTCAGCACTTTAAAAATGATGCCCACAATTCTCCTTCACCTGCAATTTTGAGCAGCTGTGTGCAGACCATCCATCACTAGCCAGGGAAGCCCTCATGGGGAGGCTGGTGGCAATGGCTTTCCAACCCTGGTGTGACAGTCCACCACAGCTGAGGCTGGGAGGCAGGGCAGTGTGCTGTGCATGGGGTGAGGTGGCAGTGCCACAGCCTGCACTGGTGCCCCCAGCCAGGGACAGACCCTGCTCTGGCAGGCAGTGGGGGTGGTTGGGGTTTGTGTAGTGAAAACAGGCAGCTGAGTCCATCATGCCCCATTGCCTGCTTTTTTCCCTACTTCCTTGTTTTTAACTCTGTAGGATTTTTCATCCTCTGAAACCAACAAAAAGATCATATTTTCCTTCAGTTTCTGAAACCTCATCCTTTTTTCCAGACTTTCCATTTCACGCTGTTTGAATTTTATTAAGATCTCTTTACACAAAAGCAGAGTACTGGCTATATGATGCCCTGAGGGATCTGAAAGGCTGTTGCCATAATGTCACAAAACTCTGGGGACATTTTATTTCCGCCAGAAGCTCTTTGGAGGACTCTGTCTAAGGATATAATATGTCTTAAATGTTTACAGCAGGGATCTTGATCTCCATTGGAATTTAATATAAAAAGCTCTTTTTTAAATCTCTTAATTAGCACATCACATTAACACTGATTAAATAATGCCTATCTATAAAATGGATTTTATTTTATTTCTATTTTTCAATTAAGAAAACTGGTATTATTCCAGAATTATGGATAATATTGTTAATCATGTATTCTTAAGACTGTGAATTTTGTTTTCAATACCTGAGTTGATCATTACAAAGTATTTTCACCAAGTATTTTCCAGAAACATCTCTGTTTACTGTTTCTGCCTCTGATACTTTCTGTTCTTCCCAAACACAGACATGCATAAATTCTTTGTACAAGGCTCACAGTAGCACGTCTCCTCCAGTGAACAGGAAAAGATTTTGTAAGTGTTAATAAGGTTTTTTTTAGACTGATCAACCCTGAAATCAGAAGCAACTGCTGAACTCTCAGCAGTCCCATATATAGCATAACAGCCCTATTCAGTTAACTATTTAAATGAAATTGTTTAGGAAGCCATATCCTAATTTGACAAAAAGATAAATCTCATGAAAAAAAGTAGTGTCTTTTCAAAAAGCTGCAGTATAATTGTGTGTGCATGTAATATAGTAGGACATATATTTAAATTATTATTTAATTAAAATAATATAGATCTATATGTTCATTTGATGGGAAATTTTTTTGGTAAAATTTAATGCATGAATAATCATACAGAATATAGGATTCAAATTCTAAAGGTAATATTTTAAAACCGTTTGAATGTTGAACTATTTGGGACACATTTTTCTAATTTTTTGTTAATTCTGTAAGTTTTGGGCTTTATGGGACCATGCTGAAGGAGCTGGGATATATTAACAAAATTTCGTTGCTTTAAAACTAATGTAAACATCCAAAGCAATAAAGGAATCTGATGTTTTAAGGCAAATTAAAATCTCCCTATTGTTGATGCATGTTATGCATCAGTGACTCAAGTCAACATTTTTCTGTCACAAATAACTGAAAATCTTTACAGGAGGTATCAGACCAAATAAAAAGGATTTTTGAAATTCCATTTCTGAAACTGCAAGTAGTCTATAAAAAATATGTAAATCAGATACTGATAATATAATGGAACTACTAATATAAATACATTGCATTGCAGCGCTGGTTAACAGCACGTACATCCTCCAAATAATGGTCACACAGCAATCTAACATTATTTCTTACTCCTATTTCCTATATTTCCCAGACCTTTTTGTCATTGTATTTACTGTGTACCACTCTTTTTTCTCTGAATAATGCTGCACTTATATCACAGATAAGGATAACAGCAGTTGCTCCCTCAAAACAAGAAAGTAAATTTTATTTCTGGATGAGGGTTTTTTCATTATTTAATCTTCTTTTACAACTGTTCTTATTTTCACATGGACTGAATGGCTTTTGTTATTACCAGGACAACTTTGGATGCTGCCTCACATAAATATACTGACAGAGGTAGTAATAATTTAACCCTTTTAATGCTGTCTTTCAATGCATCATCTTTGTAGTAATTAACCATAATGGCATTTTCAGTTGGTCAGTGTTCTCTTAAAATGTCAGTTTTTCAAAGTCACAATGTACTATGTATTTCTGGCATCAATTGGTTAAAATAATTAAATTTAGCTCACACTTACTGGTGCAGACATTTGGAAAAAATGACAGAAATAACTGACTCTATTACCTCAAGTTTTTATTCCATGCTAAAGCTTCTTTTTCACTATCCAGATGATGATTAAAACTGAATTTAAAAATATGTTAATGAAGTTCTGCCCATCTCTCGGAATATGTTTTTCTCCAATGCTAAAAATAACTGCAGATGTTTGTTGTTTGGAATTTCAGAGCTTAACTGCATCTCTAAAGTTGGCATTTGCGACTGTAAGACATGCACTTTTTATAATAGTTAAGTAAAAATTACACAATACTCATTTTTTTTCTTTCCATTCTGCTTTAATCTCCCTGCAGGATGTGTGATACAGGAGAAGGGCTGTTCACCTTTCAAACACGAGAAGGAGAAATGATATATCAGAAGGTCCATTCTGCAACACTGGCAATAGCTGAGCAGCATGAAAGATTAATGATGGAAATGGAGCAGAAGGCAAGGGTAAGGTCCTTCTACCAAAAGTCTTTAAACTTATAAAAATTGGTAATAAACCAAAGTCAGTGGATTCACCTGTAATGATAGTATCAGCTGTGTGGCTAAGACAAAATAGACTTTCAGATTTATGTACTTTCATGGTTGAGGATCCTTGGTGTGTTCTGTACAATGACCTTTTGTAGGTGGTTTTTTGGATCAGGGGATGCCATTAGACAAGAGATCCATGGTCACCTTCTCTGAAATTGGGGCTCTGTTACTCAAGCATTAAACCTTTAGCTGTTGTGTTCTCTACTGATGAATGAGTTTTAATTGCTCCTCATGGCATCACAGGTGGAAAAAAACCCAGTATAAACACTTCTAGGTGACAGCAGACATGTTTGTCTTTTGTTTTTTCTTAACTCCCAAAAGAAATTATTTTATAATTTCTACATTATAAGTAGCAATGCAGTTGAGTTCAAATAGGGCTATTTTATTATTTTGTGTTCAAAATTTCCAGTTTGCACAAGTTGTGTTCAAGTGACTACTGTGGAAAAATTTGGAGGTCTTTTAAGACAGCAAGAAAAAAAGCTTTCCCTGTTTCCTTAGAAGTAGAAATGATCTTTAATGGTTGCTCTGGAAAATTGACTTTCAGGCCAGGGAACCTAGTCTGCATGCTTTTCTTCTGCAATGACCATGAGTCTCTGCATATCTTCTTCCGTAGACAGACATTTCAGGTTAATTGTGGCATTTCCTTCTTTTCCTTATCCACACTGTACGTGCCTCCATTCATGCAAATATGACTTATATGGATCTATCCCCCACACTCCACCAGTGTCAAAATATCTTTCTCATTCTGCTGAGACAAAGGCTCTTGCAAGGACCAACCTAAGATCCCCAGTGTTCAACTTTTCTTAATTACTCCTAGGAGAAGTCAGAGAACCAATCAGAGAATGTTAAGGGATGGAAGTAGACCTTAAAGATCATCTAGTGCCAACTTCCCCCGTGGCCAGAGACACAATTTTCCTTATTAATTGAAAAATAAACTAGAAACAGACTTAGATTTCCATGTCAAGAATCTGCTGTGTTGAATGTTCCTCTCAGACTTTCCATGTCTGTTAGGAGAACCTGAATTGGGAAGCCATAAAAAAGGCCTGGTTTTGGTGCTTTATGAAAAAAGATGAATTTTTCCATAAAATTAGACAAAGTAAGAGCCTGTGCATAATAGTGGAGGTGCACAAACTTTGGACAGGAAATGCAGGAAGAGGAGAGTTTACAATCAAGATTAATAAGGCGCAATTGCTGGAAAGTCCAACAAAAGGTAGAATAAATGGAAGACTATTTGAAGAAGTAGACCTGCTGGCAAAAAAACACTGCATTCTGCTGGCCAGAAAGTGATTGAATAAGGGGGGGAAAGCAGGAAAAATGCTTTATTATTTATAATGTGTTTGCTTTTAAAGTGTCTACACCAGTAACAGAAATTAGAACATTTTCATCCTGCAGTAACAAATGCTTAAACCAGGATCATACAAGATTTTCCTTTTACAGTACAATCACTTTCAGCTCTTCCACCTATCAATTAGCAGCTCTGCTGCTTTACAAAGCCATTTCCATTCTGCCATCAGATGACTTCCTTGAAACCATATTTATGAAGGCTGTGGCCATATGGTACGCAATATCCAACTCCGAGCGAGAGCAGGCTGAGAAGCAGAAATGACTCATCAGCCACACCGTGTGCGATGCACTTGTCTCCTGGACGAGGCTGTGCTGTGATCTGCACACGGAGATCAGGAGAGGCTCACAGAAGCTGCTGTGTAAAAGAGGCTGAAAAACCTGTTGATTTTATGCTTCAGCTAATAAACTAATGTTAGTTTGGATTTGGAAACTCTGCTGCTTCTGACTGATAGGGGGCTGAACATTTAAGGGATCATCTGTGTCATCTGCGACATTTGAGTTTTATTCATATTAGAAACAAAATCTAAAATATCAAATAGACTAAGTACATGTTACATTCCATTTATCAAGTGTTATTGTAGCCAATTCCAACAATTTCACCAAACACCTATGTGTATTTTTTCCATAAGGTCTGAAATTGAAATACAAGCAAAAGAATATTTTAAATCAGGGATTTAGTGAGTCTTCCCAAAGCTTGACATTTGATCTTTTTTATCTATAGATCTACACTTGAGGGATTTTGCTCTTTCCTGGCCCTTTCTGTAATGAACAGCTCAAATTTAACAGCATTTAATTAAAACACATATAAATATATATATATATATATATATATGAATATTTTTTTAAAGTAAAGAAAAGAGAATGCTATATCCATTATTGTACGAATCAGAAAAAGAAAACATATGCAACAATAATCATTATTTCATCCTTCCAATCATTAGAAGTAATATTCCAGTGAATATTTATGTTCTGTCTTAATAGGTTTTAAGTAATGAATACACTGAAGTTTCATTTAATTTTTACCAGATTATAAAATCTACTATAAAAAAGTAGTATAATCTAGCATAAAAAATGAATACAGATTATAAAAGAAATTAAAGTGATTTTTTTTACCAGAGAAATTTTTATAAACTATATAGATAATGATTACCTTTCAAAGTAAATATACAAAGTACATCACCATGAGAATACAAAAATAGCAAAAAACCTAAAATTAAAAATACACACAAAAAAAGCCCAGAAACAAATTTCGGTAGAAGAATAAAGGTATTGCTATTAGGCAAATGCAGGTATTTAGGTATGGCCTGTGCCTGAGCCACAGGACACATTTGCTCTATTTATGGAAGTCCCTCCATTCAAAAATTCTGTTTCAGAATGCTAAACAATAAATTCATTTTTATGCTAAAAAATCTTTTGCTCGGGCCAAACAACATGCTGGATAACTGTTAATAAGAGAGGGACATGAGAAGAAAACTAATTCTTCCCATTACCTTTGAAAGTGCATGGGCTAGAAGCAAAAATGTTCTGTGGCAACTTGTACAGTACCAAATCTGCCTCTTTGTCACCTCTAGCAGGAGAAGCCAAGTCAGTTTAAGCAGGCAGTCATGTGCACGCTTTCATCTTCTGCCCATTTTCCTTTCGAATTATAACACTGGAAGAAAGACTTGAAATATGAGATCAGTAGTCACTGGCATGGGTGTGGATTTGAGCTGGTTATTGGTTTTGCTGAGATCAAAGCAGACTGGATTTTATTCCAAAAATTCAGCAAAGTGGACATTGATCTAATTTAGCTCAGGTGGTTTTCTTGATTGAATTTGAAATGTTGCGTTGGCAGAGTGATAGTGCTTTGTGCTTGCTTTGTTTGGGACAATAAAAATTTTGGGTCAATGCTAGTACTTAAATTGAAATTATTTTCAGGTAAATTGTTAACTGTATATTCATTTTTTTCAGTCTTTGCTTTTTCAATGGATCACTGTAATACAGATGATAATTTTGTTTTGTAGCTTTTTGTGGGAAAGAGGGCAATATTGCAGTGGTTTTTAGTGATTTTAGTTCCAAGACAACAAATTAAAAAGAACAATGACAGTCTTTCTGTTTACATGCTTTTATTTTGTGCTGTTGTGTTACCCACATGAGAGTGTCTTTCCTCTTATCACCTGAACAAACCTCATTTTTTTTCCTCTGTCCCTCCCCATTTCTGCCCTCTGACCACTTGTTTGTTTAGTTTTGTTTTTGTTTTTTTTTTCCTTTGTAGCATTTAGAAGTCTGCTTAGATTGTTGGTCTTGAAATTACTGTGCAAAAATAAAAAGTGTTAGCCTCAGGAATGACCTGTATCCCCCCACTGTAGTCTGATGTTGAGCATGGAAGATGCACAGCTGGGTGTGTAACAGCCAGCTCCATCACCCTTCCCCAGTCCCCAGACTGGACTGCAAGCTTCTTTCACTTCCTTTCTTTTAACCTAGGTGCTTATCTGACTGAGCCAATCTCGTTTGCTAGTTTGGCAAAAAAAAACAAAAAACAAAAAACAAAAACAAAAACAAAAACAAAAACAAAAAACAAAACAAAACAAAAAAAAAAAAAAAAACCAAAAAAAAAAAAAAAAAACCCCTACCTAAAAGGAGCAGGCTTCTTCAGGTTTACCAAACCATTGGATCTTCTCAGTTGTCCTGTCCTAAGGAGAAAAAGAAAAAGAATAATTCATCCCCCATAAAAAAATGCTTCATCTAAAAGAAGGCTGAATATCCTCCTGTTTGCCATCAGGAGATGATGTTGGTTTTGGTGATCTTTTTCTAAAGAATTGGTATTCAGATGGTTTTTACATACGAGCATATGAGCATTTGTTCTCAGCAGCACTTGTCTGTCTAACCTCTACACCAGGATGACAACATGGCATTGGAATTTTAATTTCTGATTTTCCTTTCTAATGCCAGCTTTGATCTTCTGCCATTTAACTTCCACTAAAAACACTTCTAATGTAGCTTCTGCCCTCACTGTTGTTGAAGGGTAGAAAATGGGAGGTAAAGAGCTGTAGATTTCCTATGTTAGGACTACACATATGAGGGAGGAATTTTAAGGAAATACTTATACATTTGTACCTCTACAAATTACTTCTTTCAAGAGCTGCCAGTAAAAACTTATTGTGTATTCGCAAAAGAATAAAAATTTACAATATGTAAAACAATAAGCCTAAATAAGATAGCAGTAAAATTGATGTTAGCCAGCTGAACTTAATAAAACATCAGTAAGATGGAAGTGTAAATGCAAGAATAAATTGTAATGGCCCAAGTTTCATAACTTATTATCTTTGGAACTTTCCTATAACATTTATTTTACTTTAGACAGCAGAGCTAAAAGCCATTTTAGATTGTGATCTTTTTAACATTTCCCAGAAGATAAACACCCTTATGAAACACTGCCTCGGTATATTTCTATTCTCATCATTTACAAGTCTTGTCTTTAAAATTCAACTTAATATAAGTGAAAGAGTCATCATGATAGATTTCTGTTATTAAAAAAAAAAAGGTAATATCAATGAGTTTATGTATTATTTCTTTAAAATACATTATTAGCAGGGAAATAATGAATCTACCAAAGACAAATATCAGGCAATGAAACTGGGCTTAAGAAGATGTTAGAAGAGAAAGGTAGTTAAGAAATAAGACTGAGAGTAATTTCTTCCAATATGAGGAAGATATTTCACAAGACTGGTCTGATAAATATAAATTACAGAATTGTCAGAGTATTAATGAAAATGTAAATAAGAGTTAAAAATGTTAATGCAAATTGTCTTAGAAACAGGGAAAAAAAAACTGTGAGGCTGGAAGAAATAACAGCATGAGTTAATTAGTGAACTTTTAATTTTTCTTTATTCTGTAAGTCTGTATTATCTTTATGTGTTTCAAACCTGGTTACAAGCTAAATGCATACTCATCAAACGTTACAGGATCAAATATTAACAGACACATCAAATATTCTAAATTTTAACATGATGGTTTCAATTTGAAGTATTCTGTTTTTGCCACTGCATCTTCAGAGCATTGACTGGTTTACAGTTATTATTGATGTCCTTTTGCAATGGTGTGCCTATCACCTACTATTTCAAGTTGTGTAGTAGGGGAATTTCAGAGAGATACTAGTGGATGCTGCTGACCCAATGAATATTTGAAACATTTAGCTAAATGCATTTTATATATCTTTTGGGCTTAATTTCACCACTGTAATTTACTTAGTATAAAAAAGCTCTTTTATGTTGTAATTCTGCCTAAATATGTTTAAGTTTATTCAATTCCTGAGGGAGAAACAGGAGAAGAAAATTCTACAGTTCATCCAAAGATTATCCCATGCCATGATAATAAGAGACATTGGTCTCTTAGTATGTTTTCTTCTCTTTCCAATTTATATGTAAGCTCAAGTACTGAGATTCTGAATGCAGATGATGATTCATGAGCTCCATGTACTTTATGCAAGTTAAAGCATAGCCTCAGGTCAGCTATTCATGCATACTTAGCTGAATATTGTTCTGTACTTCCCATTTGAAACTATGTATGGTGTTGCTGTATAATGTGTGTCTAGAAATTTTATAACCCTGTAAAACCTGACTGCTTTATTGCAATACTGAGCTGGTGAGTTGCTTACTTGGTTTTCATGGGTGCTGTGAAGCTTACTTCTGTAATAGGGTAGGATAGGATAGGGTAGGATAGGATAGGATAGGATAGGATAGGATAGGATAGGATAGGATAGGATAGGGTAGGATAGGATAGGATAGGGTAGGATAGGATAGGGTAGGATAGGATAGGATAGGATAGGATAGGATAGGATAGGATAGGATAGGATAGGATAGGATAGGGTAGGATAGGGTAGGGTAGGATAGGATATTTCTATTGGAAAGGATCTTCAATGGTCACACAGTCCCACTGCCTGATCACTCCAGGGCTGACCAAAAGTTAAAGCACGATTTTGTGGTCATTATCCAAATGCCTGTTAAAGATTGACCATCTTGAGGTATTGACTCCTTCTCTAGGAAGCCTGTTCCAATGTTTGACCATCCTCCCAGAAAAGAAATTCTCCCTAGTGCCCCATCTAAGCCTCCCCTGACACAGCAGACACTCCAGTGGTCAATCTGTCTGAGACTATCTATAAATTTTGCCAAGATTAACAACACCAGGAATTTGAATTTGTTTTGGTTTTTTTTTTTTCTCATAAGTCAGAATCTGTGTACATTTTGGTTTTAGTTTCATAAACCGAATTCCCACAGGTAGCGGTAATTTTCCATAATATTCTTGGTTCATTTAGTATATAATGACATTTTTCTTTACTCTGATGTCTATGAAAGATTTTTTAGAATTTTTCCAGACTCTTTGCTAGCTTTCAGGCTCAGAAAACTGTGCGTGCTCAGATGAAGTAATCCCAAAACATATGTTGCAAGTCTATTTTCAATGTTCACCGCTTCATAAGAAAGCAGGAAATTTTTGGATATTCAGACTGGGTGATAGTTAATGATTCTTTCAACTGGACTGCTTTTACTTTCTGATTTTAAAGAAAATATTATCTTGAATGTAGACTTATTTCACTGGCATTTTTCAGGGGCTACTAGTCATATCCAAATACTGCAGCAGTATTCAAAAACTATCCAGAAGGTGTCATTCACTTTCTAAAAGAAAATACCTCATCCCACTAAGAAATTCAAACTTCCACAGCCACTAGTCTCCCATTCATTCTTTCCTTACCGAGTCAAGACCTTTTTTACCCCTCTTCCTCTGTGAACTGCAGGATTTCATTGTGCCCCTATATGACACCTTGCAGTCAGCAAGAGGTGTAAAGGTGAGGTGTAAAATCCAGATTCTCCAAGGAACTCTGTAGGTCTTTGACATTCCTGGATCTTTCCTGTGTGTTTGAATGAAACCACAGAATATGGAAAGTCTTTACTATGGCAACGAAGGGTTTGTGCAGCTGCTCCTACAAAGTGGTGGGGGTGGGACAAAGCTGTTCCTCATGTCAAAAACACTGCAGACAACATAAAGGTTTGTGGGGTGTGTAGGTAAGTGGTGTGGGTAGGTGTGAGAGCAGAGCTGGGAAATCCTTACATAAGAGTGTGTCAAACATTTTGGTAGCTGGTGATGTAACTTAAATGCCGTTTTGCCATTTGGAAAATAAACTTGCCCTGGAGTTTTGAATGTTTTTGAAATGGTAGTAATCATGAGGGTTTTCATTCAGAGTATGATGGGAAAAATTAAATTATTCCTTTGTCTGGCACAATTTTGAACTTTCTCTTATGCATAGCCATAGGGCTGGATGATCTTGAATACAAAAAGGTATTTTAAATCTCTCCTGTGGACTAAACCCCAAGTACCTTAGTGCATGGATGGGCATCCTTACCAAGAAATTACTCTCATTCTTTTCTCGTTAAAAATTTCTGGAATATTTTTTATACTGTTGCCATGTTCTTTTAACTATTTGTCCATCGTGCTACCTAAGTTTCAGATTGAAATCTGCCTTCCTGCTAATATAAACTGTGAGCTCAGCCAAAGTTTGTATGAAAAGCTTTGTAAAGGTGTCTTACAAGTGAGGTGATACAATTTTTTATCTGCATGGAGCCTGCTCCATCCTATGAATCCATCGTGAAGCTGCATACATGAAACCTATAAACACTATTTTCCCTGCTCTGTTCACCTCAGTTACATGTTTGCAGGCAGCTGGGCTGCACTGTGAACATTTCTATTTAGGTCACCGCAGTCTGGGTAGCTTGTTTGAATGCAACAGGGCAAAGATGTTTTCATAGTGAGATATCCAAAGATGCAAACTCTCCTGAGAATTTAGCGTGTAAGCACTTTAAAAATCCCTGTGGCCACCTATCTACATTTTTAGGCTGTTTTTAAAGAGCTATTTCTTAAAAGTCAGATATCATTTATTTCAACTTTACAAAGTTGCATTTGAATATAAGAGGATTTGAAGGTTAGTGACATGAGCAAATTTGTAATTTTTTTTTCACTTTCCTTGTGCTTTGCAAAATATTGCATGTTTATAGAGATAACAAAGTAGTTGGAAAGACACTGTCAGGCTAAAATTCATATTTGTTTCCAGAAATGCAGGAAATGAAGAGCCAAAGAACTTTTCTCTAAACAAAATTGATGATTTGTTTAGAAGTTTTGCTCGCTAAAAGCTGTGGGTGATATGAGCTATAAATTAGGAATAGCTGCTGTAATTATGTGGTGGATGTTGCATGTCTGACTGAAGCCCAGCCCTCCCCTTACCTAATCTCAGAGAAGCATTTAATATGGAAGTTTTCTTTTGTATTGTGTGCCTTTAAACAAGCTCACTTGTGTAACTGTGCTGGTAGGTTCATGTCATTGAACTCTCTCAACAGAGAAGCAGGTTAAGTTGACTGAAGTATTACTAAAAAATAATCCTCAAACAACCTCACCAGGGGGCTTAATTTAGTATTAGTCTCATATCTGCTATTTTCAGAAAACTGTTTCTTATAAAATGAAGCAACTATAGAGCTTCTATTATTATTAGCAAAAATAATAGCTGATGAAGTTATCCAGTGCTCTCAGGAGACAAGTATTATTATAATATTAATAGTAATGAGTAAAATGAGGCACAGAAAGATTAAGGCCAAACTCAGCTGTATATAAATTGCCCAAGGTCATAAAATAATCAGCTGTATGCTAGGCACAGCACAAAAACAAAACAAGAACAAAACAAACCCTGAATCAGAGTCAGTTGCTTATTCGCAGAAGAATGATCCTCTGAAAAAGGTATTTTTCACATGGTTTTCATCAGTCTTTTGAATTATATCATCATTTTGTGTCTCTTGTCAAGCAAGGCCTTCCTCTGTTGCAATAACTCTGTTTAGGAGTTCTTTATATCACTCAAGGGAATAGTTAAGGCTTTGTCTCTGATTAATAAAAAACTTCTTTATTGATGATTTAGAGAGGGGCACTGTGCTTCTCAGAGAATAGGGGAATTATAAAAAGTAATAATCTGAGAAGGGATCAAAAATTCTCATAACAGCTCTAAAGTTACTTTGTAATTCCCTCCTGTGCTTTTTGTGCTTTGCCTCATCAGGTACTTGTTGGTAGGACAAAAATTAGGTGAAGTTCACCCTATGTCTTCGTTTTGTGTTTTTTCTCCACTTCTGTTCCTTTTTATAAAGATTACAAGGATTTTAACATGAAAATTATTTATAATCTCTCTGATTATGTTTCGACTGAAGACAAGAGATACTGAGTATCTAAAAAAGCCATATCTGATATGCAGAAACTTTCCTGTACTGCAAGTACATGCAGTCTTTCAATATGTATTTATTAGATTTATTTAGAGCCTATCCAAATAGAGTTTGGTTATGTTCTTTTTTTTTCTCTCAGCTGTGGGTTGTTCTTATGCTACTGATGTCTTACATGATGCCAGCCATGCTAAGAGTTTTTATTTATCAGCTGTGCAGGCATCCAGTTGAGGAGAATTGTTAGGCAGTAGTAAAGACTGTAGACCCTGTGCTGTTGGTTTGACATTCTTTCACTGACCACAGTAGCTGAGTTAAACAAAGATGTGTGAATACTACAGTTAGCAGAATGTCAGTTTGGCTCAATGGCACAGCACATCTCATTAGCTCTCAAATTTTCAAATCCATTGAATATAGGATCAAAAATACTGGCATTGGAAGGGTGGTCAGCTCACCTACTTGTCTGTTCAAAGCAGGTAGAGCATCTGAACTAGATAAAGCTAGCCAGTCAAGTTTTGAATACCCCCAATGACGCAGATTATGGGAGCTCATTCCAGCACTTGTCTGTTCACAGTGTGAAAGATTTTTTTCCTTAAGTTTGTCTCAAATTTCCCTTGCAACTGCCTGTGACCTGTTGACTCTTGTCCTTTCACTGTGCATCTCTGGTAACAGTCTTCTTTGCAACATATTTTTCAGAAGAGAGAGAAAAAATGGGTTTAGATTTATTTTAGCCTTTGCTTTCTCATGGTGAATAAACATCAGACATTTAATCCAGCGTCACTGATCATGTTCTGCTTCTTAGAGGTTCTTTCCAGGCTCTCTCCAGTTTGATATTCCTCTTGTGCCTGGGCCCAGACTGAAGATTTTGTGAACATAGCTAAACTTCCAGATGTAGTTTCTCAATTGCCCAACACGGGGGAAATGTGACTTCTCTGGTTGTATTTGCCATGCTTTTGCTAATGTGGTCCAGAGTGCCATTAGCCTCCATCACTGCATAGATACTCTGGTCATTCACATTATCACTAGGACAGCTAGTTCCTTTTGGCAAAGGTTTTATCTAGCAAGTCAGTCCCCAGAAGTATTTGTGTGCAGTTGCCTTGGCCCAGTTGCAGCATTGACATCTCTCATTGCTGAACTTCATGACAGTCCTGTCAGCTTTTCCCTCTGCTTTGCTGAAATCCCTCTGAGTAGAAGCCCTCCGGTCTGGGTGTTTGACTATTCCCCCTGGTTTGATGCCATCCCCAAATTTTCTAAGATTTGATTCTGTCCCACTGCCCACACTGGTGATGAGGATGTTAAATGTAATGAAGTACTGTTCCATCTCAACTGCAGGAATAGATTTTTCAAATATATTTCAGTTCTGCAGCATTCAGCAGTAAGGAATTAATGAAGATTTTCTGTGCTATGGCAGAAGCATCCATTTCTCTGTTTCTTATGACTGTCTCAGGGTAAAAGCTGCTAGTCTCATAGCATATTCAGTCTGTCAGAATTCATTTCCATAAAGACTGCTGCCAGGCAAGATTCATATGGTTTCGTATGACTGGCTGTTGAAAGCACATCTCTACAGTCTTTGTGATTCAAAACCTGTTGATAAATCAGCAAAGGTTCTTCTCTTCATTATCTTAATCATTTCCATGTAGAATATAGTGGTAAAAGTTGCAATTGTTACTACCTGAGAGATTTTGTAGAATCCTTTGTAAAGTGATGGAATTTCTGTGATGTGTTCACACACATTGTTTGGTGTTCAGTTTTCCATGTGTTTTGTTTTACAAGGAAGAAAAGCAATGGAGTTGCAGATTTCCATGGCAACGGGTATAATTCTATTTCCTTTGTTTTGTGAAGCTGAAACAGGCAAAGGATTGGTTCATTAAATAACAACTAGGGATTTGAAAAGGCTTGAGTTATATGGCATGTAGTCATGTATGTACAACTTCTACTGTGCCAAGCAACTTTTGCCAGCAGAAAAAAAAATACTTGGTTTTTGTCTGAAAATGAAATTAGGAGAAAAATGTTACTAATGGTAGGATTTATTGGGCTGGTGCAAGTATATGGAAAGATAAAGCAATCTATGAACATTTCTCTGTCTCCCACCTTTCCAAACTGAATTCCTGATTTGCAGCTACTTTTGCTATATTAGTAAATAAACATCAGTAAGGAAGCAAAAATTTCACTGGCTTCTTTTATAAGCAGAAGTTTGAATTGCAATTCAGAGAATCATGTTTCTCACTACAAGTTGTTTCTGGGCCACAAAACCCCAAATACTTCCAAATATACATGATATATTTTTATTTAGAAGTGTATGCATTGCTTTTTAATGATCTTTTATTTCAATTTTAAAAGAACAATTTTAAAGAAATTCAATGTTGAAGAAATCTCTGGCTGTATCTATCTATATACATGATCATGGCGTGATCCCTGTGTGCAAGGACATACAGTGGAAAAGAAGAGCCGTTTATTTTTATATACTAGCTTCTCAGTTGATTTTAGATCTGTAAAAAACTCATTAAAGCCATGCAGCTCCTGAAGGAAATATTTAATTGTTAATAATAGGTTTTCTTAAATTAAATTAATGTGTGCTCATATATGCAGGCATATGCCTCCCTCTCGCTCCCCCCCCAAAAATATAGTATGTTTCAAAGCTAAAACTTTACATTCTATTACATACAATGTAATAATTTACATTCATGTGTATTGCATATATATAACTAGCGCAAGTATGTGTGATTCAAGATGCATTTCAAATGTCTAAAAGTAAATAGTTAAAAGGAAGGAACTGTGTTTTTTGGAAGATTCTGAAGAGTTATCTGAGAAGACTTTACTACATAGTAGTAATTTTAATGCCTTCTAGGTTTGCTATTTCTTGTTTTTAATTGAAATGTCTTTGTATGACATATAAAACTAACTTCTGAAAATGTCAGAAAGTAGAGGTCAGCCAGACTATGTGTGTTGCTGAATACTGGAGTCATGCACTGATAAGCTTAATGAGGAATATTCATGAAAAGTTATTGATGATTACTGTTTCAGAAAGTATTCAGAAAATTGTCTTCCTGTCATTTTATTAAAGTTCATTGGTCAGTAATTTCTCTATACTGAAGAGGCTAAAAGAAATGTGATTTCCACAAATATGTGTAATTGGAAACTGCTGATTTGTTTTAGACAATAGAAGAAAAACTTCTTGAGAAATCTTAAGAGGTCAAAGTAATTTGCTTTATCAGAAATAATGGAAGCCAAATAACTGTGTGGGGAACAGTGAATATGGATTGCAGCATTTTTTAGAAATCCAGTTTTCAGCCCCAAATTTATTCAAGTGGGGTTCTCCCAACTGAGGACAGTCTGTGTTCATCCCTATTTCACCTTTCTTGCCACATGCTTGAGAGAGGTTTTTGAGTCTGTTCTCCACTGAGAGACATTTTTCATACCATGGCTTCTACCACACCAGTTCTGAAGCAAACTTCTATGAGGTCAGAAAGGCTGTCCTTATAGTATGCTCAAGTAAAACACTGAGACTTCAAGTGTCCCAAATATCTGTTTAAAATGTCATATCTTTTGGCAAGTAATTCCATGAAAAAAGATATCCTTTGAAGACTTTGCCAGAGCATTTCAGGCTGAGGTCAGACTCTAGTAGCTTTGTAAGAGGGAGGAATACTCAGCAGAGCAAGGAGAGTGAAAAACAGATAGGGGAATGAGGACTTGTATGTCAGCACTGATAGCAAGCCTCACTATTTTTAGCCCTGGCTTGACAAACCTCATGAAAGAGCCACTTCTGGAACTCCATAACTCTCAGGCTGAATTACCCAGAAAACACTTGCTCCAAATGAAGAAGACAAGTTTTTGTTGATGATCTCTTTCTTTGATCTCTCTAACTGATGCATTTCAGTTTGTTCTTTTCCACCTCAACTGACTTATCCTTACACTCTTCAGAAGAGAGATCTGGGACTCCCCCTATTCAGTAAAACCTTCTCTATAATTTTGGAAATAACAATCACAGACTGGTTGAGGATGGAAGGAATCTCTTGTCCAACCTCCCTAGCTCAAGCAGTGCCACCAGCTGGTTTTCCAGCAACATGTCGCAATGTCTTTTGAATATCTGCAATGTGAGAGACTGCACGACCTTCCTGGGAAATCTGTGCCAGTGCTTTTTCAACCTCATAGCGAAGGTGTTTCCTGATGTTCTGGAGGAATCTCCTGTGTTTCGGTTTCTGCACGTTGTCTCTGGTCTTGACACTGGGCACCACTGTAAAGAGCCTGGTTCTGTCTTCTTTGCCCCCCTCCCATCAGGTATTTACAAACATTGATGAGATAAAGCCCTCCCTGCTCCAGGCTGAACAACCCCAGCTCTCTCAGCCTGTCTTCACAGCAGAGGCGCTCCTTCCAACTGATTATCTTCACAGCCTCCCCTCTGCACCTGCTCTAACAGCTCCCTGTCTTTTTTGTGCTGGGACTCTTAGGGCTGGATGCAGTGGCTCCATGTGGGGTCTCACGAGGCAGAAGAGAGGGAGAATCACTTCCCTCAACCTGCTGGCTCAGGTGTGGCTGGCATTCTGTGCTGCAAGCATACATAGCTGGCTCCTATTTCATGGCCACAGAAAGGACAATCAATATCTGCAAATAACTTCTGTGCAAAACTGGATTCTCTTGTCATGCATATATATATATATATATATATATATATATATATATATGTATACATGTACTTCTTGAAGAAATTAGCTCAGTTGTGTTTATTTCTACTAAGACCCCTGCAGTATAGCCAGGCTTGAAATAGTCTCAGCTCTTTCCATGTTGGCATTATCTCCCATGTTGTTACTGAATCATTTTATGCAATGAAAAATGGATAAAGTATTACTTATTTATAGTAAAATGGCTCAAACCTTTGAAAAATGAAAGAATCTGACCTTCTACCCTCACACTAATTATTATAGTTTCCAGGAAACTTCTTTCACAAAAGGAAGAACCCCACAATTTTGTGAGGGAATATGGGTGAAGACAGGCACCTTACTGACTTTCAACAAATATAATCCAAATGTGCTGTAAAATGTATCTAATTTTCCTCCAACATTAATCCCTTCTGTCTGGCAACATTGATCTATTATGAGCTTCTTTTAGAGGACAGAAAAAATAAAAGAAAAAAACTTTTTCAGGGGATTTGTGAGGTCATATATTGGTGGGGGATTTGCCAATAATATGTATTCCGTCAGGAGCAGCAAGCTAGATAAAACTGTAAAAAAAATATAAAGCAGGGCATAGCAAATAAATACCATGCTGATACCTATGCATGATTATATTAATAGTTGACGTGGTTAACACAGTCCAAGCAACATACATAAAAATGAACATAACTATGTTCTAAGCAAACTAAGTGATTGTATAAAAAGGGCTACAGAAAACTTGTAACCAAAGAGTATTAGTAACACATCACCAAAGGAAAGAATTTTCTCATTGGTATTTCATAGGACTGTATCTGCATCCAGTTTTATTAAGTATTTTCAAAGAAGGATCAAGGCTCAGTCTAGTCATTATACTTCCAGATCTTACATTTATAACAATGTGGAAGTGGATCAATGAAGAGACAGAATTCAAAATGACAAATTGGAAAATTGTTTGGAGCAGGAGAATTGATTTAAAAAGAAATATGGGCAAACCTTGCTGATGAAGAAACAGTCTGCTTTACAGTACTGGATGAGAACTGGTTTTTGTAAAATAGATCTATGTGTCATAGTATAAAAGTTGAATCCAGGACAACAGTTGCTGCTTTTGCAAAAGAGACAAACATGATACCCTTTTTTTGGTCATGATAAGAAAATAAGAAAACTCTGTGCCAGCTAATTGACACTTGTGAGGTGAAATATATTTCCTAAGCCCTCTTTCTCTTTAAGGCATAACACACAAAGTAACCTTCTTTAGAGTTAGAAAGAAAAAAAATCTAAATAATGATATTAGATTCATATTTCTAGACTACTATTCTCGTTAGTCTTTTGTGACCTAGTTCTCTTGCTATTTGTTTAAAGACACTAATGAGAATTTGAAATGAGACAGAGGGTTTTATCCATAATAAACTAACCTATTTTCAGAGCATATCTGTAAAAAGCAAACTGTCCTTATTGCAGACTAAAAAAAAATATGGAATGAACTATAAATTGCTCAGTTTGTCTCCTCAAGCCAAATGTATTTTCTGTCACCTTCATGTTTTGACTTTTTAATGAAAAAAAATAAAACAGAGAGAATAATATGCTAAAAAGATCAAAGCTCAGAACCCTAATAGAGTTAACAGGCTCCATTTTTGGAATTGTATTCATTATTGGTATCAGAGTAACAAATCTATTGAAGTCAATGGAGATGGCCTATGGGAATTAAAAGAAAATTTACTCTTTAAGACTTTCATAAAAGGGCAATAATGAAAAATATGGGAAACTTCTTACAGTGACACATTAATAGACTTCTTTCTTTTTTTTTTAATTTCTATTTTAATCAAATAGACCTGTAAGAATAATAAAGTTGTCACTGGAAAAGCAAAACTTCAGAGAGCTCAATATTTTGGATATTATGGCTTTGGATATTAGATTTGGATACAGGAAAGAAATGTTCACTGTATGAAAGGTATTTTATAATACAGATTCTGGGGGAAATGGATGAAGCCTAACTACTACATGTTTCCTGTCAAGTAACAAAAATGCTTCAGTAATATTTGTGGCTTTTATATTCCCACCACAAAATTCCCTGAATTAATATGGTTTTGATGTGTGCATTTCTACTTTTCACCTAAGGTCTAGTTAGGTTCTCACTTTCTACCTCCTAAACTGGGAAAAAAAAGGTTAGGTTATGTTTTTTATTTCCTGAAGCAAGTCTCATCATATTTGAGAAATATTTGTAGCCAAATCATTCTAGGTGCATGTTTAATTTGATATATTGATTTTACTTTCCTCTATAAGACCAGAACACAGGTGCAACATAACAAAACAACCCTCAGTGAAGTCAGGGAATGCTTTGGGTTGGAAGGGACCTTTAATAGCCATCTGTCCAACCCCCCTGCAATGAGAAGGAACATCTTCAATGAAACCAGGTTTTTCAGAGCCCGGTCCAATCTGACCTTGAATTTGTCCAGGGATGAGGCATCCAAAACCTCTCTGGGCAACCAATGCCAGTGTTTTACCACCCCCATCATAAAAAATTCCTTCTTCATGTCCAATTTAAATTTACCCTCTTTTAATTTAAAACCCTTACTCCTTGTCCTGTTACAACAGGCCCTTCTAAAAAGTCTGCCCCATCTTTCATATGGGCCCCTGTAAAGTACTGAAAGGTCACAACAACATCTCCCTGAAACTTTCTCCCTGAACATCTCCAGTCTGAACCCCAATTCTCTCAGTTTGTCTTCACGGGAGAGGTGTTCCAGCCCTCGGATCATTTTGGAGTCCCACCTCTAGATGTGCTCCAGCAAATTCCTGTATTTATGCTACGGACCCCAGAGCTGGACACAGTACTCTGGGTGGGACTTCACCAGAAGTGGAGCAGAGGAGCAAAATCATCTCAAATTCATTCCCAAATAGAAACATTTACTTCTTCTCTGTGTCTTTGCTATCTGTATCATGATGGGCCCTTTCTGTACAGTTGATGCTTATGTATCTAAACCTGTTTTGCCAGCTCCTGAGAAAAATGTGTTGGTGTCGGAAACAACAGCTGAATATTGGCCTGTTATGTAAGAACAAATCCAGACCCAGAGATGTTTTAATTTTCTGCATGGTAAACAGACTTAATGAGATAGGTGAAATAATTTTAAATACATTTTTAACCATTACATTTCTGTTAAATGAAGGACAGTAATAAATCTGTGCAGAATGATCTACCTGCTTTGAGAAAAGAAGAAAATTTAAAGGTTATTTACTTGATTTTCAACAGTGAAAAGTTCTCTGTTTGCATTAGCTGCTTTAAAAAAAGTGGAGTGCCAGTTGGTTTTTAATGAGGCATAGTAAAAAGACAAAAGGGAAGGGCATGGAGGACAAAGTCTCTGAACTTATAAATGTGTTCTCTTTCACTGATCTGGAACACCAGAGGTCTTGAACCTGAGCATCTAATTTTTTAACAGTTAGACAGTTTTGTAAATCTTCCCTGATTTACAAGTTGTTTGTTTTGTTTTTCTAGTTTAACTTTATTAGCTACCAGAATTTAATTTACAGCTGGGAATAAGAGATTCTGAAAGAGTAGATTGCTGCACTTTAAATATTAGTTTAGCTTGTAATTATTAATATAGCAAAGAGCAATCTTGTAGTATATGAACAATTACTAATATGGATGTTTTTATGTATTTTCTTCACTTTGGTTTTCAAGGTTTTTTTATCTGAAACACCCACAGTGTAACATATAAAATGTTCTCCAGAGAAAATGGGTTTCAGTCAATATATTATTCAATTTTCTTTGAACAGAGGAATATTTTTACTAACAGCAGTTCGTAGAAGTAAGCATTCTGTCATTGTCAATTACATTTGATCAACAATGTGAGTTTTATATGGATAAAACAGATTAAAAGAAAAATTATAGCTGATGGTAGTCTACTATTCAGTAAAAATAACTCCATGGATAAATTAATATTATTATCCCTTATGTGATATACAAGGTAGTAAGGACTTCAAACCCAAAGGTTTACGTTTCTATTTTAAAGTCGCAAGTGAAAAACAAAATTGATATTTTATTTTAAAGTTTGGGTTTTTTTTCTGAGGATGATATTGTAATAAACTAGAAATTGCATTTTTTTTCTCTATAGAGTCCCCAGAGGAATATGGTTCATATGGTCCTATTGCAGTTAGCATATGGTGATAATTCTTACCGAAAAGGTGATATCGGAGGTTGTTCCTTAGTTAGGGAATCTGAGGAAACAAAGTATTGTGAATGCTTTCAGTGCAGTCTTCTGCACTAAAGCAGTTCTTACCTTATTTTATAATGAGAACAGATTTTTTTTTTAATTCTCCTAAATCTCTAATGTGTGCAAATAAAGTTCTTCTGCATCAGTATTGGTCAGATCAGGCAGGAGTTAATCACCTCAGATCAGGAATGATGATACATTTAATCATATTTTCCATTCAGTCCATGGATTTGTCTTTGAGATAATAAACTGCAGTCAAAGTGGTTCTATTTACTGGAATTATTTATTTCAGAATGCATACTAAGAAAATGTTTTGCCTTTAATTTACCTCCTGAGTCATTAAATTATTAATAAATAAATGGTAAACTAAATTTTAAAGATTATTTTATATAATTTTCCTCTTTGGCAAAGTTACTCTTGTTACCCCTGCTATACAAACATGGTAAAATAGTATAAGAGGTTTTGTTACTGTCCTGGTCTCTACAATAAAGGAAATTCTGTATATCAATAAAATTTAAACCCCCAAGCCTCCCTAAAGTTGGAATTTTGTGATAAGGCGTTCAGACTTCTTTTTTAATGAACTAAATGCTTCTGCAGGCTCTTTACTTCATATCAAATAGCTTCTAGTGATGATCTGCATCACTGGCAAATGAAATGTAATACTTGGCTATAAATGAGCAGAAAAGACATTAGCTGTAGACTGGGAGTTATTTTGAAGACAGTTCTCAAGAAAACAACAACAGAAGTAATTACAGCAGATTGATCTGAAACAAAATATATTCCATGCATCAGTTTGTGTTAATACTCAAAATTTAAATCATTTTAGATCTTTGGGTGGATGTTGTCTCTAAATATATTTCGGAGGAAGGAAGAGATTTAAATTACAGAATAATATGAGTTTGTATAGTTAAAAAGGGCTTTTTTAAATTTGGCATTATGATTCTCAATGAGGAATCCCTAAGAACTAATGACTAAACCTGCAGTAAATGATCCAAACCTTGAATACCTTCTGCTCTGTAGCTGAACTCTGCAAATGAGTTTCTAGGCACACCCTCTCAGATTACCATCCTGGTGCCTCCCCTGAAACTAAGAAATTTTTCATTCTAAATATTCAGACATAATTGATCCTTCAGTATTGATGTTTTCAGACATCCTCTGAGAAAATTATGCACGCAATGTTACGGTGATTTGTTAGATCCCAAAAAATTATTGATCATATTTTATATTCTATAAATCCAGAGATACAAAATATTTGCAAGTGCATTCTCTTTTCTTCTAGACACAGAAAGCATAACAGGAATATCCAAAGAGGTTGCCAGGATGCACAGTCCTTCATCTTTCTTTTTTCTCTCTAGTGTTGCCTTGTCTTTCACTCACATCAATAGTTTGTTGGAGACAGAGATCTCGTTAATAAAGTTGACATTCCCCCTGTCAGGTTTCTCTGCTGTAGCTCTTGGTCACAGGGACACTTACCATGCAATTCCCAATTTCAGTCACATAAAGTCCCCCAGACCAGGAAAATCTGCTCTTGAAGCTGAGCCTTCTACTGGTGATGAGATGCCTCCTCTTCAAAGGAGGATTAGGAGATTAATGACTCTCCATTGCTAATTCTCTGCTGGTTGTCTCAGATTCTCTCTTAGCATCTTTCTGGGTATTCAATCCAATATGCAGGCTAAATGACCAAAAGGAAATGTCATTGCAGAGGGATTTTAGAATTCAGGCATATGTTAATCCATCGTTATTACAAAGTTAAAGAAAATAACAAAACCCTGGCAGCAAGAAGAATAGCTGTAGATAAACTGGGACATATTCTGGTGTCCAAATATTAACCTCTGGTAGTAAACCTATAGACGCAGATACACTTTTGCAGCTTTTCCCTGAGCACTCACAGTGCTGATGCTTGTAACACAGTTTAAATGATAGTGTAAAACCTGTGGTAGTTTAGAAAATAGTATGTGCATAACAATATAGATTCAATTTACAGTTTTGATATCATTTATCAAATATGCTTATGTGTGACCTTCTATTTATGTTTGCTTTGGCTTTTAGCTCCAGACCAGTCTGTCTGAACCAATGACTTTATCCAAGTCGATCTCCCTTCCTCGTAGTGCATATTGGCATCACATCACCCGGCAGAACAGCGTTGGAGAAATCTACAGTTTACAAGGCAAGTTGCTTATAATGCCATCTCCATTAGCTTCTTTCCATTTCACCAGAATTCATGCAAATTGCTTTTTATTTGCACTGGTTATTTTCTCTCCATTTCATTTTATCAATTGTCAGGAACCTCAGCAGGATTCCCAAATTTACATAAAACAGGTTTCTTTTAGTCATTTTGTAAACAAATGGTGAAAATTATTTCTAGAATCACCACATAAAGTTGGATAGACAATTTGGCTCAATGTAGCTTCTCAGTAGCTAATGAATGTCAGGTTGTTTTAGTATTTTCTACCAATGAGATGGGGCAAGTATTTGGGCAACCTCAGGGTGCCTAATTAAATCTACATAAAGTGGCTGTATGAGTTGCAAGATTAAAACAGAGTAATTCTAGGAAGAAGAGCTATTCTTGGTAAATTTGCTTGGCAAATCATATATGTGAACTGTTGACTCAACTAACTTACAGACCTTCAACAAATCATCTTCTGTCTATGGTTTTCTTTCATATGTTTAGATTTGCTAAAGCCTTTAAATGCTATAATTAGCATAACTTGATGATGATGATTCACTGCTCTTAAGCTGAAATTGATTTGTATCTTATAAGAAAATGAAATTATTGTTACATTTAAAATGTAGACCTTTTAAAAATAGCGTTTTGTAAACATACCGCTTTGTATTATTTTGAAAGGCCTTAAGGATTTCGTTTTAGTTCTCTCTTAATAATCTGTTTGCATACACAATTTACATTTAGATAGGAGGTTAGAAACTGCTTACAAACAAAAGTACCCAATGCAAGGAGATAGTACATATTTTCAATAAAATAAATGAAATCCAGTATATAGATGAAGGACATTAAATGCTTTGTTTTGTGAATTATCACATAAATTAAAATCAGCAGGTGAACTGTGCATTCAGTGGGTGAGTCATTAAAGGGTATAAGCATTTGTTTCCCATCATTCTCCACAGAGCAAAGTTAATTTTTAATCATGTTTGTAGTCTTACATTTAAATACCAGTAATGGAAAAAAGAAAATAATCTTTCAGAAGCTGTTTGTGAAAAAACTTATACTTGTACCTCACCCTACATATATTCATCATATCACTGATGTTTTTTAATGGACACAGTAATAATGCAAAAAAGAAGTTTATTTGTAGAGATGTTAGATTTCTTCTTCTTGTGTTCTTGATGTGTCTTTTCTTCATCAGCAAGACAGTAAATGTGTTATATTCACTCTCAACAATCTTTACTTCCTTATAAATGGCCTTCAAAATAAAGGAAAGCAAAACTGTATATATAAACTAACAATTAAAATATCTATACCACCAAGCTGTGCAGCATTCAACATACTGGAAGTGTATTATTAAAAATGTAAGATTTTTTCTTTCTGGAAGTATGCAGATTTTATTCACATTTCCACTGAAACGTGGGGCTAATAAATATTTCAGAAGTTAAGATTTTCATTTTTCCTACATGTACTATGATGACTGAAGCCTGAGAAAATGTAGTTAATTTCAGGAAAGACTGATTCAGTTTTGCCAGTAGGCAAGGAAGTGCATCCAGAAGACACTGGTTGCAAAACTTTTCCATGCAAGACTACCATTCACTATCTGTAATGAAAATCTCTTTGAACCTTCTGCTGCAATTACTAAATAAAAACAGTGAATTTGCTGCAATTACTGATTAAAAACAATGAATTTGTGCAGAAAGTGAAGCGAGTGCAAAGTACACCTTTTCCTCCTCGCACCTTGTCATTCCGACAGCCTTTGCACTGCAGGGCTGGCAAAGCATCAGCCCACAGAAGCTCTGCAGATGTGGGTGGAAGGTGGGCAGCAAGGAAGCAGATTGCAAGCATCACTTCAGCCCTCACCTTCACAGAGCAGCCAGCTGAGAGGAGCTGGTGCAGAGGGAAGAATCACCTTCTGCTGCCATAATCTCCTCTGAGCTTCAAAAGGTGCCTCGCACCTTCAGAGAGGAGAGGTTTTCTTCAGAGAATGGGACACAACTTAGCTCTGCACTTCATGGGCATTTACAACAAAGCTTTGAGCATTCAAGAAACAAATTTGAAAATTCCCCACATACTTCTAAACATTTCACAAAATAAAGTGAAATAAACAGAGTGATGTCTACCTGTATCCAGGTGACTGTCAGTATCAGTAGTAGTAGCCAGGCTCACTGCTAAGTACAAGTGCTTCCACAGTGGCAATTACTTCAAACTTGCAGTCTGAAGTGACTAGAATTTAATTAATAGCAGCTGGTGATGTATAAGGAGCAATGAATATGTGCTCATACTACCTTAGATAAATTGGCTCTTTGGGAGTTATTTAGCAGTCAAATTTAACTTAATTAGTAGTGTGCGTTGATCTGATAATGAATATGCTATGGAGTAAGAAGGTAGTGGGTTTTGTGATTTTTGGTTTTTAAAAACTACATTTCAGATGAAAAAATAAATGAGTGTTGGGTCTATTATGTTCCATTAGCCCATGAAAATACTTACATGTTAAGAACTGTAGAAATTAATACATAGAATAATAGAGCTAAAGTAACACGGGTTGCACAAAATATTATCAAATGAGATGGGATAGTTTCTATTGATAATCCAAGTTTGCCTTTAGTTGCAGTTTAGAAATTAAATAGTGTCCTTTAATATTTATTATCAAAGAGTAATTTAAATAGCCGGGGAAAAAGACCTCTACACCATTTTTGTGCATACATGAGTATGACATGCATGAATTGTACATGTTCATAAATAATTGACAGCTCTAAAAAAAATTTGAGCCCAACAGAAGATAAGTATTCATTGATATGTTATGCTATCATACATCAAGATCTAAAAATTGATAAAAATGAGAATCCAAGAGTAACCTTATTAACTGAAATCATGATTAAGATGGAAAAAATATAAAAGCCATATAGGCATGTAAAAAATACCTTGTATGTTTACTTGTAATTCAGTGGTTATTATTTATACCTGCCAAAAAATTTAGCACTGTTACACAGGATATTTAAAATTGCAAAAAAACCACATGAGTTCTTATACAACAAAAGATATTAAGGAGAATTCATCTTTTTTGAGTTTGTTTTTTGGTTTGGTTTGGTTTGGCTTTTTTTTATTTCTTTTCATTTAGAGCTTTAAATTTGCTTAAAATGAAAAAAAAAAAGATTGCAGACTGAATTTTCAGCCATCTGAAGAACTCTAGTCCTTGCCCTTTAGAGTTTGGATGATACAAATGTTAAACACAGTCAGTTTGTGTATTATTATATAAATAAGGCCAAATAGAATTTTGGTATTGAAACATTAATTAGCTTTTTGTATTGCAGTTATTGAAATCCCTGAGGAAATTATGTTCAGAAAATCTAATTACAGCCTGGCCTTTTTCCAAGAAATTCAAAATTAAGAAATGTTTTCAATCACTCCTGTTGTGTTTGATCTGGTTTGTCGTCATTTTTTGGACTTGGGTTTTGCTATCCATACTCAAAATAATGAACACCTACCCACAAAGGCAGTGCTACTCATTCCATGAGAGTACTTATGTGAAAGATCACATATTTCTATAAGAATTACACCAGTAACATCTTACCTGCTTCTTCCTAAAAGAGAACACTAAAGGGTTGGGTTTTTTTTTTTTCCCACAGTATTGCTTATCACAATTTGCTGATAATGAATTTTATTTCCTCAATCACAAATTATTGGCACAGTTTGTTGTAACCCCATATCAAAGTAATTAAATTAGATGGAAACATACTAAGAAGCCCACTAAGAGTCAGATTTTTAAACATAGTGAGGAATTTTGAGAAATAAAACTATCGTCTTTGAACAAATAGGACTTCAGCTTGTAAGCACATGCCAAATCCATAAGCAGACAGAAATAAAAAATGGCCCTGATGAAGTCTGAAGGAATTTTGCTGTTAAATGCAATTACCTTTTGTATGTCACAATAAAGATGCAAGAAACATAAGGTTGGTTTTGCAAACCAAAATGGAGGGAAGCTGTGGTCCCTCTGTGGCCTTGGTAAGCAAGCCTGCAGTGCACATTGTCTTTTGGCCTTGCTAGGTGCGAACTCACTCTTTTCTTTTTTTCTTTTTTCTTTTTTCTTTTTAATTTATTTTAAGCAGGATAACATGTAGTCTTAATCTGGTCAGCTAAAAGGTGTTGTCCATAAAAGGGAGACAAAGTCACATACAAAAAACCCATCTACACAGTTTTCCAGCCTTTTCGAAGTAGAAACTCTAATATGTCACTAAAAATAATCAGAGAATATTCAAGTTGCTAAATATTTAGAGGGGTTTGAATCATCCTGTTCAACCTTCCTTAAGCTAATCCTGCAGGAAATTCTGATGTAGGCTTCTGCAGCTTTCTGCAAATTAAAGTATGTAAAATGAATGGGAGAGCATTCGTCATTTTGGCATTTCCATTGTTTGTTCATATGCCCAGCAATAGAGTACGGAATCCATTTCCCCATCTAATCTTGGTGCCTGAGCAATGTGAATAACACAAAATGTTAGAATATATCTGTTATATAAACCTGATCGCTCAGTAATTTTTCAGTAAGTGTCTACCAGCGGCTAAAGCTGAAATGCTTTATAGCGTTCCACATTCCCATTTCCTTTGCTGAATCACATCAGGACCTTCACATTAGTAAATGAAGCCTATAAAATTTGAGATATGAATAAAGGACACCTGGAACAAGATACTTACTGAGTAGAAACTGCATAAGAGCTACATTATTTAAAATGACTGTATTACGTGTCTTCTCAAGTTTTATGCAGTAGATTTGATCCTTTCCTTTTGAGCTTTGAATTTCTGTGCTAAGTAGTGCATCACTAGACTGATTTTAAAGCGACATATTGGAAGTGGGATATGTCTTACTCAGAAACCAGTAAAGAACTTCATTTTGCTCAACAGTGATTGCTGCCTCTAACCAAGAGCATTACTTACAAGCTCTAAAGAGTATCTTGACATATTCCCATTCATTCTGATAAATCATTACTGAGTTAAGAGATTGTTTCAATTATGAGCCATGAAAAATAGAGGAAGGTGGGAAGCCAAATATGATTAATAAAGCATATTTTGCTGTCAAATTCAGACCTTCTGGTTTCATTTAAGCCCAATACTTTGGTGCCCTTTCTCTCAGGAGATGGTCCTTCAGTGAGATCACTTGTCAATGGGGTTGTTCTGTGCCAGACCAGAAAGCACAGAAGTCACTCTACTCTTGCCTTGAAACTAAAAGCCCAAATGGAGTAAGGAGAGCAATTAAATATTGGCTGATTGCCTCCTCTCCCCTCCAAAACCCAACAAATGGAAGTTCTTCAGTGCAAACTACACAGATTCTTAGCTATAAATCTATTCTTATGTCTTAGCTTAATGAGTTCATTAGTATGTGATGACAATAGCTTCTCACTCACTATTAGCGTGAGAAGCAGATGAAACTTTGCCCCCAGCTTTACGTAAGTGACACCAGGAATTTTTACTCTGGCTTTGCCTGAGACTCATTGCAGTTATGCTACAGTCATTTGATCTCTCTGCTTTCAAGGACCTGCAGTGTGCCATCAGAGCTGCAGTGCAATGAAAGAATGTGTGCATTGGGAGAATTGGCATAACCAGCTCCACAGATGCTTTCAGCTGGTACTGGGTTGTCTGAAGAAGAAAAGTTTGCACTACTAGATCAAAGAGAAAATTGAAATACTTGTCAAAGATCAATTTTGTGAGGATTGCTTTTTTTCTATTAAATTGTTTCACCAATAAATCTGGACTGCTTTAGCTGTGACTATCTGATTTTGTGTTATGTTATCATGGTTAGAATCAAAAAGATTGTCAGTTCATTTTTGTAATTTCAAACAAATTGAAATACTTTTATACTGACAAATCACTCAAATTACTACTCAAAATCATGGATGGTTAAACCCCCTTTAAGACAACTTGGGGTGAGGGGAACCCTGCATGCTTGTGAAAAAAATACCTTGCCAAAAACATGTGTTTTCTTTAGTATTTCTTTGCAGGAACAGTTTATACTTATTTTTCTTTCATTAAATATTTTTACAAAAAGCAAAGAAATTATTGAAATTGACACTTCAATAGAACATGTTCATAAAATATTTTATAAACCAGAAAAAATGTAAACTTGAAAATAGGCTGTGTAACAGGAAGAATGGGGGAATGTTAATAATCCCAGCTTTGCCAGCTACAGCAAGGAAAGAATCCAGGCCCAAGGATGTCAAGTGCAATTTATTGCATTCTGCTTTCAGTGGAAAAAAGATCCTCCCTTCACATTATAAACTGTATGACATAAAATAGGATCCTATAAAGGTATAATTAAGGGCTGGTTTGAATTGACATAACATTGACCTAACTGACTCTTGTTTGGTTGTTATGAAGTTTAAAAAATATATTTTTAAAGAAGGGGCATCATAAGATCTCAAATACATTAACCTTACATTTCTATAAGATTTTCTTTTACATGTATCTCATTTTGCTAATGAACAAAAAATTGTGGTGAAAACATTTGTGGCACATGGCATATGGTCTGTTGCTAGCATAGACCTATTTATTTTCTTGGTAAGGCCAATTTAAGCACAATGAACGCCCTACTCAGTATGTTCAGTTTAATCAAACCATAAGAATATGTTCCATATAACTCTATGGTGAATTTGAGCTGTGCAGAACTGATTAAAAATCATAGTATTATTCAGTAGAGACAAAAAAAAAAAATGTTCAAAAATCTTAGAAGGTCTTTCATTTTCTATTTGTTATAAAAAACCTTTTCATCTTGGTGAATTTTTATATCCTGCCAACTTTTTATTTGATCAAAATGATACATTGTAAGAAACTAAGATAAATTTCACAGAAGTAAGAACTATGAATAACAAAGGAAATGTCCTGGCAATGCAGAGTTAGCAAGATTCCACCAAAGTAAAAAGTTTATCTTTTCAAAAACTGAAGTCTGCAGCTCCTTGCAGTTCTATGTTTAAATACTAGAAGCAAGTTGGCTGCTTAGCTGCTGGATACTAGTTTATCCTTCAAAAGTCTTTGAATTTTCCTTTTGGGGAATGATTTTAATGAAAGGTTCATGTCCTTGAGTTTAAAAAATGAAATATTCTGTTATAAACTACATGGAAGAAAAAAAAAAATACAGTACCAGATTTGGAGAGAGATAAGAGATAAAGGACTTGGTAGAAACCAGAGTTGCATACTCTGAAATTTACATGATAAATATCAAAACAGAGTGAAGATAAAATAATAAGATTCCTACTACTCTCTTTAATGACTCCATTATTGATGTTATTGTTGGTAGGTCAAGTTTACATGCAGAGGTACAGTGCCATTGGTGTTTTCTCTGAGCTGGTTGTAGTGAGTGTGACATAGCATGGCTGGTATGGTTGTGTTTCCATCAGTGTCCTGTCTCCTCCCAAGTGCTCAGCCCAGCACAAGGAAATGAAGGGAACCAGCAGCCTGCGGTGATGAGGCACAGCTTTTTGCCCTGTGCCTGAGAGGCTGTTCTACCCTGGGTGTGTTGATTAAGAGGCTAAGGACACATCTTCTATCTGCCACTTGTCCTCCTTATGCTTTCATCCTCAGTCAGGATAGCAAGAAAGTCAGAAATAATTCTTTTTTTTCTCTCCAAACTCTGTTCAGCCTAATAGAGCCAGTGCAGGATTTTCCAAAGCTGCTGGATATGAGCTGAATTGGTGCCACTTGCTTATAGTCACTATTATCATGCACTTGGGGTAAAGCATCTATTTTATCACTTGAATATTTAGCTGAGAATTGTGCAAAGCTGTGTTTTCAACCCGAAAAAGACACATGGCTAGTTAGCTATAGCTATACCACTTTTTATCTTTCCTGAATTAAATGTAATTAAAATAGGAGTTTTATCAGCTGTTTGGTTTCAGCTTCCAAGAAAAAGTCTCTTCTCCTGGCTTGCAACACTGCTCATTGTTTTTGCATTTCACTAATTAAGCATTTAAGCTAACAGCCTTATTCTTTTCTCTACTGAAATTCTGTAAAATTGTCATTACTGGTATGGATCTTTTCCATGGAAGTTACTGAAAATTGCATGAAGCAAGTTTTCATTTTTACCTCATTTTGCCACTTTTCCCCATATCTGTATAAATAGATAACAAAATCTTTTCTTCCTAAGTACTGATACACACAAGCCAGTGTAGCACCTGTGTCTCCATATACTTGCCTGCCTTTTTGCTAAAATAGGTATGAGGTTTGGTTTTCTTATTAAGTTTCTGTATGCTTTATTATGGTTTCTAATGGGAGGTTGTCAGATTTCCTAGTTTTTTGATTGTGAGCTGAAGGCATCCAACCATGAATGCAGGTATCCAAATGTGCTTTCTATTTCTTCTTTTAATATGTGGACATTCCAGGTTTTGGGAATAATCACAAGTAATGGTGTTGCTGAAAATTTGTTTCAGAGTCAGTTTATATGTGTTGAACCTTTTAATTTTAAAAATTTATTCTCATGGTAATTGTTGTAAATGCATCAATTGAAATGATTGGTTGTTGACAGGTTGTGGCCATTTATTTTTATCTGTTATTGTTAAGCTGTTCCAGGACATCTCAGCGGGTTTGCAGGGCTTCTGTTTGTGAGATGAAAGTTCTATCATCACCAAACATTTTATGTCACAGACATTTTATGATGGAAAAGATAACCTGCTCTGGGTTGGGAAATGGAAATGTGTTTCATTCAGTCTTGTCAACTGTCTCATTATTTCCCATTCATCAGAGCAGGTATTTAATTCTGAGACATAGCTCAGCAGTTTTTCATCCCTTTCATGCCTCTTATAAAAACACTTCCCTCTGATCAAACATGTGTGTTTTGGGTTAAATATCAATCTGTTTCTGGAGAGTCTTGTTTTTCTCCTGTCACCATGTATCAACTAACACAACCCAATTTTAACAAATAAATAGGGGGAAGGGCTGGGAACATGGTCATGGACAGCAAATGCCAGACATTATCTGTACCAGTGTGTGATTCTTCACTCCTAATAAATACTGGTTTTCATGAGCTAGTCATTTTGACTCTCCAGGATACCAATGAGAAGATCTCTTCTCAATGCCTGTGGCTGCAAAATTCCTGTAACTTCTAGGCCATAGATCTTCTCTTCATCTAGTATAAGAATGAGGAAAAGGAATTTTTCTTGAGCTTTTTTATAATTTTGTACCTGATTCCCTGGCAGCATTTCAAAGCAGAGAACTTCTCCTTCTTATGCTCATGGACTGGACCAGCACCAAGGTGTCTTATGACTGAAGAAATGTAGAGAACAGCTCAAGATCCCTCTTAACATATTCTTATTACCTTAGTTGTACTTCAAATCTTATACAGAACTGTAGGAATCAGTCATATATTTTTCAATGATGTTTATCATGCAGTAAAACACCAAAGAGGGAGACAAGTTAAGCTTCTGTCTTCGTAGTGTGACTTGTGTTTTGCTTATGTTGCAGTAAATAGGAATCTTGCCGGGGACATGAATGACATACTAGTGCATAGGTACTGTCAAATGGCAAAATGTGCAGAGAAATAGAATACTATCATTGCTATGAATATAAGATGCTTGCCCATTTTTATTTTATTTAAATATTCAAAACCATGCAAGGTGTAAAAGAAAACCTTCCTAACTAGACAAGAGAGAGAAGTTAATTTGTTATTAAAGCATTCTTCCTTAGCTGTTGCCAAGTCATCCTTGCTCATGAAAAAAACCAGCCAAATTCTGCAGACCTTATAGGATGACAACCTCCCTCTATATCTCATGTCCACAAGCACTATAGCATAAACCAAATCCCTACCTCTGAGCATTTCTTCAGTGGCCCATGTAATTATGTAGAGCCTTTTGATGGAAGTCAATATTTATCCTAATAGTTATGGACCTCAGTGCATTTTATGTGATACAATATTTGCACATTTGCTTTGGCCTTAAAAATTATCTTTGTGAAAGACATTTCTTTGTCTTATTTTTTTACACCAGTGAGGTTAGGAAAAAAAAAAAAAAAAAAACTTTGACAATATCATTGCAGCTCTGGAAATGGTTAAATGGTTTAATAAAGCCTCCTCAGTGCCATCACACAGCATGAAATTGTCCCAACATATAGCACTGCAGTATAGATTAATAACTAGAGAGGGGGTTTATACCTTTAGACTGTCAGTAAGAGGTTAGAAAAAAAAAAAAAAAAAAACTTTGACAATATCATTGCAGCTCTGGAAATGGTTAAATGGTTTAATAAAGCCTCCTCAGTGCCATCACACAGCATGAAATTGTCCCAACATATAGCACTGCAGTATAGATTAATAACTAGAGAGGGGGTTTATACCTTTAGACTGTCAGTAAAGGAATATTCATCCTCAACAGTAGGGGAGTCATGATGCCCTTATCTCCCTGAAAGCAGCCCCTAGTCAGTAGGAGCTCTAACGCCAAACTCTGTGAGCTGCCGCTTGAAGCTATTTTTCATCCTGAAGTGATAGATAGAATCAGCTTTGAACCCTGTTTTTGCTGACCTCAGAGGAGTAAATTACCTTACACTTTGAGGCAGCATGACTCACCGTCTGACTGTTTGTACAGCACTTGCAGTTTTCACCTACCTGGGAAGGAATCATTGCAATCTGGTAATTATTGTGACAGCCAAGCATTGGTCTTCAACCAAGATGTTATAGTTTATGTACCTACTCTTTGAAATTTGTCATTTCTTTAAGTAGCCACTAAAGCCATCAACCCAGAGTTACTTTTCAAGAGATTTTTTCTGGGACAGAATTATTCAGAATTAGTTCATAGCATTTTGTCTGAAATGGAAATACTTGTATGCATTTTGCTGACATATTTACTTAGAGGACTTTCTACTTTTCCAGATAATTACAGTTGGAGGTGGGGGGTTGTTGGGAGTTTTACTAACAGAAACTGAATACAAAGCTCATTGATATGTGTACCACTCATTATAGATATCCCCAAACATCTTATACAATAAGGTCATGTAAAAAAATTAACAGGATTTTTTAAACCTTGAAAACCTTTAAAAATATTACATAGATCACAGTTAAATATATAATCATAGATAAGATTTGGTTTTCATATATTATTACACAACATGTTTGGATAAACTATTGTAATGAAGATGTTATTTCAATGTGAAATCTCTTCTAAACTTGTACCTGAAATACCTCTAAATGTGCTAAACCCTGCATGTGTTCATTATAAATCTTGTAAATTATATATTCAGTTTTAAATGTGTGCAAACTTAAATAATTCACATCCAGGAGTTATGTGAGGAAAAACCAGTTTTTCCTCACAGAAGTGTGTATTAGATCAAAAAATATTATTCAGTCAAAATTGGACTTAAGCAGAAAGCCATGCTACATATCAAATTATCACATATTTTTATTTTTGTAAAGCACGTGACTATATACAGAATCTTGTAAATCTCCTTACACTGTCTGTGTGACACATTTCTCTTTTTTGAGTTGCCCAATGAACATTAATTATATTTCTGTTAAAATTTTTTCTCAGTTCTTGCCTGTGTAACATTGTTTTAATTTCTTGTAGATCATACAAGATTATTACTCTCTATTATTCAGGTGCCTCTGATATACAAATAGTTGGTGACAATTAGGTCCAGTATTCCTGATCATATGTCAGAACAAAATGAGTGCCAGATCCCAATCTGTTCTAGGTCAGCTTTGCCAAAGAGACTTCCAAGTGTTTTTGCTGAAGAGATATATATTTTATGCCTACTCTACATAAGATATCAAAAGTGTTTATTTCACCACCATTATTATTCTGTACTTGTAGGATCTGATATCATAAATTCAGTGGTTCATATTTACCACTTTAATGTGCTAAAATTGTTATCATTCTAAAGTTTCCTTTGCTCAGTAGATGTTTTGGTTTTTATCCCAAGCTGTGACTTCATACTTTTAATGTTGGCATTAGGGCTATGTGCAAAACAGTATCACTAGTGTTTGCTGTGCACTAAATCTAGTGTCTTTGGAAAGTGCAATAGACATATTTGCTGCCGCGTGATAACTGGAAGCTTCCTTCCTGAGGACAGGCATTTTGGGCACAAAGACATAAAGGAACAGTTTCTGGCCTGGATGGTCACAATGGAAGAATTATGGTTACACACTATTGCACCATTGTACCAAAATCTAGATGCCTTTTACAAGTTTTCCATAAGGTGGAAAGCAATTCAGGTCTTTCATATTCACTATAACCATCAGTACACTGAAAAGTGAAATGAAGGGCAAGAAGAAAGTCTACCTAGAAGTCCACATTCAGTAGTGTTAATGAGTGTTGTTAAGTTGAAAGCCTTCGTATCTTCAAGCTCTAATTCAATTAAAGATTTTTTTTCTGGGATTTTTTGCTTGCTCATTTGTAAAAGGAGAAAAATCTCTGCATGGATTTGGATACATAACAAAGACATATAATATAAGTAATAAAAATCCTGATTAAAATATTGCCTTGTTTCCTTATGATCATCTTGATGCATGGAGTAGAGCAGTTGTGATTTGACAAAACAGTAAGTCCAGTCTGAAAGTGCAACTGCTTAAAAAGAAATGCCATGGCTCTGTGATTCAGAATGCTGAGCTGGGACATGCTCATTAAAATAGTTCACATTTGTTCAAAATGTTTTGATAGGTAGCTTTGTTAGGGCAACCTTTATGCCAAGTTCGGTATCCTTTGGACATTATAGCAAATCAGGTATTGTCTGGTCTCCAGTTTTGGCATAATGCCAAGGTCAAGGCTAGCGTGAACACCCTGCTGTGTTCTTACCTGCTCACTGTAAACAAGCTCATATTAGGAGGCCTGATCTAGATTCAATCTGTGGGATCAGCAGGTGCATCTCTGCCTCAGTGGCACCATGACCCAAATCTCTATTTTGACTTTTTCTCCTTGCTGTGGCAGCTGTGGGGCTCAGGTCAGCAATGAGACCTCCAGCAGGGATGCAAGAACCAACACACAAGTTTTGAAATAAAAATGTAATTGGATCCTGGCTCTGAACCAAACTAACATTTAAATTGGCCTAAGTCAGTCAGTCTTCCTTCCAGATGCAGATTACTGCTTCCTCAGTATTGCAGGGGGTATGTTTCCTTGGGGTTCTGGAAGCTTTAAGCCCTTAAATAGAAGTCAGCACTGATACTGATATGATTATAGCAGTTCATGCAAGCTGGAGGTGTGACTCCTGGGAAAGCAGATAAGTGCCCAGAATTCACACCAGCTACGAGAATTGTTAGTGCAAGAAAACTTTAAATATTGCAACACAGCTCTCAGTCCTTCTTGAGACCAGGTGTCTCAGCAAAGGCTTCATAAAACAATGTGAGTAGTTCCAGATACCCATATTTATGGGGTGTTTTTTACAGTCCATGTCCCAGAAAATTTGAACATTTAAAAAAAATTGTGGGATTTTTTTTTTTCTAATAAGGGATTTCTGTGATAACCTTTCTTTCTCAGTTCTCAAAGCTTATGTTGTGAAGCAAGATCACTGGACTGGCACAGACATAAAACAATTTCTTGTATTATGGAAGAGAGTGGTATATATGGTCCCATGGAAATTCTTTGGAATTGCTATTTTGTCTCTGAAATTAGTTTTTTTTCCTCACTGAGAAACAGGATGATTTGGAAAAATATACATAACCACCAATGTATTTTTTTTGTACATGACTGAGATAAAAGGTGTTATTCATTAAACATTACTAATGTCTGATTATGAAATTAAGCAAATAATTATTATTTAATTTCTTATCATAATTCCTCAAGAAATGGTTAATATTAATGGTTTTGCTGTTTCATTTTTACTATTCACACTTCTTTCACTAATGGGAAATCTCAATTTCATCACTTTACTTGAAAATCTGTTTCCTTTCAAGAAGCCAGAAATAGACAAAAAAATAACAGATACCTGAGAGTGGGAGGGTGGGAGAGAAATGTTATCTGAGATTCTTATCAGGAAAGTTCACTTTTCAAAAAGTGAATAATCAGTATTGAAGTGTGTCCCTCCCACTAAAGCTGTGTGCCAGGATTTAAACTTGTTTTAAATAGCTGCTGTATTTTCATGGCTTGAGAGTTTCAGTTTGGTCTTGAGCTTGAGCATTTTAGGAGAAAGAGGAAATTATTAAACTCTTCCGTCTTCTGATTATCAATCACTTAAAAACCATACATTGTACCTGCAGGTTATCTTATAGATACTAGCAATGAGCAACTTTACTTTTTGATCGCACTGTAGCAGGGCTATATAGTCTTTTATTTATTTGACCTAGAGGAGGAAGTGTGTTTAATATCATAGACTCTTCCAATCCTATGGAAAATAAAGAGAGAAGAAGATGAGGTTCTGTTTTTTGGTCGCTCAAAAAAAAAAAAAAATGAAGCATCTTGTTCTCTGCCCTGGAATGTTAATAAAAGCACTGTAGTGACAATAATATAGCCTTTTCCAGGATGGAAGGAACAGAAACGTATGTTCTGCCTTCTGGCAAGAACAATGGTGAGGCATTTTATCTGTCAAATCTATCTGAATGTGCAAGGCTTCCAGAAACATGGTATCTGTGTACTGAAATATGGGAAATTTAATTTAACAGCTCCACAAACCAAAACTGATGAAAACAGAAAACATATTCTAGAGAATATGTGTAGATTTTAGGAAAAGGAGGAACTTCAGAGATGTTGATTTCATATCCATTATCTAAATAGATTTTATATACATTATCTAAATATTAAGTAGTCTTTAATGTGTGTATATAATATTGATGGTGCCTAAAGAAGAAATTGGCTTTTTTAAGACACTCTTAAATTGATCCATTTTGATAGCAAGTTTTGAGTATTAAAAACTATTATGGGATCTATTTCAGTAAATTAGAATTTTAAATTTCCTAATTGTTTGGGAGACTTTAATTTATTGCCTTGATATTATGAGATAGTGATGAGTTATGATATATTACTTTTCTAAATTTTTATTTTAGGGGAAAAAAATCTAGGCAAAGATTTTTTATCAATATAATTTGATTGCTTGACTCAAATTTCATTTATTAATTTTAAAAATAAAATTAATTTAATAAATTTTAAGAAGGTTTACTCAAAACTGCTTTTAAGTTGGAAAACTTTGTGCATATATGTCTGCTCATAACCTTATTTTCTCACAGTGCATGCATAAACTAACTCAATTCTGCATCTGTTTTTGACTAGACATGTTATATTGCATCATTTTGTTGTTTGTTGACATAAGAGAGTACATATGTGAGTGGAGTCATATAATTTTGCTTTGATTTCATACACATTTTTTATCTTGCATTTCTTCTGGCAACAGCAATCAAAACCAATTTTGGCCCCCTGTACAGATGGATATACTTAATCTTCTGTTAGTATATTTTCTGGTGATAACCGCTTTGTTATTTTCAGGATTGCATTTAACATGCCAAGGAGATTAAGCACCATTATCAGACAAGAGCAACTAACTGTGTCTGTGAACAAATTACCTTATCTGTAATCATTCTTAAAGGATTAGATCACACGCATAGATTTTAGGGAACATCTGGATCATTAATCAGCTTTGGTTTAAATACTTCCATTATTTTGCTTTCCACTTGAAATTTCTAAGCAAAAAAGAGAAAAAGTCATATTGACCTCCAAAATATGTCCTCAATATCAATTTAGACACGTGGTCCACCAATACAATCTGTAATTTCCTGGTAGTATAATATAATGCATTATAGAATTATAATTCTCTTCACTGTGTTAGCAAAGGCCATCACTGTGTATAGGAAAATTCAGGCAAAGACACTGGCGAAAACATAAAAAAGACAAACCTTAGAACTGTCACAGCACATTCAACCCTTTTAAAGAGGAAATATAATAGTACTCAGATAAAAGGGTGAATGAAGGTGGGAATAGTCATGCTCATTTATGTGCAAATTTTATCTCAACATTTACCCTTTTCTTCATGTTAAGCATACTTTTTTGTTGTTGTTCACATCAAATAGCCATGGAAGAAACAGTTAATTATTTTACTTTAGTCACATTTCTCTCATTCTAAATAGAAGCGTACAGTGAGATGATCCAATATGTTCCTAAATGTCATAAAGTCATAACCTGTCATCAACATCTCTGTGGTTTCAGACAAACATATGGAGGATACATATGATGAGAACATCAGTTTTTATCACTAAGTCTGATTATACTGCTGAATTGGCTGAAACAAGTGGCACATGGGTTTTACCTAAAGGACAGGAACATTCTCCACTCACCATGAGACCAGTAGGTATGAGTTATTTCTAGAAAAAGGAACATTTTAGCTGAAATTATCTGAACCCTCCAGGAGGCATTCTAGTTTCACTGTCCCATGCACAGTATGTAGGTATGGACTACAATTAAAGGACTTAAGAGCTGTTTTATTGTCATTATTGCCATTGAATTGCAAAGAAGTATCTGTCATTGCAAGAAAATGTTTCTTGCCCTCAGGAGACCACATTTTCTGTGAATGGAAAAAGGCCAATATTAGGTCAGACCTGAATATGCATACTTTGGATGGAAATTCTGTGGATTTTTGATGGAATAAGAAGGAATAACCTCTATCAGAGCTGTAGAAGTGCAATAAGAGGAGCATTTGAAACTGCAGGATCAGTATAACTTCTTAGTCTATAGTTTATATTATACTATTACTTTTGCTAGCAATGGGGTAGACTATTCATTCTCATATTTAAGAGGGTTATATTTTTCTCAGAGATTTTATTTTCCTTCTCATCAGCTCAGCTGGTCTCAGCTCTCTACCAGAGCTTTACTAAGTGTTAGTTGTGGCCTTTGCTCCCATAAGTAAGACAGTGCCCTAAGTAGTGTCAAATATCTTAGCCACCAGAACAATATATGAAACAGTTTCTGAAGCCTAACTTGGTAAAATTAATTGGCTTGTAGACCAAATGCCATTCTGTGGTCAGAAACCACAACAGTTACAAGACTACTTAGGTGCATCTCTAGACACAGTTAAAGAAAAAGCTGAGTGACGTAAATACTCTTCCAGACATATCTTAGTGCCACTAGGCACTGGGGCTTTAAAAGAAAACTGGATTGGATAAGCCAGAGAGAAAACAGCAGATTTTTGTGGGCGTAAGTGTACACAAATACATTACAAACCACAAATTAGATCTATTATATAGCAGTAGAAATACTGTGGCGCAGAAACTTCTGCATCTTCTACTTTGATTCCATATTAATTATTATTAATCAGACTAATTAGTGAACTTGGTTGGATTTGTCTATCTAGGATGCTGAAAAAAACCTGTGGTGATGAGTGCATACAAATAATTTTTCTGTCTGCCCCTTCCCAACAAGAAGAGGAAACTTCAAAGGAATGTTTTAGCACAAGGATACTGTATAAGAGGAGTCAGGTTGTTCTTGCTAAAATGTTGTGACAGAGGAGCAGAGTTTTAACCAGTGTTACTGGTCTAACAAAATTCCATCCAGACCATTCAGCCAATTGAAACAAGAGTATCTGTTGAGATGGGCTGTTTCTCATGTCTGTACACATTTTTAGGGTTCAGAATAACTTTCCAATGTGCATCTTTGTACTTTTCTTCTTCTCTTTGACACGGTGATGGTTTAAAGTGCAGCACAAGTTCCTTTTTCCTGAAGAAATTATTTACTGTGCATTTTTACATGAAGCTAAGCATTTCTTAGAGCAGGCTTATCATAGTTCTGCATGTAGTCCTGACAGTTGGAGATCTGTTATTTCCTTGGCAAAATTAAACCTTCAGTGCTGGGTTCCTTTTCCGCAATTTTAGCATAATAGCAGGGTGGAGACATTAAATTGCTAGTGAAACCTTTAGAAGTTTAAAAATTTCTTTCTTCTACACTTTGTTAAGTCTAAATCCAAATGTATGTTTTGGTTTAAATTCAGAAAAAGAGAGCATAAAAGTGATAATTTTAATTTCTTAGTATTAGATTTCTTTTAGTTGTTGTGAAGTTCTCACATGAATTGCTAAATGTTGTTTTTTTTTTTAATTCCCACGCTGTTAGCAGACAGTGTCACTGTTGTAACATTTTGTTTGTATGTGTAGCCATACGGTGCTCCTGCTTCAGAGTTATTCTAAGGCAAAGTATGTAGGGGGAAAACATCTATGCTACCATTCATTACTTGCCATTTACACAATTCATTCTAATGGTTCTTCTTGCTTGTTTAATGGTAGAGTAAAAAATAAATATTTTTATGCTCTCAGTCTATACTTTTATGCAATATCTGAAGTCATATGGCCAAATTACTGCTCATTATTAATACTAGAAAATGGAGTAACTAATATATAAATATTAATTTGTATATTAATACTATAATAATATTAATACTAGAAAAGTGGGTTTAAATGTCCTCCTTGTTCAATACACTTTCAGGCATTTTAACATCTTTCTGGGACTATGCATGGTGGACAAATCTACATATGTCTGGATGAGAAAGTGTGTCCTAGAAACATAAACACATTTTAAATTGGAATACTCTGTCATGTGAGAAAAAAAGGAACACTTTCTAGACCTATTTTTTTTAATGGATCCAACTAAACATGCTGCAGCTTCAGACCCAGGCAATTAAGATTTGCTGTTTAGTACAACACTGAGAGGATCAATCAACACAATGAGAGGATCTGAAAGTACCCTTGACATAAGCAGAAGTTGGAGCACAGCATCTGCTTTCTTTAAAAACAATCCTACAGCAAGAAACCATACTCCCATGCAATTTTAGTTTGTGAGTTAGGTCTGGTAAATGTAATGCCACCAAAAGTGCTGATTTGAAATGGGGGGACACAGAAATAAAGCACACCCAAGCCCTTTGTTTTTTTATCGAGGCAGTGACCAGCATTTTGGGAATTACCACATGAGTAAATGGCAAATATTCTTTCTGCATGGTCACAAATCTTTGAGCATGCTCACTATTTAACCTGTTATGAAAATGACAGCATGAATTGTAGCACTGTCAGTGCACCATCTCTTCCCTGAACCAGCAGAGCTGGCCAGGAAAGAGTAAAAATTTCCCTGTTCTGTTACTTTTCTGTGTTGAGGGCATCTTCATTAAACTGGATCCCTGGGCAGCTGCCAGCTGCACCAAGGTACTGCAATGGCATAGATTTAGCACACAGATGTATGATTTTTTTCAGACTGTACTTTTTCCCCCTGGTGAAATTTCCAGAATTATTTCAAATATACCATTCTCCCTAGCCTATTCCTGATGGAAGGGTAGTATTGCATCCAGCTGATGCTGTTGTTATAAACACAAACTTCTGCACCCACACTAGTAGTCTGAGCATGTAGTAGCTGAGTGAATAAAGGGGGTTCCTTTGCATTCAGTGGGTTGTGTGAAATACAGGTGACTGCTCGCCTCAATTTCTGAAGTGAAAATTCCCACAGGATACATCAGTGTGAGATATATCTGCAGTAGTTGTTGTACGTGCTGGAAGTATGGGCAAATAAATTAACATGTTGTAAAGAGTTTGAAGATACAGTTTAATTTCTTTTTAAAAGTCTTCCTGCATTTAAAGAGAAATGCCCTTCAACAGGAGATTTATTCTGTATTCTTTACTAACATATCTTGGAGCTTTTCCCAGCTCATAGGGAGAATACTGAGGAAAAAAAGAAAAATTTCTATATAATAACAAAACTGTTTAATAATAGGTATGCCTCTCTTGGGAATATATTATCTAATTCCTTGAATATGACTTGTATGATAAAACTAGAAAGGAATTCAAAGTCCAGAGGCTGCCAAGACCTGCCTATACGACTGATCAGTCAAAGCAAATCACCTTGTCAATAACTGATCCATTAAACTCCACATAAGCTGTCTGTACATTTACTTGGTATCAAAATAGAAACAAGTTGGGGTTTGGCCTTGTTTGTTTGTTTGTTTTAGAAAGGCTATAAATATCTCTGCTGAATCTCAAAACACTGTTTACACTTTTCCTGCAAGCTAAGCATCTAAAGAAGTATGTTTTCAAGTATTTCTGAAGTGAAAACATTCTTCACTTCTGAATGTGGTCAAGTACATTTAACAATAACCAAAAATGTCAGTACATCTTCCCCCTTTTGAGCTGTGATTTGTTAAATTTCACAGTCATATTAGGCAGAAATCTTTTGCAAGACTGCAGAAAATAACCAGAACAAATGAGCCAGATATAAAAGAAAAATTTATTTCTAGCTGTTTCAGATCGAAGGGTGACACTTCACTCTTTGATAAGCAAAGGATATTCTTTATTGAATTTAACCTTTCCAGCTTGCTTTGTTTTCCCCAACAGTTTGCTTTCCTTGACTCTGTAAGCCACAGCACTAAGTATGTGGGACAGACAGAGGTGAAATCCTGTGCTTGTCTAAATGTGTCATCAAATTTAAGCTTTCATTAGAATACAGAAATTTAAAAACTTATTTTCTTACATTAAATATTTCCAAAACCATACATTGGCTGTGATCACAGGATTCCCAGCAAGGAGCATTGGGCAAGAGAGGGGAGAAAACCTTGTTGGCAGCCTATTTTGGGACTAAAATAACAGGTCACTTTCCTCTTTTTGCTTCTTTCTGTCACCAGTGTGGTTGTATCCATCCAGAACTTATCTTGCAGCTATTTCATGTAGCTGTCTGTGCTTCAGCCCTTAGAAATTGTGTATCAGCCCCTGAATGGATTAATGCAAAAAGAAGTCTTTGATTAATTCTCTGCCACCTTCCGCTCTTTTCCAGGACTCAAACAGAACTATGTTCCACAAAGATGGTTCAAAACCTACGGCTGAAAGGAGAGAACGTGGCTTTAAAATGCACTTACAGCTTTTCTGTACATAAAGAAGATAACCATAAGATATAAAGAATAGCAATAAGCAACTGAGCAGGTGCTGAGCTGTAGTGGAAGGGGTACTATGGCTGTTTCACATCCAACAAATCTTCTTGTGACTGAATGCCAACCCCAATGTATAGGTTAAAATATCTTTGTGTGGTCAATTTTTTGTTTTCAGAGCTTTTGCAGTCCCTTACATTTGTATTTCAAGTATATGTTTTCAGTAGGCAAGAAGTAACTTTTATGCATCGTGCATTAGATATGTGGTTAGAGATGAGACTTCAGGACTAGATTTCATGAGCTTATGAGCTAATTTCTTCTCACTGTTTATATGGATTGTGAGATTTTTTTTCCCCTGGTCTTTGTCAACGAGAACCAAGTTTCAAGCTACTCCCTCAATCTACAAGAACCACTTACTCTTTCTTCCTCCTTACTTTTTCTTCTGAGTGCAATATCAGGTATAGTTATTCTTCCTGAAACAGGGTAGAATGCTTCAAACTGCAGGACTGTTATTCCTACAAAATTCCAGCAACCTCTTCAGTGTTGCAAAAGGTTTTCACCTAATACAGTTCTGCAGCTGAACGAATCACAGCTCAAAGCCAGGTGGCATATGTCTTGTGACTATGCATTCTCATAAATACAGTACGGCTGAAGCCTAAATGGAAACACATCCTTTTGAAACCATCTGTTCTTACAGATATCTGCAACAATAAAGAAAATAAAGGCTTTAAATGCTGCTATGCTGTTTTAAACCTTGGAGGCATTTCCTATTGGTCTTTCTTTTTATTCTGAGATGCTCTCAATTTGTTTCACTTTGAAATGGCTTAGCTGCCATGTTTGTTGCTGTTCTGTTTATGAGCTTTGGAGAATCTGACTATAGCCGGCTTATAGATATATAAATATTTATAAAACAGAACATTTACCATGGTGGAAAGTGCTGGGTTGCCCTCTGGTGAATGTAGCTTGTCTTTGTACATTTTATAGTAGCTTACAGGGTAAAGCCTTTCCCCTTATTTCTTCTTTCTTTATCTGAGGGAAGCTGTGTGTGAAAGACAGTTCTGCAGCAGCTCCCATAAAGTTGGTACTCCTTAACTTCTACTTATTTATTTAATTTCATCACATCACTCTTATGATGTTTTCACTGTAAAAATGCTCAGTTGGAACAATTTTCCTATGTTTCTTACTTGGGTTGAATCTGTTGACTTGTTGAAGATGTAATCTTTTTTTTCTGTTGCAGGCAGTAAATGCTAAAAAAAGGAATACTATGGCAGTTCCACGTCCAACAAATCTTATTGTGACTTAAATCTAATGTACAAGGTTAAAATAACTTTTTGTGTTTCATATTTTAACTCTGTTTTCAGAATTCCTGTAGTCCTTTACATTTTTATTCGATTATAGAGATTCTCCTAAAGTGAGAGATGAAAATTCTCAGAAATTCAAGATATAAACCAAAATATGAAACTGAAATGCAGTGATATAAGTTGTCCCATTTCCCAAGGACTAACAATGCAAAAATGACAAAGGGAGAAACAGCAAACAAAGCTATGATTCCTAGTCTAGAAGGTCAGTATTAATCCACTGGTTTATCTGAAATAGTTAAACCTACGGGCCATGTATTTGGCAAGAAATTCTGCTTAGGCATCAAAATGGGCAGGAAGGAAAGGTACCACAGGCATCATCCCTAATTATCCAACTGGCAGGTTTTTTCTGCATATAACTACTTAACAGCATGAATTTGCAGGAAACACATTCAGTGTTTTTTCTATCGTGCCTCGTTGTCAGCAGGGTGATAGAGAAGGGAAAGGTTGCTCTTGACCAGCCTGGAAAAGATATCAGCCTCTGAACCATGACACATAATTGCCTTTTTTCCTCGGGGCCGCAGGCACGGGCTGGTAGAGAGAACTTTCTGCCCGAGTGTCTTCTCCTGGCGAAGGGAGAAATGAAATGTCACACCAATTATCTGGGCAGTGGACAGTGTAAGGAAAACTGGCTGCAGCTCTGGGAAGCTGCAGCCAGATCCCCAATTACTGAATGAGGCTGAGGAAGTTTTTTATGGTGTTGGCCCCGCACTTGGCTGTCACGCTGCGCACAAGAGATCCCAGCACACACGGGGTCCTGAGGTGTGGCTGCAGTGCCCTGAGGCTGTGAGCCTTCCCTGGGGTTAACCAAGTCACTGGGGCCTCAATCAGCTTTTTCTTTCAAAGCACAAAGTCATTTTGATGGCATTCAGAACCAATCCTCCTGAAGGAGGTGAATTCGTGTGTCTGCAGCTGATATCTGGACAGTGATGGAGCTTGGAGTGATGCCTGGGTGCACAAAAAGCTGTGCTCTGCTTCAGTGTTGTTTTGGTGGTGGGAGGAAAAAAATGTTATTCAGTGCACCAAGAATGTTTAAACAAGAGACGGATTTTGGCTAATTATTTCTCAGCAAAACTCGGTCTGTCAAAAAGTACAACTGAATGTGAAATATGATATTGTTTTATCAGGAAATTAAATCTCCTGGGGAAAAAAATTTCCAGTTTTTCGGTCAGACCAGGTCATTCTCATCCAGATGCTTTATATCCAAATTATACACTTTTCTGGTGCATGAAAAAACATGCATTGTGATACAGTCAATTAATATTCACAGTTTTCAGCAGGTGTGCTAACTTCTCATATGACAGTGGGACGTTCTGTTAAGTGCTGTGACATGACAGCAGCTGTGATAAATGGAGCTGAGATATTAAAATCTTTTAAGCAGCAATGGTATTCCAGCTGATAAAGCACCAGTTTAAAAAAATGGATTTATTTAGAGTTTCTAAGACAGGTAAACAGCCAAAGGAGTCCAGCAAGACATATTACAAGTGATAAAATGGTTAACGGTGTGTCACAGCTTGCTATACTTCCATATATTTCTCTTCATTTCCCTCAATAATATTTAGTTTATGCTCTATAAAGCATACTTTTTTATCAAGTCCCCTTTTAAATGTATGGGCTCTTAAGGAGCACATAGTAGAGGAAGAGGGGTTATTTTACCTGAGACAGTCTAGGTATATGAAATAATCCAACAAATAAATAAATCCTACTTTCTATGGTAAAAAATACTGAAATAGTAAACTTCAAAAACATTCAAGATCTACTACAATATTTTTTAAGATTTTTGACATTAGATCTTGCATTTTCTGCAAATCACTCTCTAATGCTTAATGAAAAACATTTATGCATGATATTGCTGATGAACTTAAAAAACATGATATGGAAATATGGAAATGGGGGTTGTAGGAAACCTTAGAAAAGTTATATCTGATCTTCTCATCAAAAAGTTGTGCACCATCTATTGCTTGACAATATTTGAATTTTTCAAATAAAAATAATATTTTAATACTAATATTTCTCAAAAAATTAAAAAGTCAACTATATCTATTTTTGATCGTTTATCAAATTAAAATTATTTGTAAAAAGACTTTCATCTGCAAATAATATCTGCAGGGGTGGGTGATTATGTTGTTTTGTTATTTGCTGTTTAGTTTTTTCTAAAAACAAAACCAACCTTCCTAACTTAATATGTAATATTAGATGCTGTATATAGTGACGAAAATAAATTAAATAGCAGAATTTAGAGAGACACAGGAAACAAAATTTGAATAATACTTTATATCAGCCATCATGATTTGAAAAAATCACCACAAAGTACCTCTCTTTGGAAATGCACATTTAATATAATTTAATTTGCAGACAAGTCCTACTGTAATACCTCTGCTTTCTAGTTGTTTCCAGTTAGGCAGGAGTTAGAGCCATTACAAGATGATGCTAATGGGAGGAAAATAAGAGAGGCTCTGTTTGAAGAGGTGCTCCCTTTTGTCACTAGAAAAGGACTGTACTCCATCCATGTGCTTTTACCTTTGAGCACAAAGCAGGCAGCACAGTGATTGCTGTTACTGCAGAATAATGAAAAGAGTGCTTTACCCTCTGCATGGCATCCCAGGCAGAAAGATTAGAAAGCTGGAATCCTCCCAGCCCTATTCCTCCTGCATCACAGGTGGATTGAGCAAGGGGCAGACCACCGTCTTAGTGATTTCATATTGATCATAATTTGAAATTATTCTCACTGATTTCATAGCTTCTAGTTGGTAAGTTAAAGATATGTGCATATTAGGCTCTTGTTAGGCAAAAATAGGGCATCAAAAGAACTGGAAAGGATTTTGTGTGAAATCACAGAAGTGACTACAGTAGATGTAAAGTCTTTGATCAAAAGGTGATGCTCAGTAAATCAAAAACTGAATTCTACTTTGAGGAAAGGAGGAAAAGCTTTCTGTCAGATGGTGCCACTGTTCTTAAACTTAGAAAGAATGCTATTTGCCTGTTTTACTCTGTTCAAAGTTAAAATACTAAGGTAATGATTCCTTTTCCCTCAACCCACTTCCTACAAAGGTGCTGTCGAATAAAACAGCATGTCCTGTCGAGGTTTTTTTCTTTTCTTTTCTTTTCTTTTCTTTTCTTTTCTTTTCTTTTCTTTTCTTTTCTTTTCTTTTCTTTTCTTTTCTTTTCTTTTCTTTTCTTTTCTTTTCTTTTCTTTTCTTTTCTTTTCTTTTCTTTTCTTTTCTTTTCTTTTCTTTTCTCTTCTCTTCTTTTCTTTTCTCTTCTTTTCTTTTCTTTTCTCTTCTTTTCTTTTCTCTTCTTTTTTTCTTTGCTTTTGGGGGGGAGGAAATTCAAGATATTTTAATACACCTCTGCTGCTTTTTCAAGGCAATTAATTATTAAAATGAAGACAAATAATAGCTGGCCAGTACAAACAGCAAGGCTGCATTTTGTGTTCCTTGCTGCCAATGTTTTCTCATTTTTGCTCTTAAAGTAACAATTTAGTAGGGATAGGATGGGTCTGTAATGGATCATGATGGTCCAGTTGCCTGAGTCATTGTTATTTAGTCATTCTACCAAAGACATAAAAATTGGATTTCCCCTTGCTCATTGCTTCTATGGAAATCCCATGGTATTGTCTGAGAAACGCATTTATAGGCACAAAGCATATGATTCACAGCCCTCAGAAGCAGGTCTGAATATCTTCTAAAATTTAGATAGCTCCCCAGTCTCATTTTAAATTCACTTCCAGATTATCCTCTAAGGTAAATGGACAGACAGATTTCACATCCCAAAAAATTTCCTTTGTTAGTATATGGTTGTTCTCAAAAGGCAAAAAAATGCTTCATTTTGTTTTTTCAAAGTGCATTTATGAAGCCAGGTATTGTTGTACTGAGTGGCAGACATTTTGAGGTAGTACCTCAATTTCTGAGCTGCTTTAGAGGCTTCTGTAGCCATTGCTGTGTTTCATTAAATATTCATTGCAAAGAGACATAAGTGGAAGTAACTAACTGGATCCCATTCTCCCACTAATGACGGAAAATATAAAATCTTAAAAGAATGCAAAGATCATGGGAGAGACAAAGCTCTCCAAGAATCACAGAATGCTCCCTCTTCTGTGTTTTAGTGGTGCTCATGTCTGCAGCTGCAACACTATATAAAGAAAATTATTTTAACTGCAAGTTCTAGCAATAGGATGTAAATATGGTGATTTTGTGATGCAGAATCAGTGTCCTGGATAATCAGGATAGTGCAGTCATCACTGGTGTGAGCTATAGCATAAAAGATTTTATTCTTTTATTGGTTGTGGAATAAATATCCATCTATATTTTGTTAATAGCATACCTGTTCTATAAGAGTTATCCCACACCTCAGCCTGAGGACTCAGCTAAGGAATACACATTACTTCTTTGTTCTGTAAAAAGTAATGAGTAAAAGTCCTCACAATTTCTAATTATTATTGCTCCAGGGAGGAGTACACTATAAAGACATAAATTGGAAAAACTGGTAAAAGTCATTTGCTTTATGAAATTGTTTTTTAGGGAGTTGGGGTTTTTTATTTGTTGGGGTTTTATTTTTGTTTTGTTTTGTTTTTTAAAATTTGTTTTATTAGTGGTTTCCCTTTAAATTTTACTCTTAAAATAGAGAATATATATATGTTTAATTTTATTTTGGCGTTACTCTTACAACATGAAGCTGGTACCTCATACAACACAGTTTTGCAAGCTGCCATTTTGCCTTAGTGTAAAAGTATGATATCATGTTTCACCAGGTATGGTACCTGCAGAGTTGTCATTTCTGCTGAATTGATACTTTAACTTCCTTTTAAATCACAGCTGATTTTCAGCTCTCTAAATTCCCATTTTTTTTGTCCAGCCAGAAAGCTACTTGTATTCTATTATTTACTTCCCTCCTTTTAGAGCTGTACTAGTAAACCTAAAAATTTACATGCAAGGTAATAATTTTTGCAGTGTTCATGGAGGAGTAGTACCATAACTCAGGAATACTGTCTCATACTGTATGCTTCCACATTATGTGCTGCTCTGCTATAATAGGCACTGAAAGGAAAAATAATAGCACAGAAATCAGCAAGCCGTGGTGGCAGAAGCTGGTTTGAATCTCTTTTGTGTCTGAGCTGCAGTTTCTGCATTTCACATGCCACTGTGTGACTACCAATAGCTGAAAATGACTGGAGCACTGGATGGTCTAGCCACATGTAAAAAATTCCAGAGATTTCATTCAGGAACTGTGAAGTGGATCCTCTATATTAGTTTTCTTTCCCTTCTACTGCTGATGGCTCCATGCTATCCATCTTGCTGTTAGCTAAACTGCTACCAACCACCAATATCTGTAACATTCAACCCTTCTGAGAGATTAATTCCTCTTTGTTCACCTCAGCATCTCTTACCTGTGTGCTACAACTGCAGACATACATAATGAATTTAAAATTTGTGTTACAGTTCTTTCCAGTTAAAGCCAATGGCAAAATTGCCATCAGTAAAGTGCCTTGCTTTGATGTCACACCCTTTTCTCCAAATGTCTGTAAGTGTAATTACTTTGTACATGCCATGTTCTGATATGATTGCTGATTATTGTCTTGCGCTGTGGGCACGCTTTTTTGTCATTTCCTGCCTTGCTTTAGTAACACTTAACTAACAGGCAGTGGGAGAGGACAGGATGAATGTCATTTAAGAGGTGATAGTTCTCTACCCCTTCCTGATTCAGCAGATCATTCCAGCGGGTTTGTCAGGACTCTTTTCCCAGCAGCTGGCATTAAGGAAATCTTTTCAAGGGACTGCTGCTGAGCTGCTCAAACAGCTTCTGTGATTTGAGAGACCGCAAAAGGAATGCTAACAAAAAACCATCTTCAGCTAAGGAATGGGAAAAAGCAAAACACAGGACAGAATATTTACAATTTTAATAATGATCTTCCAGGGAAGGCACGTGGGTGGTATTTTCTGTGTTTTGTACTATTTGGTTTTCATATTCTGTTTATTTGCTTATTGTTGGGGGAGATGGATTTGGAAGGAAGTGCTTCAGTTTAAGCTGTTTCTTCTGTGTCTGAAAAAGGAAAAGGGACTCCTCCCATCTCCAGAAACAAGCAAATCAAATTCCTTGACATCCCTTAGCAGATTTACCTCCACTCATTTCCTCTACTTTTACACAAGTATGATAAAAATGGCACAGTTTGTTCACACTGAATCACAGTCAATTCCCTTTCAGGGGGAAAAAAAAAGCATAAGAACATCACTTGCATCCCTCAGTGAATTAGAGCCATTGTTTTTGATTTCCTGGTGGGTAATTGAAGGCTTTTACAGCTAGAAGAAATTATTTATAGAGTCATGAAAAATGGATTAACTTTTCTGAGTGCTTCATTGATGTTTTAGACATCTACTTTATTCCAATTAAACTTCTATAATCTAAAAATCAATAAACTTCTTTATTTTAGAGAATAAATTATAGAGAAAAATAATTTGTTTCATCTCTGTGAACTGCCTTATTGCCACATATTTTATATATGCAATCTCTGCAAGGAACAAAAGAATTCAGAGTGCTGTTACACTCAGTACAGACAGAAACCTTTCCTTTATTCCATCCATTTCCTAAACTGTTCAACCACTTGCAATGGCTACTACCAAACACCTGAAATCATACCTCAAATGCATGTCATAAAATCCATTTCTGAATTTTTTGTTTACTGTGCCTGCTGTCTGAAGTCTTATTAAGGACAGTCTATAATCTCAAATTGCACTTTAAAAAAAATAAAAATCCTTTCTCCTTTAGAATTGGTGGAGAGGCATGTATTCCTGCCTTCAAGTGTTTCAGGAAACTTTTTAATATTTCCAGAGAGCTAATTATCAGCTAATACAATATTTTACTTTACATGGCATCTACTGCAGCTTGAAAAACTTTTAAGGTCTTCTAGAGAATACTTCTAAGGACAATTTCATAGAAAATTATTTCATAGAGACCCCAAATCTGAATAACAAATGGTTTAATAAATGTTTTTAATAGATGGGTAAAAAATGAAAGGGGAAAGATAGAAGTTCTGAAAGCTGTGTTTCATCCCTGCATATATTAATGTGAGACCTTCTCTGTTTTTTTCTCATTGGTGGCAGGAAAAAAAGTTGAAAATCTTTAGTCAGTTTAAATAGCTCATTTTATCAAACTGGGAAAGGTGCTTTTTATCTCCCGCAAACCACCCTCCTCCTTCTCTTCCCAGCAAAATACACACAAGCAAGGCTTATTCCCTGTGTTACAACATAAATACAAAGTTTCTTGAAGGAAAGGCATTTTACCAGACTCCAAGAGTTTTTCCTCTTCTTGGACAACATTGTCTGCAGTTTGAATGGCACTTTGTCCTTAGGGAACTTCCTTCAATGGAAGCGCAGTAATGGGATGACTCTGAGTTTTACAGCAGAGGTAGAGGAAAATGATCAAAAACAGATGATGAATTCTGCTGCTTTTGTGCAGTGAGAAGCTCTAGCATGGCTTGAACAGGACTGAATCTGCAGTGCAACCATTTGCTGAGGTAATCTCAGGCACAGCTGATGCTAAAATGATGGTCCCGTTGCATCTCAGATCCATTTCCTGCCTCTCTGAACAACCCAGAAGTGGAGCAGACAGATCTGACTCCATAGTGGAAACCAAACATGCATAAAACATGTTTTGCAATTTGATTTGCCTTTTTTGTGTCTTTGCTTTTGATAAGGCTTAGTTTTGCTAACATTAATCTCCCTATTTCCCTGGCTCTTCC
>NW_005054350.1:373760-377251 GCF_000277835.1 Geospiza fortis | reverse complement strand
TTCCGATGTGCAAAGAGAATGGCTGGGGGTGCAAAAGGAAAGGCTCAGATGTACCACCTGCATGTCTTAGACTTTGTTTTAGATGTGTTTTGTTCTCATCTTCTACTCACATAATAAAATTGTCTTTTAAATATAGTTTTTGTAGAATAAATATCCATTTGGGCTGGCAAAAATCCTTTATCCCCATTTTTCCCTGTGTTAAGCAATGTAAGCTGTACAGCCTGCCAATTTTTCTCTATTTTTTAATTAGTTCTTTCCAATCAAGGCTGTATTTCACTTACATAAAATGTGGTGAAAAACATATTCCCTCCATCCTGTCAGACCAAATTTGCTCTCTGACTGTGTTCTCAGACCTCATGTGCTGAGTTTCATTTTATGGCAATATTTTCATAGGCTAGTGATGAATCTTTGTGAATGGAGTGTTTATAATGAAAATACTACTAGGCTAGGAAATATTGGTCAATATAAAGATCAGCAGAATTATAACAGCCACAAGATTAAACAGTACTGATCAATCAATAGTACCTGCAATAGTACCCCCTTTTCAAAGGCAGTATGCTGTCTCCACACTACACACTTGTTACGGATGTAAGTAATTTTTTCCCTCATTTCACTTTAGATATTCTAATATTAAATTAGAATTTCACTGTTTCACTCCATCTCTGTACTATCAGTTGAATTTCATCAGGCCTGTATAGAGTTTTCTGGAATAGTGTATCCAAGGGGAAATGTCAACATGATTTGAAATGCAATAAATATTTAACAGTGACATATTCCTATCATCAAAGTGATATGCAATGTATAAATTTGCATTTTTACGTTGAATTTTTCAGTAAGATGCTTTCTGTTACATCAGTGATAAATTTAGACACTGATTTTTTTTTAACAATCTATCTGATAAAATCTCTCTTTTGAAGGGGCATTTAGTTTGGCTGTAATAAAAACACAACATTTTGAGGAAGGGAAAAGTGAACACTGAGCTAACAAACTGGTAAACCAGGATGATGACACTACATATATAGTTATCATTTATCAGCTTTAAATTATTCTGGTACATGTACATTGTAAAGATGTAAAATAAAATTATACTCCAATTTCTGCCCAGACATCTACCATCAGTTGGCAGTCATAATGACTTCATGCTCTACCCAGGAGTCAAAATCTGATAACCAAGTGTGGAGCTCTACTTACTTAGACACTGCAGAAAATTATTTAAGTAACTGAATCCACACAATTTTATGTATCCTTCACATTTGGGTTTTTTTTCACTAGCTTTATAGTCTTCGTGCTTTTCAATTATTCCATGAGCAGGTTAATTTTTCAGAGTATTTTCTTTTGTTGGTTTGTTATGTCTCCATGATACGAAATAAACACTAAAATAATTTCCTTCTTGGAGTTTTCCCTAGCTGTTGTCTCTTCCCCCTACTTTAGCCTTTCCCATATGCACTTAGGATCAGAGCATTCTTTTCTTGTTATTTCTTGCATTTTGCAATTGGATCTCATTCAAATGTTCCTTGGAGGGAAGGAAATTTTCACTTGCAGAAATTTCTCCTCTACCTTTTTTTTTTCCTTAGTATTACCAACATACATAGGTAATACATACATTATGTATGTATTTGTGAAGTCTGCTTTGTGAAGTTTCTGTTTAAAAAGTTCATTGAGTTTTGAGCTTGAATAGAAAAGTGAAACTATATGCATTATGTATAAAAATGATTAGTCTTTGTTTACTTTTGTGGTGAATGAAATAAATTTACTTGGCACAGGCACAAGTTCAGAAACAGCTACTATTCTCATTATGAGCCTTGATTTTACAGCTTATGTGGAGATGTTTTATATTAGGTTTTATATTAGTTTCTGGTTGACTGAGCCTGTGGTTTAAAGAATGAATTAGGCCACCTTGGACAAAGTACTCAGCCTTTTCAGGTAGCTTTGTGTAGGGCACTCATTCAAGATTTTATTTGCTGTTAATTAACTTGTTGGCATTTTGATACATTTTAGTGCTAAACTGCCCACATTTCCTCTCAAAAGCTTTTCCTCAAGGTCGTGATGCCTGTATCTTTCAGTACAAAACAAAAGCCTTGACCGTGGTAACTTCTCCATACACACGAAGTTTGGGTCATCTGTGTAATGGTTCAGAGAAACCTGCAACTCTCCTAACTTAGTGCAAGTCAGGAAGAGCACCTCAATACTTTCTTTAACTGATTTTTTTTTAATAGGGGATTTTTTTCTCTCACAAGTAAAATTTCTGAGAATAAAGTATTTCATTGTATTACAGAATGGTTTGGGTTGCAAAATGAGGCTGCTCAATGCTAGGCTATCAGGGTTCCCTGAAAAATACTTTTAAATCAATAAACTAAAAAATTCAAATTATCATTGCCGAAAGTTTCACTTCTATAGAATCCATGAAACCAAACTAAGAAATCCTTCTTTTTGAGAGTCTTCAGCTGGAAAATGATGTTTGTTTTGTAGCTAACTTGGACCTTAGCCTAATTTTGTGTCAAGTGGGAACATGATTGAACCATTTTCGACTGTGTTGGCATAGTTAAAGAGCTGGACTCAGGTCAGAGGGTGAGAGGGGGCTGGTTTAGTACTCCAATATTAGCACAAGTGCAAAAAGCTGCAAAGACAAAATGAATTAATCTCTCCAAGGACTGGTGTGGTCTTTATATGGAAGACAATATAAGAAAGCCAGCTACAAGCTTATTATGCTTACCTGCACATTGGCTCAGAGCACAAAACTACAAAACTTGCTGCTCCAATTTCTTTTACTTAATCTCCTTGAAGTTCAGGCACACAGGCCTACAGTTACAGATAATAAATAGAAGAGTACCAGTCAAAGAGATATCATATGTAAAATAGATCAGTTTTTCCAAATATGTGTCAGATTTTGGCAGCAGAAACATGAGCAAAAATGGAAAAGACTATTGGGTAATGTGAGATGTGTAAATAATTTTCTTTTCCCTGCCCTGGGTGAAGATGTTAGGTAGTAGGGATTTATATATATGTCCCCTCCCTTTATAAACACACTTAAATGCATGATTAGGAAAAAAAAAATTTGTAATGGAAACCAATTAAAAGTAGAGAGCAAGATAAACCTACTCATTTTTGAGAAAGATGTGATTGATGTTCTAATATTTCTACCACAGGAGCTACATCAACTTGTGATAGTCTAAGTAGGTGATTCACAGGTTAAGTGCAGCAGGACAGCAAGTATTTAAAAACACTTCCCAGAAAAACACAGCAGCAATTAAGCCAACCTGGCCTTCAGTCAATACACCGGCTTTAATTACACCTTTCAAGATACTGCTTTTAAATAGCTGCTATTTTAGCTAGGGATATAGATGAAATAATGTTTGTTTTTCCTGTGCATAATATTTACAAGCAATTCACATTGTAGGTATTGAAACAATTTTTCTGTGTTTCAAAATATTGACATGTAGACATAGTCTTCACAAAACTCCAGCATTATTGTGCCAAAATTGGAATGTTGA
>NW_005054350.1:367736-373744 GCF_000277835.1 Geospiza fortis | reverse complement strand
GCATGCATAAGTAAAGCTCCTTCTTTTCTAGAGGAGGACTTGATGACAATGCCTAAGACTTTTAAGTTACATAATAGTCTTCCAATTCTGGAAAGTGATATGGCTCTGTAACAAATCTGTATCTACTCAGGTACTTACTAATCTTGATGCTGTTCAGTTTAAAAGTTACTATTTTTATTTCAAATTCTGAGGAAAATGAAACTATTTTTCAATTAAGAATGGAAAATAAATATTTTGAAAGGGGGGAGGGTAAGAGTTTGTCATTCATTCTCTTCATATATTTCCTACGTATTTTATTCTCAATTTAAATTAGTTTTATTCAAAAGTATTTATATTAAACAAACTAAACCATTTTCCTAAAAATCTGTCCCAAAAATTAGGTTTTTGATATTCTTTCTCCCTTCAGAAAGATATATGTATCTGATGGAATTAGATCCAAAATTATTTTAGAATACATGAAAGTTGGAGCCCAGCTGTGTTCCCTGTAGTTTTTATTCCAACTGCAGTTAAATTCAAAGGAAAATTTGTTTTTCTTTATTTGGAACTGAAACAGGCCCACAGTTTCACTTTCAATAAGTCTATGGAAATCAATATGCTGTAATGTAGTTTATGTTGTTTTTCAGTTTCCATCTGCTGCCTTCCATTGCATCTTTTTGTGAGTGACAGCATAATAATTGCTGTACCAATTAATGCCCTTCCAATCCAACTGCATCATTACTGCAAAATAAATGTTTTGCTTTGTAGCAGTTTGTCCTGCTATGAAACTTTGCTTTAGTTATTCCAATCATCTAACAGCAGAAAAGGAAAAGCTGCTTTGTCATCAGTAGCTCAATACAAGACACTGTATATTCAATAGAGAGACTTGGCAGAATTTTAACCAGTATCAATTTATAAATAGGATAGCAGCAATCATTTATTTTCTGCCTTAAATGAAAGTATCCTTTTTGATGCAATAATAGCCACTTAACTGATTTGAGACTGAAGTAGGGGGGTTTTTTGGAGAAATTTTTTTTCTTTATCCAGAATAAAATACGAAGTCTGTTTCTTTGAAACAAAAGCTCTTAGAGGATAAAAGCTTCCATCTGAAATAAGCAGCATAAAAATTTAATTCTTTTCAGTAAGAGTTTAATTTTCCCTAGTGGGATTTCAGTGCATAGCTACAGTGCCTTTCCCACTCTGTCCTGTGTCCTAACAAAAATGCTGCAAAGAATATCAGAGGTTGAAGCCCTTTGAGACAAGCTTCCCTATTCAAATGATATCCTCAGTTCAATCTCTGGGCCTCCTCTGGTGTAAATAGGGGCTTTCACTGCTATTGGGAAAGTCCTTGGAGAATGCACATCTAATTTAAAGACTGGTACTAGTTCTGGGAACTTTTCTGGCTCAGAGTTGCATTTAGTCCAGTGAGAATTGTGTGAGGAAACAACACAGAGCTAACTCCTTCTTACTAATGTTTCATTCTTGAAACATCTGTTAGCTAATTGGGTTTTTTCCACCTTCTTGCACTATCCTGTTGTGCAATGATAAAATCTCGTCATCTCTGTTTCCCTGCTTCCCTGACTGTTCTGTTTATTGTGAACAACAGAATTTTCCGATTAATATTTCTAAAAAGAAACAACTGGTTTACAATGGAGCAATTGATTCACTTTTTTTATTCTTAGCTTGCACTGATTGATTAATAGAAATTTTTTGAGCACAAGTTTTTCTGTAGAATTTATAGAAACATCTATAGCAATTGCAGAACTCTTGGAATCGTAAAGTCTCAGAGACTCCCAAATACAAAACACAATACTAATAAAGATATCCAATTGGCTTTAATTTAAAGAGTTCAATTTTGTGCTCATAGTCTTGGAAATGGAAATACCAAATTTTATTTTCAAAAATAAATTTATTATTCTTACCCAGAAAAATAGGAATGCATTAGAAGTACATCCTTTTGTTTGTAAAGTCATCTGTTCAGAGGTTAAGAAATCCCAGATGATAGCTTGCTATGCAGCTGCAAATGTCTTTATTTTTACCTAATGGCTATCTCATATAAAGTAATTAAAGGCCTGCAACAGAAGCTAAAACACAAGAGCCTCTGGTTCTATTAATTTTTAATCACTGTACTGCAGAAACATAAACTTATATTAGATCTTGGATGGGAAAAGCTTAGTCACAGGGTTTGAAAAGTGCTCCTGCATCAGAGCTGTGAGTAGTCTGGTGGCGATGGCGCTCACCCGCGTTTGGGGGCACATTGCTCACAGGTCATCATTTGCCAAACAAACCATCTGGCAGGGAAACCAGCCTGAGAAAAAACCTGCCATCTCTTCCCCTTGGCTGCTTGTTCCTGCTCCTCAGCTTTGCCAGCACAGAGATTTGTAGGGCTCTTGCAAACCAGATGACCGAAGTGCTTCCGTCTACAAAGCAGCTTTGCAGTCTCAATGGCTCAGCTGAGGGACAGTGAGCAGCAGTGTCAGTACAGAGCAGAAAGGGAGCGTTTTCAGCTGATTTTCCACAGAAAGTGTAATGTTGAACCTTACCCGCAGGCAGAGGGGAATTTTAACACAGGACTTGTACATCAGAGATGAGTGGTCTAACCAATGAACATCAGATGAGAATCGCTTGAATTCTTGTATTTGAAAATAAAAGAGTGACCTTTATTTCATTTAGAAAAGAAAAATCGTTGGCACCTGCCTTCTGGTTAAGAATTTGAATTCTGAATCTAAAACAGAAACATCTCCCAATAAGCAGCAGTAAGGGAGCTTTTAAAGCTTATCCCTGGATCTCTTCTCTCTTTTTTTCCTTTTCATTTAGCTTAGTACTGCAAGTTTTTTCTCAGAAGTTGTGATCGATCTACTTATATGTACATCAGTCACTGCTGTTACTAGGAAACCATTGGGTTTTTCCTCTAAAGAATTGTTATAAATAAGCACCATGCCATGAAATAAGATCCTTGCGTATACTTCCTCTGCTTCCAACATAATTAAGATCAGGAAAAATCTAATTTAATGTCATTTACTGGGTTACATTAAATTTTCTTGATGGATCATTCATACCTAATTGCTTTGGACTGCAGCTTCATTGTATTCTATAATCCTGAGAGTAAATTTGAATAAAGGATGAAGCAGGCTGAATAATACTTATGTTTCCAAGGTCCTGTCCTGGAACAGAAAAAAAAAGCAACTTTTCCTCTGTAAGCCATGGGGGAAAAAACCTCCCCCAGCTCCATTGGTGTCTTCAGGTCATGAAATCTGTGTGAATCAAATTCATCTTGTGCTGACTTCAGAAGAATTGTAGGAAGAGTTAGTTTTGTGTTCTTAAAAGCAGCTGTGGTACCAAAGAACTGCAAAATCCACAAACAGTATTCTTATTCTTCTTCTCTATTAACCTATTAAGGCCCAAATGTGACTGAAGCAGGAAACTTAGAAGGCTGCCGAACTTTAATCCTTAACTGCAAAAACTTTACCTGTATCTTTAGTTTCAAAATCTTCACTGCTGACATAATGTGCAACTTTGGAGACACTGCAGTACCTAGGCCTCCATAAGACTGATGAGTTGTATGAATCATAAAATAATATTTAGGAAAGAAAATAAAAGGATCTATTGTAGTACAGCATTTCCAGTATGCAATATGCTGAATTTTAACAAAAAGCTGAAAAGTGCCCTAAATTTTGAAAATTTACTACTTAACAGTCTTTAGTCAACTTGGAATCTTTTGGACTCTTTTATTATTTTGCCACCATCATTTTCTTATTCATTTATTGAAGTATATTAACATAGTTAATTAGTTTTTAAAAAAAACATATAAGTTGAAAATAAGTATATTGCCTAGATCCATTCTTTACAAACTTGTAACTTTTCTATTACCCATAGCTCTCCCATTTCATTTGAACCAATGTCCTCTACTCTTTTTGTTATTATTTTTTCATAGATGGATGTCATACTGTTCAGCTTGAACCTCAACCAGACATCTTAGACCTCTTGGCTCTGCTAAGTGTACCTTAATCTTTTCAATCTGTCTATCTCTCTTCTATTTCACTACATATCCTAGCAGTTAGGAGAGAAGAACTCTCCTTAAACTCTTTGGCTACAGAATGGCAAAAACTAGCCCTGTTGCGACATTTAGCATCTACAATTTTTCCTTCAAAGAACCGCAAGGGATGTGTTGGCTTTTGGAAATGAAAGACCTGAATTTAATTTCCTTTTTAACTATAATAGGTTCAAATTCATCTTCTACATTCTAGGACACTGCCTAAATTCCTTAGCTAGAAGTTAGAAATTTGTATATTAGGGGCACTCTTCATCACTGTATTAAAGCTCCACTATTCTACAAAAGTGGATTTTAAATTAATTATACAAGATACAGCAGATGATGCAAATAGGTCTGAGTTTAGGGAACTCTGTGGTTAGTAAGTCTCTTTACTCTTGCTCATTGTCACAGGGATTGTTTTATACTCTTTGGATAGAATACATGACGAAAATGAAGGAAAGTTATACCTTGACATGTTTTATTTATCTTTATTAGTAGGAAAGAGACAAATTTTACATGGAAATCATGTGCCTACTTTAGCAGTTCCTTATGGCATTTAAAAGACATATAATTCTGCTTCTGTGTATAGGGAAAGCAAGATTTTACATCCTGAGAAGGAAATGCAGCAGATTTGGAACACAAAATTAAAATCTAAAATCATTCATCTTCTCATGTTTAGGTTTGCATTAGATTAAGAAATAAAGTGACAGTAATTGTGATGTAATCTCAAATAAAAGTAAAAAACTAATAAAGTCCTTATATAATATCATGGTTAAAAGTTGGTTAAAGCAATAAAACCTTTAAGACTATTCACAAACATTATCAGCTACTGTGCAGCTCAGACCTCACAGTCACCATAAAATTTAGTTCAGTTTGATGCAAAAGCTTCTTGAAGCACAAAGCATTTAAACCTTTCATCTCAGTCAAGTTTTGGTAGTCAATGTCAATTTAACCCCATGAATGAAGAGTAGAAATACACATAAAAAATTCATCCTGCTTTGCTTTCTTGTGCTGTGAAACTGATTTTATGATCATTAACATGCCACTGGGAATTCAGATTCTGGTTTTATTGTCTTCAGTGTCACTAAGATGTACCTTCTATTCTATTTTTCATTTAGTTGGATTTTTTTTCCCTCTTGGTCCCAGCATTGGTCTGATAGTCTCATGTTCAGGGGGAGCTAAAGGAAATATGAGGTAGGAAAACTATCAGGTTATAAAATTGGGTCACCAGGGTTACCTGAGTTTCATCACTGGCTTTTCACATGTGGTTTCCCATCTTTCTAATTAAAGCAAAGGTGATATGAAATTCACAAGCCCATCTGAAAAAGTGCACATCCTGGCACATCCTACTCCCAACCATTATTCTGCCATGTGCACGATATCCCACTACCAGTTCCTTTTGGAATTACAGTGGTGCTGTGCTTACCTGACAAACTGGCATCATGTTCAAAGGACAGTAAGCAAATGAAGTGGGATTTGTGGAACTAATCCCTTTGAAACCCCTGGCATTACCTTCATGGGCAGTGCTTCAGGTAAAAAAGATGTGCACTAGTTTTTTCTGAGACATAACTGACATACCTAAGACTGGTTAAGTAGAAAATACACAAATACGACACTGAAATTTTGAAAAATAATTGTGACCCTAAATTATATCTGAGTTGGGTCTGGGGCCTTTTGCCTTGGCTGGGAATCTGTCAGCCACTTGCACCCCCAGCCACAGGGAATACCCTCTTCTGCAGCCCCAGAAGGGCCCAAGGAAGCAACTCTGCTCTCCAGGCACCCTGGCACCGTCGGATGGTAGGAAGTTAACCCACTGGAGTCTGTGTCCGTGGTGAAAATCTTCCAAGCCCACCTACAACCTGTGTGTTCATGTCTCCCTGCTCCAGGTCACAACCTCGGCTCAGCGAAGGTGTCCCGGGCGCAGACATTTCCCAGCTACCCATCGGAGCAGGGCGAGGAGCACCAGCAGCCGCTGTCGCTGGCCAGCAGCTACTCCTTC
>NW_005054350.1:351304-367555 GCF_000277835.1 Geospiza fortis | reverse complement strand
TGGGGGGAGGGAGGAAGGGGGACACCTCTGTGTTGTAAGAAAGTGGTGGAAACAAATGAAACTGTGTTGGTTGGTGTGAAGGTTTCTGCATGACCGGAGAAGGTCCCTTCTGGGGCTCCATTGCAATGGCGCGTTTGACACTGGGGCCTTCCTTCCCACCCCCACCAGCAGGATAGCCTGTCTTCACCCACAACCTCTGTAGGTCCTTGCCACAGCCTACAATTCCCGCTGGAGGCACTGAAATGTCACCTACTCAAGATGTGGCATCAGTGCTGTGAGGGTCACCTCCAGATCTGAGCAGGTTCACCCACTGCCCTAGAGGGTGGTTGGGTGTTTTTTGAGCCAGACACCAACAAATACTGGAGCAGCAGGCTGATATGTTTTGTTGGGAACAGGGTTTGGTGCATCAAGGTAAGGTTATTGCCTGGTCCAGCTCTAATCTTAAATTCCTGGGGCACAAATTCATCCCTTACACATGCAATTTTCACCATGCCCCTAAGAGCTGTGAACATCCCTATCAGCAGCACAGTCTAGTCCTCAGAACTGCTGCAAAGTCGTCTTGTTTGCAAATTATTTAGGTAACCATGCCTGCAAGCCTAACTTTAAAAAGTGGGAAAACTATCCTTCAAACTAAAAAAGCGGGCCACTTGCCCAGCTGGCAACTGCCCGTGCCACAGCTGGGCCAGACATGGTAGAGCTGAGCTCTGGTCTTGTCTTTCTGGTCAGCGTTACTTTGATTTTCTGTGTTTCCTTCTCAGATTTCTGTTCTAGATGCACATTGTATCTTGTATGATCATGTGTCAAGCATCTGTTTACTCTCAAAAGGAGGATGAGTACCTCCCAATGGAAATTTTCTGTCTTTGGAAGACGTCTTTAAAAAACGAACTGTAGTAGATGTTTGTAATCAGTAATGAGGGAATAAGTTGGAAGGCATACCTGTAGGTGGGGAATGAATTTTATCTATCCTGAACATTTACATTTTTGTACCTGTTATCAAATATTTATGTACCCTTTGTGATGCCCTGAAATGTTTGAAATTGTGAGGAGAAAAATTTGCCCTCTTGTATGATCTGAGGAGCCTTGTGTTCTGTTCCCAGTGTGAAATTATTGCCATGATTACCAGAGGGATTCAGTTCACTGGTTGTTTCTCAGGACAGGTTGAGGAAATGTATCAAGGAGCAGACACATAAACGCTTTCCCAATGAAACAATCGGTTTTATGTACTATAATTTAACGGAAAAATTGCTGTTGGGTTGTTTTATATATGCACATTATATATATATATGTATTAAGAGGTATGGAAGAAACTTCTGCTTTTGATTAAACATTTACTGATACAGTATGGTCAGCTTTTCTCCAACCATTTTCTGGCTAAGAGACCTTGCAGACTTACAGCTTTCAGTGAACGGCTGCTGAATAAAAAAGCTTTGTGATCCACTTGAATGAAACAGTTCTACCCCACCACAATCACCTTTATTTATTTTTTCTGTTTTTCCTTGTCTCATTCACTACCTCTTTTCCATCTCACAGTGCTGCCATACTCAGGAATAGAATGGCTCCCTGCAGAGAGTATTCTGATGAGCTAAAATGAAAAACTGCTCTCCCACGTGTCAGGGCACTGTACCTAGGGTCCTCTCAGAGCTGTACCCATCAAGGAAGCTTCATTCACGCTTTCATTTAAGAAAAAGATTCAGTTGACATTTTGCTTAGAGAAAATTTCCAATTTGCAAACTTTAAATGTGAAATGTGATGCAAAACGATAATGGTGTAATTCTGTAACTCAGTGCAGCTTTGCCAAATATTTGCCTTTTGGGGAAATGGTCAGTTATTTTTATTCATTTGCAACTGGGATTCTTTCACTTGCCCTAAAATCATATATATTTTCTTCGAAACTCCTTAGATTAAGTTTTCAATATGTTCTACAGTTTTCAATGCTGTGTCCAAGTAACTTGCTTCCTCTGCGACTTAAATACCAGTCATTTAATAATTACATATTCTGCATAGCCCAAAAGTGGGGAAAAGGCAAAACAGGAGAATATCATAACTGCTTTATAGTTCCAGTGTCCATATACCTTAATAACCTATCTAAATCCTCAACCTAGTACTTCAACTAGAAGTACTTAAACATAGTATTTCAACTAGTATTTCTATAAAAAGCATAAAGTCAATATAAAGTTCTCTTTTCATTTTCTGGGGAACAGTTGCTGTCTGTGGCTTTGTCTTCCTATGCAGTACCTGAGTATTGTCAATTTAATGAAAATGTAGATGCTATTTTCAAAGAACACACACAAAAAAAGGGAGAGAAGAGGGCATTATAGCAGTTTTGGTTATATATATGGCCATATATAGCGGTTTTACTAAATATTTTACTTTCATTGCATAATGCAACCATCCTCTCAACTCATACATTTATAAAATACATGTGAGGTCTCATGCAACACACAGAAAATTTAACAAAGCTGCAGAACAAAACCAATCTGTAGCAAATCTGACCTGTTGGGAACCTATTCCTTGTAGAGACCAAACACAAGCACACTAGAACTTGAAAATGAGAATGCAAATTTATGATGTACTGTAACCCAGTCTAAGACAACTGGTAACCTGAAGCACAAAAGTATTCAGGAGCCAGAGGATGCTGCCATTAGTGCCACTCTAGAACAGCAGATGATATCACTCTATCACTGATGTATTCATACAGCTTCCACAAATGTTCCTCAGAAAAGCTCCATGAGAACCAGGCAGACATTGTGACAGCAGTTTGCCAGAAAATTCTGTTTTCATGGAATTGCTTTAATTCCTGGCACATGCCTGTTGATAACCTAAGTGATGGCCACTGAGACTACTTTGTACAGCTCCTAGTGCTTCCACCAGAAGGAAAACTCTCTTTTGGAACACATGGTAGAGCTGCCTGCCTAGAGACTACAGTGGCCTTTTAATAGACCCAGGGACCCCATGGGACCCTGTTCCAGTCTCGGCTTTCCTGCTGTGCAAGGCACACAGACTACTCCTGACCCGAGAGTTGCTCTCTGTTTTCAGCTAATGAGCTGTGAAGGGATGGAGGGCAACAAAATGTCTTCAGTGGTAACCAGGTACAGCTGGTACAAATGGAACAGCATTAGTACATGATAAAATAAAAGAAATAAAATAAAGCTTCTGCTTTTATTTCTGTTTCAGAGGATGTGATATGAATATATAACTGTAACCGTGATTTACATTTTTTTGAAATCACCCTTTGATAACAATATATTCACCCCTATGAACCAATAACACATGGCATTACTAAATATAGTTACTAATATATCTTTACTGTGAATATTATAGATTGATGCATGCTGGTACTTTTGATTTTGAAGTCACTTGGTGCAGAAAAGGTGAAATTGAAAGAGACTGCTAATAAATCATCAAATGGTGCTAAGGAACTTGAATAGTCCCATTTTTTAAACAGCCACATGTCATTATAGTTTAAACTGTCTGTGAGTACACTCCTTTGAAACAATTTCATCTGCCCATGTAAAAGAAAAAGGAGAATCTCCTGTAGCAGGGGCTTTGCTGTTTTACTGAGTAAATATTCAGACATTACTTTTTGTGGCAGACACATGGTCACATGTATCAAGTTCTGTCTTTGGGAGGTTTTGCTGTGTTTGTTTTCTTCTTTTTTGGTTCCACAAAAGCTACAAGTAAAACTTGAAAATGTATTGACAAACCAAAGGAGTGTGTTGAGAAATTGACAATAGCTGCTCTCTTTTTGTTTTGTCAAAAGTCTACCATGACATTTCGGGAAAATACTTCATTCCACAACACATGTATAGAAATCCTGTTGGGATGCAGAAAACTATAATCAAGTTTTGTTCTAAGTTAATAAGACTTTGCTGGAAGAGGGGTTGAAATTGAGTGTCTGAGGGCAAAAGTGTTTTAAAGCGCTCTCTATAGCAATAATTTAAGTACAAAATACAGCCTTCAGGCACCCATTTATTTAGAAGTTGCTAAAGTGCAGGCAATCTGTGACGACCCTTACCTGCTTACGGCAAAGAGAAAAAAGGTCAATCGTTAATCATATCTATGTACTGCATTTATCAGAAAAGGAATTAACTTCATGCTTGCTCAGCTTTCCAGTCTAAAAGGCAATATTATGAGGAGTAGGGTTTTTTGAGATATTTGATCTCTAGAACAGACAAAGAACATCAGCCTGTAGCATATAAACCTCTACTCAGCTCACCTGCCACATGTGCTAGTTTTCATCTGGTAACCTAGAAACTGCAGGGTGGTTTTCCATTAGAAAATATAACTGTCCTGAATGGCTGTGCATTTTAGCATGAAATACAGAATTATTTACAAAATACTAAAAAGGAAGGAGTAATGAGTTCCAATTAATCTCTGCTTTAGTGTTTAATATCAGTGTATTTTGGCTCTTTTTTATACCTACTGCAGAGGAGTAAGTGTGGCTTTTATCCACACATGGAATGGAGTGAACAGTGGAAAAAGTGTGAAAAGCTGCTCTTTGATTACGAGAATAGATCCAACAGCACTGGAAAATTTCATTTTTCCATACATCATTCAAATACTTGTGACTCTTTCCAAACATACTTATTACACAACAGGATATATTAGAATTTTACATTTTTAACCACAGAGAACTGGTCAAAATGCCTGCCTGTGTTTTATAAGTAGAAGATAATGACTGTGCAACACCACTGTAGTGGCATAATTTTAAAATCAAAGGGCCGAATACATGGATTCTGCAGTTATAAAATCTTGCACTACAAGAAGGTTGCTCTGTTTGTTCTTGTTATTATAAATAAATGCTTGTCACTTTTTATTTTAGATAAAAAGTTGAGGTATATTGGAAACAAGGATTAGCTTATCGTGCAATGAAAAAAACTACAAAGAATTTTGACTCCCTTGTTGTAATGAGAAGTTTGTCTCCCTGACCAGGTCCTTAAAAGACATTAGAAGGTGATGGGTGAAGGTCCTGTGTATTCAGCAATTATTTAAATTGCATTGTGCTTAGAAACCTAAATATTGGTATCTGCTGGTGAAGTGGGGCTATTGAAGAAAATGGAAGTTTCACTTTGCAAAGATTTTTACAAGCTTATGCAGCTCGACAGATTTTTACAGACACAAATAAAACACATATGAAAGTAACTGAGGTTTAAGTATTATTAAATATAATTAAAGCATTTGACAATGTCCATATTGTTATGAATATTGCTAGCTGTAATGGAGACAATATTTCCTTTTAAACTGGATGCAAGCTCAGAAAGTAATAGGCTCTCTTATAGGAAAAAGTTAATCTTTTCAAATATCACATTTAAAGTCCCAAAGAATGAAGAATCAGCTGACACATTGTTTTCAGTCTTTTTAAAAATTGTATGATAGCAAGTGAAAGTGGGACAGAAAATAGCACAAAATTAATTGGCTGGTTTGGCAATTCCATACCAATAACCAAAATAAGGGTTTCAGTTAAACATTTATTCTCATCACTGCTCCAATACTTAAAACAGAATAAATTACATAAAATAAAATTTTTCTTGTGGATGTTAATTGTCACATTTCTGACTTTTCATAGATGATGGGCTTGGCAGGAGTTATCCAGAACTGCTTTTTTGAAATTGTTCTGATTTGAGATGGTTGCAAGGAAAAACAGAAAATACATGAAAAAAAAAAAAATAGTGTTATGACTTCTTACCAAAGAATGATACATGCTAACCTTTTATTTCTTTGAAAATCATCTCTACAAAAAGGTAGAGAAATTTATGAAAAGAAGTGAAGAATATGGTAAGAAATCGACAAAAATAAAACCAGATTCTGTAATCTTTAAAAATATGAGGAGAAATTGGCAAACACTTAAGCATACAGCAGTGGGCCATGTTGAGCACAAAACACTTACCCATGGCATTCAACTTCTTCTTCTCCTTCATCAGGAGCTGGAAACAATGTTGTGTGCTCAGTCTGATTCACAGCTCTACATTACATTCCTTGCAAAGCATGATGGGCTCATTTTCCCTAACCTGGCTGGAAGAACCAAGTACCAGTCTGCCTGACACCCATTATGCAATATAGAAAAAACAGTATTTTGCACAATGCACCACCAATGTTATCACACAGCTTTGTGGAACTCACTGCAGCCAGGTATTGTCAAAAGTATAATTTAGAATATTTCACAGCTCATTGAGTTCTGGGTGATATCTTCCTTTATGATCCATAAAAATACATGCAGAGGTGCTCAACCTTTTTTCTTCTAATTTCAAAATGTTCTGACAGAGTTCTGTAGAAAGGTTCCTCCCATTCTAACATTGTTGGGTAAATTATAGACATTTCAAAGAAAATAATAAATGTCTGCTTAAGACAGTTTTATTTCAGAGGGAAAAAAAGAGTGGTAAAAGAGATTAATTTTAATACATGCAAATATTTTTAACATACATTCCTCTTTTCAAATACACATATAGACATCAGCACAAACAGGGAAAAGTATTGAAGAAAAAAGAAAGATACTGTGCTTTTGTTATATCTTAGTATGATAAGTTATTGATCACTTAAATAATTTTATAAAATTTACTGGTTAATGCTACAAATGAATTATTTAATGTAACAATCTAATTGAATAAACTGTTAAGACAGGTGTTAAATACCCTTTAGAACCACTGAGATGCTTTTTTTGTAAAATTACAAAATTGTCTTTTTAAGTAAGCATAAGGTTAGAAGAAATGTGTCAGCCATGGCTAGTAATTCATATTAATTATTTTATCTAACTATACAGGCTAAAAATGTGGATAGCGTGGAAATAATCTTTTGAAATGTGTGTTAGTTAGCTTTGTACATTTCCTTTGATATTTCTAGCTCAAACATTATATCCTAAGTTATATGTAGGGATATATAAGACTATAGCACAGATAGTAAAGTAAATGTGCAGCTTTATAAATCAAGCCTTATCAGGGGCAAGAAATTAGTCAGAGCAGTGGCACTAGTCTGTCCTGAGGCATGGTGGCAGCCTACCCCAGTAGTATCTGACACGCAGCTGAGGCTATACCACTGTTGCAGAGACTCCCCTGATTTAAAGGAAATGTAGGCAAACTCATCACTCATTTATTCCATGGTTATCCAGATGCTTGTCCCCTTCTCATAACTCCCATTGCATTTTACTATTATAAAAGAACAACAACATAAAAAAAAGGTATGGACAAAAGCAGAGACAAGGACTCTCTTGGTAGAAGAATGTCCTACCAAGCCCTGCAGGCTCTTCTTCATCCTAAAAATATGAGTTGTTTCTGTGCAGAAGCCCAGCTTCAGAGGGCAGGGGAGAGTTGTGCTTACTTGTCTGATGCAGGCTGGGAGAGAACTGGGAAGGGTCTCCCATTTCCTGAGTGATTTGGCAGGAAGGATGCTGGATGAACCAGCATTTCAGGTGGCAGTGAAAAGCCTGGTCCAGTTTAGTGTTTGGAAGACTGCTGTGGGTGTCTAGCCTGGGGGTGGAACCATTTGCCTGAGGTATCAAAGGAGCAGTGCTCACCCTGAGCCCACACTTACCCTGACACCACACCCCAGCCAGGCACAGCTGTGGGGGTGAGCCTTGTGCTCTAGCCCAACAAGGTTCTCCAGGAATGTGCGTGTTTGGGAAATGTCTTTTATGTTGCCTTACTTACACCTTGAACAACACAGTCTGAGAGCTTGGCAAACAGCTTCTACTCCTGGGGTCTGCAGCCTAAAAGAACATTTTAGCACCTATCTTGTAGACAGACAGGCTGGTTTTGGAAATAACCTTTAGTGTCAGACTTACAAAGCTGTTCAGAGGATTAACTCCTATTGAGCATCTTGTCTTTGAAGGAAATTGCACTAGGGAGTACTCACTGAGGCCGAGTTTCAGCTTCTGTAAATAAATACCATTGATTTGGGTTTTCACAGAGCTCCATAACAGAGCATATTTAAAGGAGCATGATGCACATAAGATTTAAAAGTAAATTTGAAAAATCAGAGTCCTGGTGCCCTAATATCTTTATGATTCCAAAAATAATAATCATCATCCTTTAAAAAAACACACAAAAAAGCACACAAAAAAAGAAACAAACACAAAACAAAAAAAACCACCCCTAGAAATTAACCCAGTAGTGAGATCAATCCTCTGAACAATCCTCTGAATATTAAATCTTTCCTTTTTCTGAAGTAAGGTTTCTTATTTGGAGCTCTCAGGATTAAACTAGCAAATGCTGGTAGCAGCTATACTTCAACTGTTCTGCCTGCTGTGTTTCCTTGGTCCTCTCTTCCTGTCCCCTGGTCTTGGGATATGACCTGGAGAGGGTTGCACAGTATAGCTGGAACAAGATATTTCTGAGCATGCTACAAAACATTTAGGTGCCTAACAGAGAAGGTGGGTGGGAATTTAGGTCAGGCATAGGTCATAAAGAAGGTTAATTGCTGAACTACCCTGCCAAAGGACGGGGTGTCCAGCTTCTTGTGTTCCTTGGTGGGTCCAGCCCTTAGAACAGCCTGTTTCCTCACTGAAACATTGTTTTACCCCAAGACACACAGCCAAGGGAGAGCAGAAGACTAGCAGAAGGAGCAGTATCATGAACATATTACAGACAGAGAAGTTCTTTAAGGTAAAGGAATGTGTCTGAAATGAATAAAGAAAATAACAGGTTCTAACTTTCACCTTCTTTCGTAGACTGTGAGTTTCTTTTTGTCCTGTCGATTCAAACTCTGGTGACTGCCTTTCCTACATTCAGAAGTCTTTTTCAAAGAGATGTGAGTTTACACCCTTGAAAGACTTAGTTGTACTATTGATCATTGAATATTCCTTTGAACATTAAATTTAAACATTTCCATTTCTGACCCAATGAAAAAGATTATTTTTATTATTATGGAAAAGGTTTTACTTTTCTTTAATCTCATATATTCAGTTTCAAGTCACACAGATGGTAGTTACCCTAGAATACCCTTAAAGGTATTCAAAACTCAGTTTTTTAATGACAAGATATTTTACTACATTTATTTCCTTTCAGCAAAGTTTCTAAGACCTTAAAAAACCCACAGAACTATTTTACAGTTTAGATGGTATGCTGAGCTGGTTGCTATCCATGGTTGTGTCATTTTGCTTCATTGATTCTTTTTTTCCTCCCTCTTAACTATTTGAGCGAGTGATACAGCTTGAAATAGCACAGTAACTGTTCAACATAAAATTTCCAAATTACTGTTGATGGAGTTTATTCAAAAGAATTTTTTAAAATTCCAAAAGGAAAGGACAAATCTATGGGAAATATTGAAACTAAGCAGCAATAAACAATGGTTTGTTTACACTGGAAAGTCTATTTACATAATCCAAACAGCAAATATTGGGTCCCAACCTGCCAGACTCATAAAATATTTAAAGAGTTCTAATATTGCATTTCACATTGAGCTTTTGGAAGTTTCTTTTTTGTGTAGCTTGCTAGTTTTTCAACCAATAAGAATATTGATAAGTTTGGGGTTGTTTTCTTTTTGGTTTTAATTTGTCGCTTGTTCAGCTGCTGTTCACTGATATTATTATGGTACAAAAATGAAGCTGTTGTTTTGAGATTGGTTTTTGAAAAAAAAATAACATATTGTTCTTATTATGCTATGTGTGATGTGATTTTCCCTGTGGATTATCCTACTGGTAGAACCAATATGTTTACGGAATTTGAATTAAAACAGATTACATACCTGCAAAGGAGTGCACTATAGATTTTGTTTTGTCTTCAAATCTCGAAAATAAGCAACTGTTTCAAAAAGACAAGCTGAAAGTACGAAGAGAGAAAAGAAATAAGGGCAGTACCACAAATAATCAAAACAATCTGGTATTCCAGATATTTAACCTCAACCTCTCCCTTTTTTTTACCCTCAGTAAAGCAGGGATGTATTCTGATGGTCTCTAAAAGCAGTAAAATAATACCATCTTCTCAGCTTATGGATGTTTGTGTATCTCCAATTTGCCTCTCCAAATGAGACCTTCTGTGTAATCAAGTCCATTACATTGCTATTTTGGCATTTTACTATCAGAGGGACCATAAGAAATGACCCAATTCTACTAGGTTTCATTTGTAAGGTTGTGCACAACTTAGAATTATCTGCTATGACTCTTGAGAACTCAGGAAATAAACCAACTTGTTAGCAGTACAGTTCTGTGTATCGTCATCAATTTCACATTCAAGCATTTGTATATCTGAAAACCTTCAGCAAGTGAAATTTAAAAAAAACCCAAACATCCATTGCAACGTGTCCTTGTTCAGGAGTACAGAAAACCAAAACAGGATGTTTTTAATGGTATATGACATTGTAAACAACTTAAGTCTTCAGCATAAGTTGAAAGGACACTCCAGGATTTTAGATTTTTAGCTGAAGTGTAGGATAACCACATGATGCTATTATTGCTCAGATAGTGAAGAGAAGCCTTGTGTCCATGTTATTCTCAGAGGAAACTAGGTTCCTATTTTCCTGTGCACGTGAAGAAAGCTTTCCACTGGAGAAGGCTGTGCAAAATGTGCTTTTTGCTGTCAGGCTGTGATGCTCTTCCTAGCCAGCCAAGCAGAACCAGTACCTGATTTGTAGGCAGGCTCATGATGCCTCTACCACTAAACCCTTTCAAAAAAAACCCAAACAAAAACTCCAAATACCGTATCCAGCAACATTTTTACAAATGCTTCAAGAGAAAAGTGGAATCAGGTATAGGTGGGCCAGGCACACAGTTTGCAGTATGCTGACATAGATGATTATCAGCTGTCATGGTAACACCTTCATTTACCGGGATTCTGTCCTCAGTGATTCAGCAGATTTGTAAAAGGCCAAAAGATGCATAGATCCTAATTCTCAGGTCTGCCTTCTAGTTCTGTTTGTTTAAGGATTTATTTTTTGTCTGTTTGTTCAATTTCTGTGTGATTTCTTTTGTAGGTTTCAGCAGAATATATACGTATGCACACATACAACCACATATGTATGTGTATTGTTTTGTAAATGTTCTCAGTCATGCTTTCTTCTGCTTTGCACCATTTACTCATATACCTTCCATGTTCTCATTTATTCTTTGTGCAACTAAACCTTATAATAAATTATTAAATATAACCTGACAGTGACAGAGTCTTCGTGTTTTGTTTTCTTCTGGGCATGGGGGGAAATGAAGGGGATGAAGGACTTGGGGAGGAGAGCAGGGGCTGCACTTCAATTGCATCCCCAAAAAGAAAACACTGAAATTGCTGTGGTGAGTGGCAAGAAGCCTGTAAAACCACAAATCTGTCAGATATCAAGCTGCTGTTCATACTTTTAAATCTAGGTTCAAGGAGCCCTGATACATTTGCTTTTGTCAGCTGAATAGCACTGTTTGCCCAGCAGCAAAATAACACCTCCTGTGTGGAAAATCATGGGCATTTATTATTCCATAGAGCTCTCAATTTGAGATGCAAAAACCATGAACATAGACAACATCAAACACATTTTCTTTCTCACCCTGTCACATAGGCTTCTCATACACATAGATTTCTCAGACCAAATTAACTTTATGTAAACATATGCAGCTCCATTCTGCATGTTAGAGCTGTTCTAAAATTGATCCTTAAGAGTCCACCTACTAGTAAAAAATGTTTCTATTGCAGAAGGACAAATAGTCACTAATCCTGCATATGAATTAAGGGATAGGGTAACTCTGCAGGCTGCAATACAACACCAGCACAGCCAGGGTCTCGTCACTGTCCTGCCAAAGCAGCTCAGGCCGTACCAGCACAGCCAGTTAGACCTTCCACATCTTGCCAACACAGAGAAAATAAAGTCTATTCTGTAAATAAAAGGCCTGTGCTTTGATTGCTTCATTCTTAAGAAAGAGCTTAATGATCTTTTCTTATGTTTGGGTGAGACGTTTTTGCAGCTGACATAAATCTCCTCTGTCTGCCTGAGTGATGATTCTTCTCCTCTTCTTTCTCTGCTCTGTATGCCATGAAAATTGGATCTTCCATAACTGTTAGAAGGAGGCTAGAATAACATTAAAAGGAAGAAAAGGAAAAAAAAAAAAAGAAAAAGTTGAAGGACTTTTCTCAAAGCAACTACTGCTTTGAAAAAGCAGAAAAGTTTTTCTTCAGATGCTGATTTATTATTGGGAAATATAAAATCATCAATAAAAATGGGGTTTTGTCTTCTTGTTTTCTGTGAATACATGTCAGATCCAAGTCATATGAAAAAAGGAACTTGCAGCTTGAATATGCTTCCCAGCTGTCTCACATCTGGCCCCTGGTAAAGCACCAGTGAAATGCCCCCTTCCCCTCACACACACTTCTCAGGTACTGACGCAGTCTCTCCTACACCCATCTTAAAACATGAATTATTCTGAAGCTATAGACTGTGCTAAGAATTAGTCATTTCATTAAGACAACTAAATTTTATAGTGCCTGGGTGAACTGGTATGGAGGAAAGGTGGTTTCTGAAGCAAAAGACTGGTCCCTAAACCTGGCCGCTCCAGGAAGAGCTTCATCCCACAACAAACAGTGATCCAACAGTCAGAATGGACATATTTATCAGGACATATTTGCAGAGACGTTGACAATGGAGCTTGTCACTGGATCATACAGGAGTGAGATCTGAGAGGAGATAGGTAGAAAGGCAGAGTCTCACATCCACTGTGAAAATGGGGTCTCACATCCACCGTGAAACACTCACTTCCCTAAACACACCCCCGATTAAGGGTGTGAAGGGACAAGACAGAAGCAGTGAAATTTCAACTTCTAAATTTCAGGGCTTGAATAGGATTATTAAAGAAAAAAATAAAAAAGACTCAGTGTTCCAAAACATAGACTGCTACAATACACAAAAAAAGGAGATGCACTGAAACATCTATCCTAAAGAATTGTTGATAAGCTGAACTGGAAAAAACAGATAAGAGAAAGAGTATCATACAATATGATTTTTTGCCTTAGTTTTACAAGTGACGACTTGAGGAAAAAACAAAGACACAATTAATAAAAAGGCTATCAAACCAAAAGAGGTAATTTGTTAGTAACATAGACCAGAGTAGTCTCTAAATATAGCTGTAAAGCAGAAAGGGGTATTAATCAAAAAATAATTAATAATAGTAATCATATTTTTAAATCTTCAATTTTTCCTGTCTATATAGTTTCAGATTAGACTATAAGATTCAGGGGATATAAAGAGTAGATACAGAAAAGAAAGAGCTTAATAAATATACAGGGCAAACCATGAGAAAACTTCATCTCAACAGGTGACGTTACCCAGATCTGAGTAGAGTACAAAACTTTTGATAAAGTGTCTGTGATCCTCCTCTTCTTTCTGAAGACATACATTTAGTCAGAAACACAGTGGAGGAAACTGCACCATACATGATAGTATAATCTAAAATATCTAATTCCAATATAATGCTGATATTGCTGACTTTCCCACAGAAACCAATAAATACAATAAAAATCCAGGTAGGCTTGCAAACTGCAACATGCATGAGATTAGTACTGTATCATAAAACCCTGAAAAGGCCCTTTGGTTTGGGGAAACCCTAATATGTTGCCCGAAATTCCAGCAGCATCATTTATTGTGGTAGGGAAGGAATACATCTTCTGCTCACTACTTTTTTTCCTTTGAAAGAAGAGATTCTTGATCAGACCATGAGAGATATTTGCCAGGGAATACAGCAAACTTAAATAATGGTTTAAACTATTAATTTGGATCCAGCTGTAAATCTGGAACATAAAATCTGAAGACAAAAAATGCTAGAAGATGTAGAAAACTTCAAGATATCACCTGTCCTCTGGGTACAAAATAGGAATAGCAATGCCTAGATTGATGTTGTTCCTGACAAATCACCCTTAACATGTTGTTTCAGCTAATACCACAGTAAGCATTTAGCTGACAAAGGAATTTGAGTAAGCTATTTGTTTTCCCAATGTGAAAAGAGGGAAAAAATGCAGGAAATGTCACTTTTTCATAGGCTGTAGAACTGATAGGTTTTTTCAAGTTTTAAATATTGGTGAGAAAATTCAATTTTTTACATATACCTTTTTTTTATGGTTCTGAGGGGGATGGTAGGATGAGCCGTTAACACATCCATCCTTACCTGCTTCAGTATATTATCAATTGATTTGGTTTTCCACTTTTTTGTGATAAGCAGTGGCAATGCAGAAGATCAGTAGGAAATCTAACACCAAAACAGCAGCAGAAATCCTTTCAGCTAGGTAGGTAATAAACCATTTGTGACCCCAAGCTGCTAAAATATGACTTCAATAAATAGAATTGGTAATTTGTAAAAATATAAATCAACATGAACTTTTTGTTACAAACTAAGCTTAAAAATCAATGATTATATAAAGACATTATTCCATGACAGCTCATGCTCAATATTCAGACTTTACAGCAATTTCCTCATTTCTAAAAAGCCTTTGTTATGCTGAAGCAGCTCTTAACAAAGTTGTGACTGGGATGACCAAAGGTGACTGAACACAACACAGTGGTATGAAAAAAAAAAATAGCTATACTTTGTATAATCCTTTTCTATCTCCTTCCCTCCCCGGTGAGAAAGCAGTCCATACATAAGTTTCTCAACATATGGTTTATAAAAGTTCTCAGTCTACTTAAGAGAATGTTCTTGGCTAACACAAAGCTGTGAGGAGTGGCTGACACCCCAGAGGGTTGTCTGAAAGCTGCCCTTCAGAAGGACCTCAGTGGGTTGGAGAGATGGGCAGAGAACTGTCTGGAATCCAATAAGGGCAAATGCAGGATCCTGCACCTGGAGAGAAATAGCTCAACACACACCAATACAGGCTGGGGCTGATCTGCTGGAAAGCAACTCTGCAGAGAAGGACGTGGGGGTCCTGGTGATCAAGCTGTCCATGAGCCAGCAGTGTGACCTTTTGGCCGAGAAGGCCAGTGGGATCCTGGGGTGCATTAGGAAGAGCATTCCAGCAGGTAAAGGGAAGTGATCCTGCCCCTCTACTCAGCCCTAGAGAGGCCACATCTGGAGTGCTGTGTCCAGTTCTGGGCTCCTCAGTGAAAGAGAGACATGGAGCTCCTGGTGTGGGTCCAGCACAGAGTAACTGGTGAACAAGGGGCTGGAGAGTCCCTTTTGTGAGGAAAGGCTGGGGGAACTGGGCCTGTTCAGCCTTGAGAAGAGATGACTGAGAGGAAACATTGTCAGTGTCACGGAATCACAGAATCAGCTAGGTTGGGAAAAACCTTTGAGATCATCAAGTCCAACCCGTAAGTATCTGAAGGGACGGTGCCAAGAAGATTAATGAATCCAAGCTTTTCTCAGTGGTGCTAAGCAATAGAACAAGAGGCAATGGGCAGAAACTTATGCACAGGAAGATCCACCTGAACATGAGGAAGAACTTCTTTACTGTGTGAGTGCCCAAGCACTGGGACAGATTGCTCAGAGAGGCTGTGGAGTCTCCCTCACTGGAGATACTCACAATCTTGTGCTCCAGGATGACACTGCTTGAGTGGGGAGGTTGAACCAGTTGACCCACTGCGGTTTCTTCCAACCTGGCCCTGTGATTCTGTGATTGTAAAGGCTGTCCCATAGGAGATATCAAACAATCATTCAGTATTTCCATGGGCAGCGAGTTATTTTTCAGAGTACCAAGAAGAGCATCTCAGTGCTCAAGAGATTTTCTGTTCACTACTGCACACAATGGTATCAGTTATTTTCTGCTCTAATTAAAAAAAATCTGTTTTTAACAAAAAAAAATTCACAAAAATTTCTCCTGTTATCATCCATCTTTTTTTAATCACCTAGTATTGTACCTGCCTTGATGACAGACATCAGGAAACCTGTCCCATTTTTTCTAGCCTGAGTAAAAAGGCTTTCTTTGAAAATGGCAACCTAGGCAGGAAAAGTTAAACTTATAGTAACTTTGCTTGAAATGCATTGATTTCTTTGGAATGGAGTCATATCTTCAAATGAAACCGAATAACAACCTGTAATAACTAAAGGTAGAGAAAGACAAGAAAATGGCTTCAAGGTATAAGCCGATTTATTCTTATAGTGCTCAAGTCTGGGGTGAGGTAATAGTTATATTTTAGATGAAAAGCATTGGAGAAAAGAACAGAGGTAATATTATCAAAGTCACACAGGCAATCCGCAGCTCAAACTCTCAGCTATTCATTGGTGAATGGGAGCTAAAATCTGTCTTCAGGTGTACTCCCTCTTTAATGTTCTGCTCACTCTACAATGAAATCACAGCTGCCCTGAAGTGCTTCCATTGGGGTAGACAAGTTATGCGCTTACTTCACAGGCAAAGGAAAGAAATCAGT
>NW_005054350.1:346690-351276 GCF_000277835.1 Geospiza fortis | reverse complement strand
ACATGGCTTTCCTCTCCAGGATCAAAAAGGTTCACATCTTCTTATCTGGCTGTCCTGAATTCCACATGAGACTTGCTCAGGTACGCCTCTTTAGTATTAATGTGTTCCTTGGAAAGGTACTGATTACAGAAGAGTCTTATCCTTGAGTCCAATGCTATTTTAATGGAAAGAACAAAGAAAGAAAATTCTCTCAGAAGTTTACACTGGTGAAGGTATGTGACACTATAGAGAAGGCTGCCTGATAACACAAACTAACACCTTTTGTGCTATAACCATGTATGAAGTCATTCCACTGCAGAATGTTTTCAGCTCATGAGTACTTTAAATGACAGGATGGTTCATATACCTACCTCCAAATTCAGAAAAAAATATAATGTCTTTTTTTACCAGCTGTTATGCTACCCACCAGAGAAAACCGGTGTCTGTGCCAGGGAGTACTTACAGTAATTTAAAAATCCTATAATTAACAAGGGAAAAAAATTTAAATATTTTATTTGATTATCACCAAGGATGGGCAGCTCTGGATAGAGTTGCAGATTTCAGCAGCATCCCCACCCTTCAGTTTAACTGCTCCAGACTTCATTTTTTTTTCTGAAGTTTCACCTTCAGCTTTATCAGGTCTTGGTTATAATCTCCGAGTTAATGAGTTTGAGACCTGAGATTATCAGCTCTCAGTTAAATATGGATGAGAAAAATCATTAGATTATTTTTCTTTTAACTAACAGCTGAAGCCCATGTGCCTTTTCTCATTTGAAGTGAGCAAAACCTCCCTTAGGCATTTGTTTTCTTTAACTACACAAAACCTTTTGTAATTACTGACTTTAACATTCCAGTCAAGATTTTGCAGAAACATGTCAGAGGCTTGTCATGTGTCTCTTTAGTTCTTATGTTCTCAACAAAGGTGTTATGCTGACAGGAGGTTATTAAGTATATTTTCGGCATCAGTATAATTTCTGTCAAGTATTAGTATTTCTCTGCAAGTTTAGGAAATTTTTTTGCAGGACACATTTCAACCTTCAGTGCACTAACTTTGGTTTTTGAGGAGGAAGCACTGATGGGCCAGAGAGTTGTCTTAGCAAGAGATTCAAACTGTTCTGTCAAGACCTTCATGTATTTTGTCACATGCCTTGCTGGACTGGCATGTATGGTATCCTAGCTGGGCATCACTGACATGGTTTACCCCATTGCTGAAAGGCAGAAATCTGGAATGAATGTATTCAAGCCGAGGGAATGGTGGTTGGTTGTGTGGAGACCACAGAGATGGTTTGATACCTAGTATTCATACTGAATGACTTCATGAAGGAAGAAGGAAGGTAATTTCACTCCTATCCAGGATCTCCTCACCCCTTAGTGCAGTTATCTTCTGTCTGTTTCCCATGGCCCAGAAGCACTGCTGTCTCCTTCCAGCTCTCAAGGAATGTATCATAAACCCCAGCAACTATAAAAGTGCTTCCCTACTTTTCATCTGGATGTTAATGAAGATTATCCTACTGTATTCAGCCATGGTGTGATCTCACCCTGAGCACTATGTGCAGTTCTGGGCCTCACAAATTTAGAAGTAGCTGGAGGTATTTGAATGTGTCCAGAGGAGGGCAATAAAGCTAGGGAAAGGCCTAGTACAAACTGTAATGTAACCCCCCTAAGCATGCATGTAAATACAACCACTAGCCCATTCTTCAGGTCTAGTGGGACCACACAAAAACACCTTTTTGTTTTACTTTGCCTAAGAGAACTTGCTACCCTTCTTTCTGCTAAAGTGAGAAAAAATTTATTAAATCTCTGAAAAGGTCTGTGCCTTCAGGAGGGAATAAGTACTTCTTTTTCAGCCCTGCTAATTTTTCAGTCTTCTCATATGACATGTCCTGTTCTTTCCCAATCATCTACCAAAACAATATGTGGATTGCAAGTCTGCTTCCTTTCTTCAAAGACTGTCTCAAAAAAAAAAGCATGGTAAGAAAAGCGCAGAAAATGGGTTCAGATATGGAATCTGGTGCCATGACTGACCTCGAAATTGCAAGAATTTTTAGAAGGAGAGATATGGTGAAGAATACGTCAGAAATGACTCCAAAATCTCTTTTACACATTGTATAAATGTGTAATATTCGTCTGTTTCTGTAAGAGTCATCCAACAAGAACTACGCTACTTTACAAATATATTGCTTTAAATGTTCCAGGTTTTGAGGTGAAAAAATATATGCAGAAGTCCAATTTAACCTGTAAATTCCTGTTTCTGGAAAACAACAGTCGCAATATTTAGTGGGATAGAGTGGATAGACTTAGTAATACTGAATTAATCTCATGGTTTAATTTTTGCTAGCATTCAAAAACATTAAATGCAGCTTGCTGACTTTTACTGATACAGCTACAAGAACTGTTTTCATGATGCTTGAATATCTATTCCTTCCTCTCTCCCTTTTTTCTTAACAAGAATTCCATGCTGTTTTCTCTGCAAAAATTCATTCACCTCTAGACAAGAAACAAGCTGCTTCTTTCTACCATACCACCTCTCAGAATCAGCAGTTTTTGGACTGCCAGCTCTTCTGAAAATAATCCTGTGCTTTTAATACAGCCTTTCACCTAAGATTCCTGCTCTTCAAAAGTTCTTGAGCTCCTCTCAGCAACAGCTTAAAAAAAAAAAAAAAAAAGGGTTCTTATCTTTTTTCTTACTCTCTCACTCTCTCAACCTAAAACCTAAACAGCAGCTCTCCTGCTCTCCTCCCACCTTCTAGACTCAGTACTTCAAAATAACTCTGGAACTGGATAAGGCGAGAAGAATCGCTTCACCCATGCAGAATCACACCAACAGGCTTAAAGCGTTGGAAGAGTTTGGTAGAAAATCCGAGCTGGAGCGTGGCTTAGCTGTAATGCTAAGCCAAAGAAAATGACATGCCTGAACTTGTAGAATATACACAAAAAAAAAAAAAATAGTGCAGCAAGTTTCTGGCAGTAGTTTGTTTAATTCTAGCCACAACTGTTGGATCAAGCAGAGTAAGTCACTCATGAGTTTGTGAGAGACTTCACTGTCTGTGGCACAGGGTGCAGTGGGAGCTCATACCTGACCTGCTGTTTCTCTCCACTTACTGGTTTTCCATATCACACCAGAAATATTGACTGCATCTTATGAAAAAGTTCCAAATGTTGAAGAGAAATAATAGGAATTCCTTGATATTTCACTTTCTTTGAAATTAATGAAGACTCAACAAAATGCACATAATAATACAGGGTGAAGGCTTAAAAGGGATACAATGGAGTATTTTCTGAATCACATTGTACTTCATATTTTTCAATGTTTTCATATTCTTTTCTCCAATAAACAGCCACAACTATGCTACTGTTGCTAGGACTAAAATCAGAAACTGAATTTGTTTCAAGAGCAAAAGAAGCATGGCAACTAAACCCTCTACTTTTGGAGAAGAAATATTTTGTATAGGTAGAACTGATCATTCTGAAGGTTACTGTATTTTTTGCAACTATATGTTTTCATTTTGGTGTTAGAAGTACTGCACTTGGGAGTAAGAAGAAAATATTTCTATTGTTCCACAAATAAGACATGTTTGATTACATCAATATAGTCAAAATTTTGAAATTTGAATGTTTAAAATTATTAGAGGTGAGGACTTTTTGTCCTGTTTCCTGTATTTTTATCACATTCTGCTCATTTTCATGGATTTTTGTGGTCAAGTATTCAAAGTAAAGCAGGTCATCATGGGTTTTTTCCCAAGCATATTCTCCTCTTCGCAATTAACCATATCAGAGTTTAAACTAGAGTTTTACTCTGGAGTTTTAGACCATGCCACAGCACTGCCAAACACTCATGTATCACCAGGAGCAAGGACAGAGCAATAAAAGCTGGACCAAATGCTGCAACAGAAGAGGGTCTGAGGTGGTGCAAGGATCCGATCTTCAAAATGCATTCTATTTCTATAGAGAAGAAGCAAAACCAAGTCTTCTTTTTTCTGGGGGGTGGGATGGGGGGAGGGGGTCATAACAAAAAATAGAAATAAAGGTGGAATTAAACCCACAGTTTGAGAAATTTCAAGCGTCTATGTGTTGGGACATGTAGGTCCCACAGTAAGCAAGCTGTGACAATAGTAACAGCAAAACCTAGAGAGCTTCTCAGCTTTCCATGATGAAACCCCTTACCTGAATAAGGTGGAGCCCAGTTCACAAATTTCTACATGACAAATACAACTGTGAGTGTGGTATTTGCCTTTGTTGGAGGACAGGCCTCATCCCCAAGGCCCTGCAGTACAATGTGCTGATGGCGAATTCTCCTTGTGCCTTCTTTGGCAGAATGCCCACCTCTTCCTGCAAGCTCAGGCTCCCCTTCCAAAGTATCTCCTTCTTGTAAGTCATGAGGAGCAGCTGAAGGAATTGGGGTTGTTTAGCCCAGAGAAAAGAAGGATCAGACCTTATCGCTCTGTATTATCACCTGAAAAGGCTGTAGTCAGATGGGGGTTGGTTTCTTTTCCCAGGCATCCAGTGACAGGACCAGAGACCCCCTGAAGCTTCACCAGGGAACGTTCTGGTTGGACACCAGAAAAAGGTGGTCAGGAATTGAAACAGTCTGCCCAGGCAGGAAAAGA
>NW_005054350.1:324010-346543 GCF_000277835.1 Geospiza fortis | reverse complement strand
ATTCTATTCTATTCTATTCTATTCTATTCTGTGATTGTTAATATCAAAGTAGTTTCTCACAAACAGGTCTAAAGTCCTGCAAAGAGATCAGACAAGCTAAAACCCAGCTTATTTTTGAGAAAAGATTTATTGTTAACTTTACTATCTTTTCCATTCTGCTAATTGGAATGTGGTATTTAAATAAATCCTTACTTGTTAGTGAAGAGTTATTTTATTTGTATAAAAGTGCTAATGCCTCAGAAGGTCCTATTTTGAAAACATTTACCATTTTCTCCTTTACTTACCAGGCACAGTAAAATTCATCACATAGTTTTTTTTTCTCCCAGCAGCTGCATGGAAGTACATCACAAAGTCAGAGGCTGTAATGTTTTGAAAGACAATCCTGGAGTTTTCCTGATCAGAGCAATCCACTAGTGTGCATTCTTTGAAATCTAAACCAAAGCTTTACTTTCCTGATGAGTTGCACAGAATGACAAAATCTACCCAATCTGCTTTAATCCTTTCCCACATCACTCGCTGCACTGAATCTCCAATTTTATCAAGGCAAGTAAAAGCAACATTTCGTCCTGGCTTGGGACGAAATCCCTGGCTAATCCATGGGATTATTTTGTTTCTCAGACACTTCAAATTCATCTGTTGAAAAACACAAAACCCAGCAAAAACCTGCTTATAATTAATTCAAGGGAAGTTTAGTACCACAATTCCAGTACAGCAAATATTAATGGAATTGACTTACAGCAGAATGATATTGAAATAATTTGAAATGCTGAAAAATATAATTTATACCTATGATTTTATTTTTGTGCACGTTTAGACAAAACAGTCTTTTTGGAACTCTGAGTCTGTGGTGACATTGCAAGAAGGCTATTTCTGTAAACTTTGAGTACATGAATGTTCTGTTAACAGTTTCAGCAAATATTCAGCAGCATAAATTATGGGGCAAATCTAATTAAACTTGGCGTAATCTTGTTCTTCCTTCACACTAGTTATAATAAGAAAATGGTTTGATGTGACACTCAGGACATGCTTTAGTAAGTTATGTTAAAAGACATTTCAGCCTAAGAGCTGCAATTCTCCCATTCACAAAACTCACAGCACCTAAATTAAAAAAAAAATCTTATCTATTCATACATTCTACTTGAGAAACAGTCTGTATGGTCCGTCTGTGGTATGAAAAAAGACTTCCAGACAAATTCAAGACTTCAACAACATAGAAACCTTAGATATATCTTAAATAATTTTGAGTAAAATCCCTTTGAGTTATTGTTTTTATTAATATAATTTACTGTTTTCTACCTAAGAAAATAAATGTTTAAAAGTCTGCAACAGAAAGACTGTCAACTTCTCTGACATTCAGAGCCACTTGATTTCCAAAGTCAGCTCTGTAATGCCTGTATCTCATAAGCTAGGATGAGCACTGTCACCTTGTTGAAGACTTTGATGTTGGAAAAGACTAATGATCACACTGTTTTTCTTACACTGCAAAAGGACCAATCTTTCAAGTTCTTCAATGAGATTTTTTTTAATTATATGTTTTTAAGTAAGAAAAGTCACTATAATGTATTTTTAATGTGTTTGTCTCTCTCTGTGGCAACAACTGAAAGGTAAGTAGGTTACCTAGGAATAAGTGATTCCATTCATGTTGACAGGATGGAGACTCCATTGTGGGAATCTGTAACTTCAGAGAGCCTCTCAGTCTCTGTGAAACAGAGAGTGAAAAAGTCTCGCCTACAATTTTTTATCAATGGAATATAGCACAGAAAAATTACATTCCCTCTGCCTTTGGAGACCTGAAATATGATTAAAATGTTGAAATGTAGAAAGACAAAAGGAACACTGTCTAATGAGTTTACCTAAAATAATTAATGAAGAACTTGAAGATCAGTGTAGACTGCAATCAAGGAGACTGAAAGTTAATGACAGCCAAGGACAGAAGAGAGATAAATTCACTAAACCAAACAGAAGGTATAACAGAGTGAAGCTAATTAACTCTTTACACAGCTTGCCAAAGACAGCTAAATTTCTATTAGTGAAGTTGACTGCAAAGGCTGGATAATCATTTAAGTTATCATGAAAATTCCAGCAAGAATTTACTCATGAAAGTCTGAGTATTATTCAAATTAGACTGAATGACTGCTATGATGGGACTCTACATTTACAAAATGGGTTCCTTAAAGTGCATTCCCTCAAAATTCACTACATTAAATCAGGTTAAATTTTTTTATATACCTTGCAGATACAGATCAGCAGATTCATTCAGATTTGCTAGGGAAGAGAGGTAAATGAAAAAGTGAGTAAATGAAAAAGTGATCAAAACCCATCCTCTCCCTGAAACACTATATTCTTAAAGGTCAGATCCTTTCCTCAGACCACTAACTTCCTGCAACAGCCTGGTTTACAATAAACCACATATTCTTGCCAAGGAAGTGCCCTTCACTGTGCAATCTTTGCTCTGGTTTTCAACCAGTAGAGAAACCTTACTGCTGCCCACATTCCCCTCAGGAGCATTGACATCTCCCCATCTTCTCCTAGGTACTTCCCTGCTGTCCTAATTTTTTCATTAGAGCGTCACCCTGAACTCCAGGTGTTTCTCCTATGTAAACATTCTTAATAGGGAATTTTGTGTAGGATGATGCTACCTGCCACCTTCCAGAGCATTTCCCCCTGACCCAAATGATAGGACCTTACAACAAGCAGCGTTCTCCCCTACTGCTTTGCCATATATTTGCTAGAAAATTGTACATTGCACATATGGTCAACTGGGAACAAAGAGATAAAACATTTCCACCAAACAGATGAAAATCCCTTCTGCCTTAAAATTTATTCTGTATTAAAATGATCCTGTGTTATATTTGCCAAACAATATATCCCAGTTGCTTGATAGTATATAATATTACATTGTAATATACTATAACAGGTACATTAAAAAGCTAAGGTGACCTTGCAAATTCAGTGAGGATTTTCCATGTAGAAATCTTGATATAACTGTATAACTTGCATACAAATAATAAAAGTTTTGTTAATAATGAGAGCAAGGTTCAAGCAGCCAAATTAAAATACAAACACTTTGGAGACTCTTGGCTGCTCTACTCTCTATCATGACCATTTTCAAACACAGACACCATGACATTATTTTTGTTTCTTTATTTGTTTGCATATGTATTTTATTTGAATATGTGCGGCAACATGCACGCATTTTCACTCTTGATGAATAATGTAAATATCTCCCCTATTACAATATAGTACCTTGAACAACTTATATGATTATATAAGGCACAAACAATGGCAAATCAGGCCTACGTCGTTCTAATTAAATCTTCTAAGTACCCTACAGTATTCCAGGCTTTTGTTTTAAGCAATTGTCCCATTTTATTTTGACAGCAGCATCAGCATAGTTCTTTCATCCTCCTTCTCCTCTGTTCAATCACTTACTTTATTTAGCACCTTTCTAAACACAGTTTCTTTGCTTTCAGCCTGGTACATGTGGGATGAAAACCTCCCTCTCCCAGAAACCCTTCTACGGGAAAAAAGCACACCCACACTCCTTCACCCCTGCGCACACACAGCTCCAGGTGACATGCCACGTGTGAGCTTTTCAGAAATGTTAAATAAAAATTTATTGTTTCACCTGATAAAAATAGACTCTGCCTTCCTGCTGCTCATGGCAGACGCTGCCACTGCTGTCTGCTCTGCCCATGGTCACATCATCTCCCTTGCTGAACAGAAAGTAGGAGGAGGTGACAGCACTCAGTATAGGCCCATAGGCCTCTCCTTAGAAGAGAAGTGCTCACATGCTTGTTATCCTCCACCAACCTCTTTTGGCAGCATGTTATCTCATCATATTTTGCCTATGCCTATCTGATATTAGATATTTAAAGAAAAGAAAAATACAAGATTTCGTATTTTTAAAATGTATTATCTTTCAATATTTTTCTTGGAAAGCAATAATTTTCTTGGAAAGCAAATATCAGGAATATAGAGGCATAGAAGAGTGTAAAGGAACTCTCTGAGATTAAAAAAAATCAAGCAAGTAAACTGAAATTCTGTGGCAGGGAAATAGTTGAAGTTGAGAAAATCTTCTGAAGGAATAATAAAATAATGGTATAATTTCTCCCCATCCCTTCCTGCCCTTGCTACAAGCACTTAGAAGTCAAAATAACTCTTATGTGAAAGTTTGGTCCCCATTCATTGGTAGAGATTTTCAGACTTTTTCCATTTTTTCATGTCCACTTCATTTTTGTTCGGTTTGGGGTTTTGTTTTTGTTTAGTTTCTTGTTGTTGTTGTTTTGGCCTCTGATAGTATCAGTTGATACTAGAATCAGAGATTCTTTCATTCCCTTAAAAAGTATTACCCTCTATCAGAAATAAGTAATGATCTCAGCAAACTTTTCAAAACTGCAAAGCTATCTCAGCTCTACAGCAGAGAGAGGTTCCCAAGTGCCACTCAGTTTGCTGAAGCTCCACACACAAATAGTTTTCTTCCCCTGCTTGTAATAAGCAGTGACAAAAGAAAATAATTGCACATGAAAAGGAGGCTTAAAATTTTAGGAAGAGAAACTTTCTTTGGGGCTCTTTTTTTCACCAAGAATATCAATTTTCAAAAGAGAAAATATTTTGAGTGACCCTTTCACCCTTCCTGAATAGACTAAGGCATTATATTTAGCTCCTAAACTAATGTCTTCCAACTGTATTAGCACATACTACATGATTTTAAGTTTTTAAAAACACAGGTTCACCTCTTTTTTTTCAGTTTAAATGGGTTACTGACACCAGTTCTACAATTAGACCACAAACCGGCAGTACTGTTGTGTTTGAAGAATGCACTTTACTAATAATAGCTGTTCAGATCATGAAAGTTGAAATGAAAGTATTTATACTCCTAAATCCTTAAAACATCCCTTTAAATATATATTGAGTTATATTGTGAAAAATTTGGTGACTTTTTGTGTAGAAATTATTAATTCTGCATTATACACGAAAAATTGAGCACACAATTATAATTCACTTGCCAACTGTAATTTATATATATTTTATTTTTGTTGATTTTTTCCTCTTGCAAGCTGAACTTTAGTTGCCTAGAGTGCAAGGAAAGGGAGAAGTCAAAGAGAGGGAGGGAGAAAGAGTACAGTTCTAATAAGAATGAGAAAATCATTCTCTCTTCAGGTATAGTTATGAACTTCCAGCAATGAGAATTGGGTTGCAGGGGAAGAAGTCATCTCTTAAAATCATATAGAGCACTATGACAAGATTTACATATAGAAGGTCTTGAAGATCTGAGAGGTCAGATTTCCAGACTTTGCTCCCATCCAGGAATTTGGATTGGTTCAGGATTAAGAGAATTTTACCAGCAGCAGGAGTTAAGGAGCTGACAGGAGTTAACACGGCATGCTGTGCTCAGCCTTCACCTACTGTTAATGACCTGTGCTGTCTCACAGGGGGCAAAAGGGAGAGAAATGCTATGACACTGCATACTGTCTGTATGCTGAGACGCTGCATGTCACAGCCTGCACGTGTGGGTGTCTGTGTGTCTGTGCGTGTGCGTGCACATTTGTGCCCAGCTACTCACACCTGACTCAAGGCTCTTCAGGGATGTCCAACAAGCAGAACAGAGGATGGCACAGTTGAAGCCACAAAGAAAACAGGCAGGGGAGAAGGGAAGAGAAAGGGTGTGAAAAATCAGGCTGGATCCTAAGGGTGACTACTGGAACCAGTGTTTCTCAAGAGTGAAAGCCACAGGGGTCAAGGACAGGGTACAAACCCAAGCTGCCCAGCCCCAGAATTGTTATATGACAGGAGTGTAGCATGAGGACAAGCTATGGGCAATTTGCTGTTTTACTTCTCAGATCCTTTGAATGCATTGTTTTATGGGCTGAAAATATACTGGTGAAGAAAGAAATACCTAATTTGTTTCATAATAAGTTTGTTATGCAGCTTGGTATCCTGTAGGAAAACAGAAAAAAATCAATATATCATCACTATTTTTTACCAGAAGTTTTCTTCACATTTCATTTTGTTCTTATTAAGTTATAAATTCTATTCTTGTCTTACAGGCCAGCTGAAAGAGGTGTTCGTCATTAGAAATATATGCAGCTGCAGAAGCTTTTGCAGATAGGAATATTTCAGACATTAAATAGTAATCACCTGCTAGTGATTTCCTTTAGAGTATATGGAAGTTTAAATATCTGAATCTGTAATTCCTTTTGTCCTCCACTTTTTATCTGCCTATGTTATTTCAATAAGTTAACTTGTATTTCCACAAATAAAATATTATTGCATCTGTCCTAGACAAAACTATCTCCTTAATTGTGAATACTTTAAAGCTGTCGCTGTAGACTTTCTATTTTCCCATGCAATTCCATCCTGTGATGATTTCCAAATTGCATTATCTCAAAATTTCATCCATCACATTTACTATGTGGGAAACAAAAAACAAAGTTACAAAACTCTTGGATCTGGATTTAGCTACTGGGTGTCACAGTGGTTATGTTGGGTAGTAGACATAACACCATACTTTATTTAAATTGAATTTCCAAGTGGTGGCTGCAGTGGCATAAAATTATGGAAGAGTAGCGGACAAGATGAAGTATTTTTGGCTTACAAAGGTAGCAGAATACTTGCCCTCAAAAAAAATTGTTTAACCCGTTATATTCCACTTGTGCCCTCTTAGCATTTCCCTGCTTGTGTAGGGATAATTGGAATGGTCACCCTTGTACCCGGTTTTCTTGTTTTCAAGGTGTTTCTTGTCCATATAGTTGCACACCTTTCACTTGTCAGCCCACTTCCTTGCTCACATGTGGGTTGTCATCTCACTTTCCTATTGCAGGTCCCCTCACCAGTCTGTTTCCAAGGATGCTTTTCTCTCTGACCACAGGTAGATCCTGTCTCTTTCTAGCATTCCTTGATCAATAAAAGAGCCCATGGTGATTAAAGGTAACTTGTTCTTGACACCAGCCATGCAACGCAGTCCTGGCCATGGACTTGTCCTTCTCTTCCCAGGACTTTTCCCTTCCTCAGCAGAATGAAGAAGAAGACACCACCTAAGCTTCTGTGTCCTTGATCACCATGATGTGCTCCAGATCTCTCCTGGACTGATCTTTGGTGTACATGTGAAAAAGCAGCAGGGCAAGCCTCAGCAGTCTCACTGCAGCACCCTGAGGTCTACCCTGGCAGCAGCAAATCTCCCCAGACAGCAGGATGTGCCAGCAGATGAACAGGAAAGACGTGAGGGACATCCCCAAACTATCACAAAACAGATAAAGGTCAGGTAATAGCCATAGCAGCCATCTGACACATGTTCATCAAAGCAGTGCTCGTATGGAACATATAAAATACGCCTTCTCATTTTGTCTTACTTTGGTAAAAACACAGCAGTCCTCATGGGTACTGAATACTAATTTTTTTTCCTTAACACAGCCCATTCCAATGCAAACAAAGTAAACAAGAGTACCTAATAGCATCATTATTCTTAGTAACTAACTGAATGTTCAGAATGTTAAGAATTAAAAAGAAAAAAGGGAAAAAAAATGTTAAAAAACCTCCCCAGAGATGAGTAAAAGGATCTGGATTCTCTGACTGCTAGCCAGATAATATTGAAAATGTTATCACGTTTTCTGTTTGCAAAAGACAAATTTTCTCAGGTATGTCAACAGAGAGTTACATACAAGACAAAGGAGACATTTTTCTGCTTCCTTTGGAAGTGGTAAGACCTTAGATGGAGTAAACCTTCATACTATTTATCTTATTAAAATAAGGTTTTACACAAATGGGAGAAAATTCAGATGAGAACAAGAACTGGTTAAATTTAGAATCATGAACTGAGAAGAAAAGCTGAAAGAACTGTGTTTGTTTGGTGCAGAGGTATCACAGAAGCATAGAATCATAAATGTCTTGGGTAGAAAAGGACCTTAAAAATGGTTTAATTCCAATCCCCTGCAGTAGGCAGAGACAAATTCCACTGAACCAAGTAGCTCAGAGGTCCTTCCAGCCTCGCATTGAACATTTCCAGAGATGGGACATCCACAACTTCTCTGGGTAAAAAAAATTAAGGATGAATGCTGGTAACATGACACTTTCTTTCTTTTTTTTTTTTTTCAGAGAACAATTAATAAAGTCATTATTAGCCAAGAGATATCTAGGTTAGATATAACAGGAAAAAAATCTCCTTGTAAGGTTGGTTACGTGCTTGTAGTATGACCTCCAAAGAGTTTTATGCATGCGTTTCCAACGTGGGAATTCCTCAAACACATTAAGGATGTGCTTCTCCTGCCTCAGAAGGCAGAGATGGATGAAATTAATTTGGAACGTCTCTTCCAGCCTGAGTTTTCCACAATTCCATAACTGCTTTTGATCTAAGCTTTTCCATCAGAAAGGAAGAGGGAGATATCTCTTGTACTCCCAACAGGGCTGGCTTGGTTTCTTTCCATTTAACGTTTTATAGTGAAGGGGCATCCAATCTTTAGTTCATCATAAAAGATAAAAAGTAAGAAAAGCAGCATTTAACAGGTCAATAATCACAGCAGAAGTGTGAAAAAGGCATCTTCACTTGTCTCCATCTTCTTGCTTTCTAATTAGGTGCTGACAATGTGGCTGACACCGTGTAAGATACAGAGATAATTCTGGCTCTGGGGAGCTCAGCATCTAAGAGCCAAAGAATGAAGGTCCCTCTGGATTAGTTCTTGCTTCCATGTGCTTTAAAAGTCTGATAATTTTTCACTGTAGACCTATGAATCACATTCTAAACTGAGACAGAGATAAATAGAAAGCAAGTTATTTCAGGTGAATAGGGACTTGAAAAAAAAGCTATGCAACATGCTGCTTTTGGCAGGCAGAAGAGCATTAATATAGAAGTAAGTGCTGAGTGGCATGGATATCATCACACTACCAAGAATAGAAAAGCTCTGTCTCTGCTATCACAGAAGAGGTTGATCACTCTATTTAAAAATTTGGAGTACTTCATGGTACATCTGGCATTTAAATACTCTATTAATGAACTTCCATTCTTATTCTGAGTTCCTAGCAAAACATATCCCCTGAGAAAATGGTCCGTTTCCACTGATTGACAGAAAGAACAATTCACCCACAAATTAAAAAAAACCAAAACCCCAAAACCGAAAATTCCCAATTCAAGAACACAAAAAGAAAAAAAATAAAAGGAGGCCCCATCCCCCAGTCCCCCAAAACCAACAAAAAACCCCAAGGAATTATGCTAGTCTGATTAATTCACACTATGGATATAAAAGCCACTACATCTAAATAATTTTTCCAATTCTACTCAGAGTATTACATGGAAATTTTAGAGTCAAACTAACACTATTTTAACACCTAACCAAAATAAAATTCCTGAGAAAATAAACAGAGTTTTCCAAATATATAGAAATTCTTGTTAAAATTAACAGTTCTGAAAAGACAAACACAAACACAGGACAAAAATATTCCAGGTAATTATAACTTAATTTGTTTTTAATGTAAATAAACATACAACACCGTTCTCCCATAAAGGCCAGTTTTTAATTAGTTTATATATCATATAATTTTTCACTACTGAAGACTTTCAACTTTTACACCACAAGATGCGTATCAAAGGCATGGTGCATAGTAGATCAATATCAGTTTATGATCTCTCAAATGATGTTTATTATATTTTATATTTTAAGTTAAATTGTATTGTAAATTTGCTCATCATCAATTTTAAGATTTCTGATCCAATTTTAGTTGATTGAGTTCTGCATCACAAAGCTCTTTGCAAATTGTTCAGTCATTTCTGCTTCTGTTAAATTTGAAATAATCAATGTTCCAATTACATTTCAATGAAAACTTCAAAACTTTTAATTCAGGGCCTACTGCATTTTGAAGCAATGCAGCCTAGAGAGCTAACTATTAATAAGGCCAAGAGGTTTTGGAAGGATGTGTGAAGCACATGAAGCCAGATGAACTTACCAGTACTTCTCAACGCAGCATGAGTCAGAGGATAGTTTGTGGTTGTGTAGGAGGCATTAATGCCATGGTCTGGAAATGGGAAAATTATTGCACTGAACAGCAGCTGACAAAGAAAATCCTCATGCTTTCAGTAAGGGCAAGGTAGAAAAGGGTAAGATTAGCATTAGCTATGACAATAGGAAGTTCTAACCAAGCAGTAATGGTACGTGATGTATCATCACAGATATGAGAGTGCAAGAGGAAGAAAGTTTTGCGTAGTTTCTGTACAAGGAGCTTAAAATATATCTGTCAAGTTCAATGGAGCCCTGGACCTGGAAGACATTTTGCATGTCAATTATCACTAATTTATTTTGCCAGACTGGGAACAAGACAGGAATACACTTCAGGTTTGAGAATTCTTAAGTTCTAGATGCACGGATATTAATGGAAATCATATTTTTAACACAATATTTGTCTGTTGACATCTTAGCTTTTCTGTTTATACACCCTCATTATAATGCTCCATGGAGTCAAGTACAGCTGAAGAAAAACAGACTTTAAGGTAGATATGTAGATGACATAAGAAAACCTGAATTTCCTGGCCAGAATAATTCCTTAAACTCTTTTTTTGTAGATTGATACTTTATTCATACTTTTGACAAAACCATCACAGATGAGTATCTTTCGTACTGATGGCTTTAACAGAGCAGAGAAGAACCAAAGGACTAAAGACAAGTCTGGAAAAGGATAAAGTAAATAAATGTATCCATACCACAAGTGGCCAAAGGTAATCAAATACTGGACAAACCAGAAAAAGACAGTGCACATCATATAAAGAATAAAGGAATTTTCCCAATACTTCTTCCAACACTTTCATAAGTTAAAGTAATTTAATATTTCCTTTTCATGTTCTAAAGACTGTAGACATATCTTTTCTCATATCTTTTCTCATATCTTTTCTCACATACATTTACATATCTTTGCTCACATACATTTCTTTGCAAAAGTTAATAGTTTAAAACAAAAGAAAGAAGAATTGCAGGAATTCTTGCAGCTGCTTTGCTGCTGTTGGATACATGTCTGGCAACTGGTGAAATGTCACTGTTTTTTAATGTGTTTTGAGTGGTCACCTGAGATGAAAAGTATAAGATGTACCTCCATACAGCCCTGTCCAATGGACTGTCCCAGTGCACTGCTCTCTTCCATTTGAAATTTTTAAAAAATTAAAGTTTCAATATCTGCAGCTTCAAATACCTTTTCTTCCAGTCAGCAAGTGCATGAATTAACATCTCTTCAATGATCAACAATTCCTGTGTGACGTCTTCAATTGTAATGCTTCTTCTCTTAATAGTGACTTCAATCTTTGCTCTCCTCACATTTTATACTGAAATTGGAATAAGTCTTCAGACATACATCCCCAAGCATTGTGCCTAAGAAACTACAGATCACTTTTAAACTGTTCATTAAGAACGATGGAATAAAGATACTGACTATTCTTACATAATCAGTGTATCTTAGAAAATATGTAAAGAATTTTTCTCTGAAAGTAAGTGTTTTGTCTGCTTAGTGCAGAAGGATTAGTGACTCATATAATGTGGGAACATTGAGGATAAAAAAAAGTCCCTTGAATTCAGTTCTGAAAACTGTTGGATATATGCTCACTCTGCAAGGAGGAGAAAGAAAAAAAAAAAGAAGCCTCAGATTCACCCAGCTGGCAAGTATCTTCCTGTGGGATAACTAGAGTGTTCTTTACCCATTCATTCATGTGTAAAAGAGGCAGCACAAACTCTCAAGTTCTTCGCAATTATGGCGCAGGATTTCAGCACTGCATCCACATGTAAGAATATCCTGTAGCTACATAACCTGTCAAGTTTCTGATATAATATCCTGAATATTATTTCTTTTCTGTCAGTCTGTTTCAGTAACTGCTTCAGTCACTGGGCATAAAGAAAGCACAGATAACATTGTGCAGTCTGCAAGAGTTCTCTCTCACCTCTTTCACAAATTCCATAGGAAACCTTCAGCCAAAATTCATGGCAAAAGGAACAATATATGTCTAAGATTTTTATTTTATATTCTGATAAATCTCCAGGACTAAGTTAAAGAAAGATCTAGTAAAAAAAAAAAAAAACTCTTATCTCTAGAATGATTGCATCAAAAATTTTATATAACTGGTGATTTATCACCAATTCTAAGGTCTTCTATTTACCAACCAAGAGGACAGTACACCAAGAGAAGATCTCTGTAATGAAAGTTATAGTTTCCTGTATTTCCTAGGATCTCAGGTCCTTATGCCAGCTCAGCCATCATTAGTCTTCTTTTTCCTCACTTTTGTCCTTGATTGAAAAAGAACTATGTTCATCCCACCCAGACCATGGATGGGTGAATTGCTGTTCTGTGACCAGAGACTGAACCACAAGAGTCCTAAGGAGAGTTTCTCGAGTATTATTTTGACACCTCAGCCATTATAAATCTGTTGTGGTCTCTTATTCATTCGATACATCTTTACCACACCAGAAATACAGATATTGTCAAAACACTAAGAAAAATGTGCTAAATGTTTTTCAAAAACCTGATTTCCTTATTCTCTTTCTGTTTTTGTTTTGAAAAGCAAGTCATGATTCCCAACCTTTTTTAACATCTCGATCTTGTAGTGTCAGGGTTTTGTTACCACATGACTTTCTAGATCTAGTGGCGCTGCTGTCACCATTAGATACAGCTTGAAATCTTTACTCATTAAGGGTCAGCACTCAAGGATTCGAACTATGCAGATCAGAATCACACTAAATTTACTCACTTTGTATTAGAACTTTTAAAAATTTTACGAAGCACATGGGAAAGCAGAATCAGACTTATGATCTCTGTTGATTACCAGGAATGAAACTTTAGAGGAACTTGGAACAGACTGAGTGCAGAAACATTCATTGTTTTGCAAGACAGTAAAAGTTAACCCAAGATACTTTATTCAATTTTATGCAAATGCCATCAGATATGATTGACATGTGAAGAACATTTCACATTTAGTCTAGTTAAGAAATCTTCATCATGAGCATAATGCCATATGGCATTATTTCCATTTATTTCTGCTATTTCCTTTCAATGAAAATTTTGAAAGCCAATCATATATTCTACATCTATAGTCTGCTGTCAGCTTTCATTGAAGTATGCACTGCAGATTCCTCAATGGCATAGTTACCTGCCTAAGTTGGTGCAGGAATGTCTCTCTGTCCAACAGTAACAGGTCATTATAAATAAATCCTAACAATTTTCAATGCCTTGCTGGCATGATGTAAATTATAAACCAGGCTTCAGTTTTGATTGACACAAACACCTTAATAATACCTACTTAACTTCACTGTGCCAATTCACAAAGCAAGCTTAAATTTCATCTTGAATATATGAAAAAGTTACACAAAAAGTTGCATGCTTTTACAGGCGCACACTTCACAACTTTAGCTCAGCCAATCAATATGTAAACTAAAAGCATGAATTACAAAGCATTAGACACCATGCAAATCACAAGAAACAGAAATTAGTCTATTAAATTTTTGTTGATTAGCTGAAGAAGAAATGGATTTTGCAGGGAGTTGTTTATTTGTCTGGCGGACTGTAGATAAATTAACACTTTTAGAAAAGTAATGCCTATTGGGAATCAATAATCAACATATAAGTCCAACCAAAAAAAACTACACTGTAATTGGAAAAAATGTTTAATTACCTATAAAAGGATCATTCTTGTATGTTGGCCAGATTTCTTTATTCTATGAAAAAAAGAAACCTTAAAAAGCATTCAATATACCAGGACCCCAATTATTTTTATGTGAATCTTTTAGAACAAGATTCATATACAGTAAAATATGAGACTAACACTCAGCTTTCTCAATACACTGATCCTGATCCAGGAAAGAAAACACTTTAAAGATGAACATCCATGTCCAAATTTTACAGTTTGGAAGACAAAGAAAAATATGTATCTGGTGTCAGCAGCAACCTGAAATACTGTCTACATGGATGTGAATTTTACTGTTTATTTAGTCTCAGCAACATGTCATCCAGGAGTTACTGACAAAGGTGCTGGTAAAGTAAGATAAATTCTGACAGAAAACAGTTCTACTATGACTACTTCATAAATAAATACATTCTCTAGAGTCTGGTTTTAATAATATATTTAATATGCAGTGTAGATTAAAGCTGTAATATTTATCTTTACTGGCAATGCACTCCAGTTTCCTCAGATCAGATCATGTTTATACATATCTATCAGGAGCTGAACAGGATTGTTCTCAGAAATCTTGATTCTTTAAATGGAAAAGGATTAATTTCTATTCAAAATTATTCCCTACCTTTGTAGTTGATTTAAATAAACATACTTGAAACATGAGGGGTTTGCTGTTGATTAAGGTTCCATTTTTAGAGTGCTCAAACCAAGAGAGAAATCCCACATGCTGAGAACACTGAACCCTACAGAATAATTTCCAAAAAAACTTTCCTCTGGTATCTAATCCACTCTTTGTGTGGTTTACAGGGTACTCAAATCTGTAAGGTGATTGCCTAATAGAGGTGCTGGACAGAAGAGGATCACTCCGCATGAAGGTGACTGCCTTGTTTCTTGCATCATTTCAGATTAACTCTAGCAGAGACATCCAGGAACAAACAGCTGGTATCAGTGCTGCCTTGGCCAGAAAAAAAGACTACAAGAATTTCCACATCTCTACTGCATCTAACTTCCAGAATTATATAGAAAATGGACCCATTGTGTATAAGGGCTTTGCACTGCCAGAAGTCAGGTGGGGTTGAACCAAATAAGAGATCTGTTTTTCCTGCCTTTCAAATGTTAGGAACCGAAATTTCCTTTTGATCTTTTATTTCCTAGCTGGGAAATACAATCAAATGTTGAATGGCATCTATTTTCACTTGGGGAATGGGAAAGAGGGGTATAATTTTTCTACATTGTGACTACCAAATCAACAAAACAATAAGACCAACTGCTTATCTTTTGAAGGCTATTCTGTCATATGTATATAATGATTCTTCTAAGTTTTTAGTTTTCAGTAGATCCATATTGATTAGGCACGCATGGAAAATTACTAGAAAAGAGTTTTTTCTCCTCTTAGTCATAGGAGTGAAAGGGAAAGCAAATGGGATGAGTGGTTAGGTAATTACAGGGTTTTTGGAAAGTACATGGACAGCTACACTGAAAGTACATGAACATAGACAGATCTTTTTCTCTCCTTCTTCCCTTTTCTGTTTTTAAAAAAAAAATTCTCTTAAAGAAAAAGTTGGAATACCAGATGCTCCCTGAATTGGCATAGATTTCTGTCTTGCATATATCTGAAATTTTTAAAAAATGAGATATTTGATGACCTGAGTAATTTCCATTACCTTTTTCAAAATTCAATCTGAGTTAGTTACAATGGAGAAAATGTTGGTTTTAATGGAGACCATCATCTTCCAAAGTGCTCTTGATGAAGAGCATTATTTTCAAAATAAATTCTTCTATTGTATTTGTCTTTGATATGTATGCCATAGATTGGATTCAAGACAGCTGTATTTTCTCTAAGAGTTACATTAAGTTTCATCCAGGATGTCTGGTTTATCACAGCTTTTTTTTTTTTTTTTTTGATTATGCACTGAATTTTCACTTTCTCAGTAAGCTTTGCAGATGAATCTGCAAACTATGCTTCCATGTTGGCTAATGCACACACAGAAAATCAGTTTCAGTATTAACATAACTGAAAATTAAATTCATAGAGAAACCCAGAAAAAACTTTGGTAGCACTACAAACAAAACACTGCAAAAAAAGTTTGCTGAAAAAAACCCCAAAACCTACAAATCATTATTACTTTTAATTTGTGAATGTCACTGAACTGTTAAAATTTGTCCAAGCCCCACTAGTGATTTTTGATTATATCTGTTGTGATATGATAAAAAACCAAAAGATGCTAACTAGGAATAAGATTCCACAAAGCTGCAGGCCAGTAATAAAAAGAACTGTGTAGTCCCTTTCAAAGAACATGGAATCACTGACTACAGTGTGACATGATTTTATTCAATCTCTGCACATCTAGTGCCCCCCTGACAGGATATTTTCACTTTTGGAATATGAAAAACACCATGTGCTTCTTACTTTCACATTCTGAGAAGCACCAAGTTGGAGGCCTCAGCACAGTTGCATCAGAATTTGTCTAAATTCCCACAAAAATCAATCTCAGAATAAAGTTTTCATTACCAATGAATCTATTGCAATATGCATGGATACTATAATATCTGATGAAGCAGGGATCTTCAGGGTTTGTCACCAGAAGAAAACATAATTTACCATGTTATGTATCCAAAATGGACTGGTTTTTTTTTTCAGACACCACAGTTCAACATTTATCTATTCTTCAGGGATTAAAATAATCTAAAGAGAAGATAAAACAGTTTCTATAGGTCATGAATTGGTGACTGGTTATAAAAAGTAACATCTTAAGGTCAGAGGATTTATTTGTTATAATATGTCATGAGGTATTATTTTGGGATCAAAATTATGCAGCTTGAAAATTCGTGTTCAAAGGTGTAAGAATCCTGAGTATTCATGACTCATGTTGAAATTTGTCAAAACAAGCCTCACTCTTACATTTTTAATGGATTTTTCCTGGGACAACTTGAAAGTATTTTTGCACTTCGGCAAACCACATTTTTGTGGAGCTGCTTGAAGCTGGAACAATATGACTAATTTGAAGTCAAAAGTAAGCTGGAATCAACCCATTAAAATTCTCTAATGAATAAATAAGTGTAATCTGAACAAAAGCTGACAACAGAAGTTAATATTTCAGGTGAATAATAGCCTGCACAAGCTAGAGAAGGACTCATCATCGCAGCTGCTCGAAACACCTTCCACAATGCAACAACCTGACTGGAAATCAGAATGTGCATATACTTATCTGTACCAAACTAGGCATCTTTTAGGATGATACAACATACAGTTCTTTGCCAATTTAAATGATTCTACAATTTCAATTTTTCCAATGACTCCATTTTGCCACTGTAATTCCACATTGTTACAGTTACACTTATTTCTACTTCACCTTACCAACAAACAGAATCCACCAAATGATGAACAAGGAAATTCTACTCTATACAACTTTCTAACTCAAAAAGCTGTACTACCTGAATTTACTTTTAGAAACAAATAAAAGGTAATATACTTATATAAATATACGATTAGTACTGTGTCTTTTTGTCAAAATTTAGAAAAACTTATAAATGTTACTCTTCTCAATCTCTTAAACTGACATGATTCTTGTCTTCTTGTTATCTGCAACAATTTTCACAGAAATTTCAAGTATTTTTTTTTAATTTTCTTCTTACAGAGAGAGACTCTGTGGGGAAGAAGAAATCTGAGTTTCAGTGTGAGATGCCAATAAACCTTGACTTTTTTTTTTTTCCTTTTTCTTTCCTTGTGATTTTATTTGTTTTCACAAGTGATTTTCTACTTTTCCCTGTGTGGGAAATCATGTTCACTGTTGTAGGTAAGTGAAATTGTTGCAGATACTGTATTCCTCTAAACATGATTGGGATTTTGTTTTATGAGGAAGTGGTATACTTTGAATTAATAGAATCATAGAACCACAGAATCATACAATGCTTTGGGCTGGAAGGGACCTTGAAGGCCATCTGGTTCTGACCCACTTGCCATGGGCAGAGATATCTTCCACTGAACCAGGTTGCTCAGAACCTCATCCAACCTGTCTTTGAATGTTTATAGGGATGGGACATCCACAACTTTTCAGGGAAAACTACTCCTGTGCCTCACCACATTCACAGATTCACCAGATACGTTAGAAATAAAAAAAAATTCTTAAAATACAGAAAAATATTTTATGCAAAATATTTTGTTAAACTCCAGAGCTCAGTTTTCCAAATTATTTTTAACACAACCACCTCCTCATTAAAATTGTTACAGACTTTGTTTCTTCATTTGTATATTGTTTTTATTGCAGTTACTTCAGTATTTTGGGAATTTCCTCAAGTACTGGAACTTCACAGAATTGCAGGCTTTAAGGATTAAGAAAGTCTTATGACAGGACACAATTTTTTAAAGCAGTTTCCTATTTCCTAAGAGTATTACTTACTTACATTTTAATTGAGCAATTGAAATTGTCATGGACAATCCAAAATCTGGACTCACAAGGCACACATAGATAGTCAATAGTCCCTCTGATGCTCAGTATAAAAATCTAAATGGAAGAGAATTGAACTGGAGACTGAGACTCATTTTATTTGCATGACAAAGTTATCTTTTCAAACAGATCAAAAGATTAACTTACATTTAGCTTGTCTCAGGAAAGACAGAAGCATTACTGATAAGAAAAGCAGGAAATGGGAAGCTTCAGATACTATACTGCAGATTTTCTATTTGAAAGGATTTATGAGTCAAATTGGTCAGATTCCTGGAGGTTCTGTGGCATTACAGACTTTAAATCTGCTACATTGGAACTATATGGATCCTACATTTAAATCTTCAACCTTATGGCTAGCAGTTCTCACACTGCAGTTGCAGAAGAGGCAAAAAAAAAGAAAGTACATCTCTAACCTGAAATATTATTCTTTATGCAATAATACATGTGCATATAGTAGTTTACAGATGAGTGGTGTTCCACAAAATCTAAAGTGGAATGAAAAATATAAGCATATGTTAATTTCTTTACGATTATTATTGCAAATTAATTTTTTCCACACATCTGTTTTCTCAAACCAAAGCTAAGATATATTCAGGGCATCTCCAAAATGAAGATATATTCCCCTAAATGAAAATTATTCTTCACTTATCTGTCGATATAGAAAATTGCAATTTTATTGCTCTGAATTTCTTGTTCATTTCTCTCCATCTGGCATTGAAAGGAAAACAGAAGTTAAGAAATAAATTTCTAACTCCTTATGATGACTAAGTATTGATGATATGTTGATGTCTAAGGACATTTATTTGCTCTACAACAGACAAAATTACTGAAAATGTCAAGAATTCTTGGGCAGCTGGCTCCAAGGACAGGATCCCTCATCATACCTGATAAAAAAATACCCTGTAATGAGGGCATTGCTGGGTCTCCCCCCTAAAGGCTGCAATTGAAGTCCCCTCGGGACACCAGTACACATGCCCTGGAGAGACAAGGGCAACACATCTGCAAGACACAAATCAGGAAGCTGTAGGCACTGTGAGAGTTGATTCCACTCATACAGTTAGGAAGCAGACACATAAAACATCATATTTTTACAGAGGGTGGAGCCTATGAAAATAAATATCCACCATCTCCACGCTACCCACCTGGGCAGTGGACACACCAGAGCAGGTAAAGTAAGGAAAATCCCAATGGCCAGCTGCCTCACAGCCTCTCTTCATTCCTCCCTTCCCTCTAACCCTCTTTTCTCCCTACCCCACCCAAACTGAAAGGCTGGAAAATCCGTGTCACTCTGACCATTTATGGATACAACACTCACAACAGCAGCAGCAGCACATCTCACAGTCAATCCATCACCTGAGCAGTTCTTTGGTCTCTGCCTCTCCATTTCTCTGCCCATCCTTCCCCACAGCCTGGCTCTTCTCTCCCAGGTATCCCATTTTCTCTCCATGCTTTGAACTCCCAAGTAGAGGGACGGAATGCTCACAAACAAGCCACATTTAACTGAAGTTATTGGCTAAATGCCAATTATCCTTTGACAACAAAAGCAGCACTGTGGAATTTTCCAGCTAAATGTAAAACTCGTGTGGTTTAAAGAAAAAAAGAGAAACAGTGAAAAAGATTGTGCAGCAAACAAAATGCAGATCTACAGCCTGGATTTTAATCAGGAGTTGAACATACATCTTCAGAGACCCTGGGTGAGTCATTTCATTTCCTGGTGCATTAATTTCCCAAATTCCAATACACAGATAATATGTAATGAATGTTGCTGTTTCAAAGCATGTCACAATAATCTCTGTAATGAGGTTTTTAATAGAAATTGCTATAAAACTGTGAAGAATAAGACACACATATAGGGCCAGCAAATATGTTAATACCCTTTTTAATGATTCATTAGTATTTAAGATTTAACAGATAGGCCTGTAGCAATAATGCAGAAAGAGTGGTGAATATTCTTGCAGAAGAATGTTACCACCAGAAAGAAAGGCCTTGAGTGTGGCAGTGCAGTGAAGTAGGAGGCACCCAGAAGGGGAACAAACCACCCCAGCTACCATTTCTTTACCAGCAAATATGACCAACTGGAAAATGGCCAGGACAAAAAGTCTCTTTAGTTGCACTGACTTTTCAGTGAAGGTAATGAAGCGAGTGGGCTGAGAGGAGGGAGGATTTAGCAATTTCACACCTGCTGTGAGCACCCCTGGAGTTTAGCTCTGACCCTGCAGAAGCCAGGTTAACAAATCCAGATCAAAAATTCAGTGACAAGGGATGTTCCTTTTTCTCTATAGATGACGGTCGACAGTCAAGAAAAAATATTTTTCCATGCAGCATTCTCTGTTCCTTTAAGTGGGACGGCTGAGTGGTGCAGATGGATAAAGGCACAATAATTCAATCTGCCTTTTCCTATTCTGCATCTAATTTAATTGAACAATCAAACACCCCAAACAGGATTAATCTATAGGCATGCCTTATTCAGTAACATAAGGGATAGGATTCTTCAGTATGTATTCTTTCATCTCAAAGGAGAAGTTAAATGGACAAAGAACATTCCTACAAGAGAAAGAAAATATTTGTAAATTAAATATGGTCACATTTTGTGGATATCTTGACAAAGATGATTCAGAGAGAGAAAAAATTGAATCTTAAAGACTTTTCCAAATGTAGTAAAGAAAATAGAATCTGCCTGCTCAGCTTCTCAATATTTTTTTTATTCCTAAACATACTGGCCTGCAAAAGATAATGTTATATAAATCATAGTTTTATGATAATATGCTTCAACCAAAAAAAATTTTGCGAGAGGATATGAATTCAGGAATCTTAAATAAATGTCGAATCTTCTGCATTTTTGAGACTGGAAAATTACTTATATTTTTGGCTATTCATCGTAACATAACACTGAATACCTCAATGTGTCAGTGTTGTAGTTTACGAATGTGTTCTCCAATTAAGTGTTCTCATCCCCCCTCTCCCCTGCATTGGGTTGGAGAGGAGAATTGGGGGCACAAGAGGTAAAGATCACAGGTTGAGATAAGAACAGTTTACTGGAACCAGCAATGAGATAAGAAAATAAACAGTAGCAGTAACAATATTAATAGCAAAAGTGTACAAGAGAGGTGAGCAATTAGGTCCAAATGCTCACCAGGGCACCTCCCCCTAGGTCTGAGGTAGCACTCAGACAAAAGCAGCACCTTTATGTCATCTCTAATTCCTGTCACAGCAGGTAGCTTACAGTTCCAGGTATCCCCAGAGATCTATCCAGAGGCTGTGGTTTGGTGGGTGGAGACACCATCACTCCCTCAGAGCACTGTGAGTGCTGCTATGGAAAAACTGCCTCCATCTCAGCCAGACTCAATGCACCTGGAGATGGCAGAACATGCCTGCTACGGGAAGAGGGGAATGGACTCCTTGATTTCCTTTGCTCACATACACATCTGTTGCTTTTCCTATTAAACTCTTCGATCTCAATTCATGAGTTTTCCAGCTTTTTTACCCTTCCAATTCTCTCCCTGATCCCACTGGCTGGGGAGTGAGCAAGTGCTTGTGCGGGGATGAGCTCCGGGATGGAGTTAAGCTATGACACTGTGATGTCAAGGTTAGAGGGCACTAAGAGAAAAACATTTTCACCGCTTTTTCAGGGAGATTATATGTGTGTAATGGGTGTCATCTGAATCTGTAAAAGATACATTTAGTGACAGGTGGCTAATGGTGAGATGTACCAATGGTATAAACGTCTGATTAGAGCAGTGGAAGAAGCACCACTGCTGAGCAATTTTTGAACACCATGAAGCACCACTGCTACCAATTCTCGAGTGAAAGGTGTGTTGGTAGGAGATAAGAAAGTTTGTGGAACTTTCAAATTCAATGTGTAAGTAACATTCCTTCGATGTGTTCATGGCTGGAGTGTCTGCCTGTGAGGACTTGTTGAACTTGAGGGAAATTCATTGTCTGAGTGTGAAGGGGAAAACCTTAAAGCAGCCGTTCAGATTATTCCTCTGCATTTATAAAAACAAAAGTGAAAAATAGGATGGAAAAGTGAAGATACTTGTGGAGACAATTAACAAAACCAAGTTGATCTACTTAGAAAAAGAGAGAGAAAACCCCAACAAATCAACCAAATAAAATATCCTCTTAATTTACTCTGTTTATATTTTTATTTACATGATTGCTTAATGTTAAAAATTACCACAACAATTTTTTCTTCAATCTAAGCCTTTTCTCTTCAATGATCTTGGCTGTAAATATTTGCTACTGATTAGGTCAATAAGGCAACAGAAATTTCCTTAGAAACTTTTATGAACTTTTGTTTTTTTGTAATAGGAAGATAGTACTGGATTTTTATTCAAAATCTGTTGACAAGAAGTCTAAGAATTTCTATCCAGTAATAACATGAAAGAAAACATCTGAAAAACATGAATAAACCTAATTCACAAAAGAAAGTAAAGTACATTTGGGTCTCAA
>NW_005054350.1:313888-323987 GCF_000277835.1 Geospiza fortis | reverse complement strand
CTGCTGAAATCTGTATTTTTATTAGTTTGCAAAAAGTGATGTTTTTTGCAGAGACATGAAAGTTTAATTTTAATGAAAGAAAAGTCAAGGCAGAAAGGCTTCAAAGTTCTCACAAAAATCTGGTTTTGGTACAGGAAATGGAACTTTCTGTTTCAGAGTACAACCATCCTCGTACACCTATTATTTTTCCTGAATTATTTTTTCCTAGTTCAGCTCTTATTTCTGTGTCCATCAAGCTGGTAAAAAACCCTGTTAAAGGTCTGTTTAAGGGCATGAATGTTGCCGGATTTTTTTCTCTTTCTGGCAGAGGCTTACAGAGCTGTTTCCTAAACAACGCCCTCAAACATAACCTGAATGTGAAAACTTCCAGCCGAGGCAGTTCACTTAAGGTTGAGGCTATCCTTAATTATAGGATGTTGTCAGCTCAGAAATTTCTCCAAGAAAGACGTCTAACTTTTATAAGGCAAAGAAGCTTATGAGTTTTTAAATGGCCTTCAAAATCGAGGCAGAAAGTTAAAGAGAGCAAAAAATTCATGTTTCCAATATGGCATCCTTGACTCCTTTTTGTTGATGCATCCAGGACATGACAAATAACCTTTCTAGCAAAGTTATCTCATGTATCTTCTTTTTTATAAGCCCTTTTTGTGGACTTTTATTGGGAAAAAGCTTGGTAAACAGCAAAGTGACAGTTAATCATTTTCTGATAGTGCCCATCTCCCCTACAAGATCAACTCAAGCAGAAAATGCTATCTAAAATCTCCCCTCTACGCACACAAACACACACACAAAGAGAAAATGAAAAGCAAATAAGACCACCCCAAACACCAAATGCCAAACACAAATATCCTGGTTTCCAGACAAATGCCCTGGCAGAATGCATGGCCACTTCTTTGTTTTCCACTTTTTGATCTTGGACTGGCTTTAAATGTTGGAAGAGGTACAAAGCCAACCACTCAAACTGCCCCTTGAAAAAGGCATTCTTCAGAACAAACAAGCAAACTCTTCTCCTAAAACTGTCCTGCTTAGAGATATTCAAAACAGAAAACAAAAAAACATTTTCTAGGAAACTTTTGAATGAATTGTGAACTAAGTGCTGCCCAGTTCTAAACCTTGGAAAGAAGAACAACACAGAAAGTATGTAAAAACAACTATATCCTACCAAATCTTTATGTATCCAATGAAATGAAAAAAATAACCAAAATCTAAAGAAGAAATAAAAATCATGTTCAATTGTAATGAATTAAACTGGATATTTTTGGCATTAGTTTGGGCTTTTTTTTAACCTTTCCACTCCAAAAACACTGCTAAATAACAATCCTCAAGTAAAATTCCCTTTCCTACTAAAATTCAGAACAGATATTTCTTATGCATGTTGTTGATTTGCAGAACTTCATTTGTTTATACAAAGCCAAACAAAACAGTAGAGCTTTTACAAGAAAGGTATCACAGTCAACTGTGAATAAACGGAGCCAAGGAATATCTGCTGCAATCATTTGTTTTAGTAGAAGTAGCATAATTTTGCCATAAACTCCTGCCTTATCCACTGCAACATGTTACATCTGTTTTATGCTAATGTAGTTCCAAAGAAATCAATGATATTTATACTGACATAAAGCTGTGGTGAGTCATATGCTCAATTAGTGTCTTCAGTCTGAGAAGGAATATCAGAGATTTTTCTTGATTTTCCAAAATTTAGCCTGTAATTTTGTTCACCGATTTCTAAGAAGCTGAAAGTTTAATTACATCTATAGGGCTTCAGAGCACCCCTTGAAAAATCATCACAAGCTAAAATTGAATTACTGTGACTGCATAGATCTTTTGTTTCATTGGTATGTTCATAACGAGGCACTGATCTGCAACAGATTTTTTTTGAAATTACATCTACGATCCACAGAAATCATAAAATGTCTGTGAAGTAGCATATCTGCTCAAAAAATGCCTATCAACTATCCCAACATAACTATCCTAACATATTAATTCTGCCATCAGTCAAATATATTATCTTCTTATTTTGATGGTTGAATTGAACTCCCCTTAGTTGAAATCATGTGTGAAGCCCCTGTCAGTTTAAATACAACACACAGGACTTCCAGAGACTAAACCAAACAAGGAGAGGCTGACAGAGCTGGGTGTGTTTATCCTGGAGAAAAGGAGGCTCAGGGGAGACCTTATCACTCCCTACAACTGCCTGAAAAGAGGGTGCAACCAGGCGGGGGTCGTTCCCTTCTCCCAGGAAACAGGTGACAAGATGAGAGGACATGGCCTCAAACTGCACCAGAGGAGGTTCAGGCTGGATATCAGGAAGAATTTCTTCATGGAAAAGCTTGTTAAGCATTGGAACAGACTGACCAGGGAAGTGGTGGGGTCACCATCTCAGGAAGTGTTCAACAACTGGCTGGATGTGGCACTTACTTGCCATGGTCTAATCGACAGCGTGGCGATGGGTCAGAGGTTGGCTTGAAGATTTGGAGGTATTCTCTAGCATAAATGATTCTGTGATTCTGTGATTTTGAAACACTCAAAGTGGAAAAATTGCAGATATTTCTTTTTGTACAATTTCATCTTTCTATTTTTAGTGGATTTTGTGGTTTTGGGATTTTTTTAATTGAAGTGAAAGAGATTTTTTTTTAAACGGTAGTGATCTGAATTTATGATGTGTGAGTGTTCAAAGGCTTACCAGAATAATCTGATGCATTAGACAGACAGGAATTTCAACACATAATCTGAGGTAAACCTTGCTAGGATAGTTTTAAAGAGCTGGTTGTCTGCATTTAGTTTGATCAGAAATAACCAGAGACCTTGACTTAGCAGGCAGTTAATTCCTAAATATCTTATGGGAGAGGGCTCTTCATGCACATGTTGGGCTGTTACTCACACATATTCAGGTATTTGGTTTATTCAAATTAACAACCCGGATCCAGAGGTCCAAGATCAAAATTGCATTTTTCAGCTTACTTGCATCAGTGTTTGTATCCGTTGCAAACCATATCCCTTTCGTAATGGGAAACGCGACTATACAGAATTACTATTTTGTTTTATTATTTTTCAAAACATAAAATGAAAGATACACTGTATTTTTATAACTGAATTTTGTTCCTGGATTCCTAGGATTGAAAGTTTTGTGTACTGTTTTGGTTGTTTCTGTTGTAGACAACAGTAAATGATATTTCCTGGACATTATTTCTCAGTCTCCATGGACCTTTTTTTACACAACTGAATCAACTGCATTTTTTACCAAGCCTGAGACGAATGCATATGTGTCCCCCTTTCAGTGAAGCAGAAATTCTACTGCTTCAAATATATACATATAAAATAATATATAGAAAATGGCTGCTGAATGAATTCAGCAAATGGTTTATAAGTACTTCTAAGAACAAAGATACAATTTTCTGGCATTTTGATGTTAGTCTTTGTTTGTACAGGACGAGTAGCATTAAAAGCATCTTAAATAGCTCAGTTTGCTTTTCTGAAAAGATTTTGACAGTATTAATCACTTCTGCTAACAGAAATTTCTGACACTTACATGACCTTCTGCTGCATTTGAAAAAAGGCTGTCATGGTTGGTGTACTGATATATGCAAAGAAAATCCCAGGAATCAAAATTAAATGAAACTAAAAAAATCTTACCCTTAACATTACCAAGTAAGAATTTCCAATGACTTCACCAAAACATAGATTATACTTCTTTTGGTGGGGGAGGGGGGATTTCTGTATGAAGAAATGAACTCCTTTGGAATGCAGCAATAACATGCACTGATGACAAGACAGAACCAGCTATGACTAGCCAGCCTGGTTCACTGTTTCATTCATGTATGAGAAACTGAACACACACATGGAAGTCACCTCTTTGTGGTACGTTTGTAAGAGTGTCATTTTTAATAATTACACTGGTATTAAAAAAAAAAAAAACACCTTAACTTCCTATAACCACACTGGCATAAAAAGATGCAACATTCAAGTGGTTGGCACAAAATTGCCATTCTTAGAATAAGAACCAACAAAAGTTTCTAGAACAGCAGCAGTGGAACATCTCTTAGATTGTTGCTAAACACAAAACAAAAAAAAAAAAGAAACTAAAGATTAAATAATTGAAATTCAAACAAGCTAGCACAGTGCGCTGCTGTTTTCACGGGTATTGTTAAATATGGCCCTTTGAACTGATTTTCTACACTAACAGGCTATTTTACCTGTTTTAATGTTTGTTTTTCTCTCTTTGTCTCCCTTACTTCTTTTCTGTTTCTTTAAATGTTCAGTTTTAGTTAGATTTCAAACCCTTAGTTTAGCACTTACCACCTACCACTCCTTCCAAGTGGCCATTTTGTCTCTAACTGAATATAAAGTTATTCCAGCATGTTGGAGAGAAAGCACAGAACATTTTTGATAATAATATGAAAAAGTGCGTAGGCTGTTAAGGATCTTTCTTCTAATACATTATGGCAAATACACTCCCAGCACAGGATAAGGAGATTTGTTACCATTAAAAGGTATTTCAGTTCAGAGAGAGAATAAAATAATCCACCCCGAAGAGCTGTGTTCTGGGTGATTACATTTTGACCTCAATTCCTGCTATATTCCCTAATGACTTTGTCCATACAATAATGTTTCCCCTGCTGGGACCTAGTCGAACACCACCTAAAATTAGATTTTTCTATTGATTTTTATGGTCATTTGTGTCTTAAAATCAGTTGTTGTTACTTCCAAAAAAAAAAAAAATTCCACGCTCACTGTTGTCATACTATATTTTGAAAAGAATATTGGAGAAATCTCACAATGTTAAATTGCATGTTTAACCACATACAGACTCAGTAATACTCATAGAAGAATACAAAACCTTATAATTCATTGCAGTGCTACAATTTTTTTCATCATTTTATTTTTACAGTATGCAAATTTCTGTTGCTAAGAAAGTTAGCTTTAAAAACACTATTTAAGGTGTTTTTGTGACACCTCAATCATATTGCCCCATAAAACTGTGTAAAAATGTTTTATTCAAAATAGAGAGGGAGGATTGCTGTCATTATATGATAAATGTAATGAATAGAAACAATGCAATGGCAAATTACTGTCAACACCCAAAGTGAGCAGAGAGAATTTTTCTCCTATAAATCTCCTGAAACAGAGAGACAGCCACAGGCTGCACAGAACCCCAAAAGCTCCCCACAGGCTGTGCCAGCTGCTGGCAACCTCCTGCTGTATGGCTCCCCTCCTTCTCTTTTATTAATAAGCATTTTTTTTCAGGGATGCTTTGCCAACCTTTAATTATTGCAGAATAATTTTGGACAATGCAAGATTTTTCACTCCGGAGTAGCAGTTATTAGGTCAGAAACCAGCATGCGGGTGAATTTAATATTCCTTTTTTAAACTTATTTTTAATGCTGGAAATGGTACATCTTGTGGGCATGAAGCAGCAACACCAGAGGTTCTAAGGAACAGTCTCCTGAGCTGTGGACTAATGAGAAGCAGATATCTTAATTTACACAAACAGATGAAAAATCATACCAAAACTTTCAGAAAAAAATGAGAATTCCAGTAACACTGCTGCTACCTGCAGGAGCAGCTTGTGTTAGCCCTTGAAACTTCACAGTTATTTGCCATTTATGGAAAATTTTGAAACTGCACAGCATTTAATCACATAGGCACTAAGGCCTGTTAGTAGATCTACAGGACTCACAGAATTATGAAATTGTTAGGGTTGGAAGAGACCTCTGAAGATCATGCAGTCCAACCCCCATTCACCAAACTCGATATTCTGGAAGGCTCTGAAGTTCAGATAAAGTAGTTTTAATTGGAAGCAGCTAAAAGTTTTCATTCAGGTACTGTTACTCAACTGTGAAATACATCTTTCTGGAAAAATATCCTAATGGACAAGAAAAACTCTGGCTGAGAAGGAGTGAGTCACCCTCCAGCTGCCACAGCAATGTGAGAAAGTCCTGCAAATCCTCAGTTACAGAGTCCTAGAATGGAAACCAAGAAAAAAGACAATTTTCCTTATCCTGATTTGGTGAAATCCACCTCAGAAGTGTAATCACTTTGAGTTTGCCTACAAGACTAAGCTTGTATTTATGTGATGAGCACTACTACGCTGATGCTTGTGTGTTGATTGGTGTTGCCCCAGCTGAGAGTCAACTCACCTAGATGTCAAGGTGACAATGACAGATGACAATGTATTCTCTCGAAAGAGTTATTTTTTGGGTTCATTTGTTTGTTTTGTTGGGGCTTTTTTTTTGTTCAGACAACTAACTGGTGTCTGAAGTCAGTGGCAGCCTGTGATGCAATATAACACAGAAAATAAACTGAGGAACTATTACCTTGTTGTTAAACTCAGTTAGCAAACATATCTAGACTGGCCAGAAAGCTCTCAATAACATGCATTTTATTACCCCCTGGATCTAAAACACAGACACAGATGATCCTGTAACTCCCAGTATGTTTAAGATAGAGGGCCACAGGCTGACATCCTCCCAATTTCCTGTTCTTTGTCTCTCTGAAGCTCTGCACTGCCACTTAGGGTTAGTGAAGGATATTTTGGTGAGGGAGAATATTTGGGTTTAAATGCATTCCCTCCGTTGCTGCTGACCTCATTTTTATTTCAACTCCAGGTCAGTATTCTGAAGATATTCTCAATTAGGAAGCATTACTAAAACTGAGTTTTTAAAGAAAGATCTGCAACAACAGTGGAAATTCGCAAGTCACATATGTGAACTAAATCATGTATTGCCTACTGTATGTGAAGCACTGGGAATTGCCATCCTGTGTTCTGCTCAGCAAAGACTTACATGTACATAGTAAATGCTAAGGACTGGGATCTAAAAACATACAGATTTATATTATAGGCCTGTTGGCAAGCAATCAAGAAGCTGGAATGATGGCATAACATCCAGACTGACCATTCAAAGCGGGTCCATGTGTTTTGTTTATGAGGAATGACGACATGTGTGAGCCTAAGCCTGTAGGCTGGCTGTAAATTCAACACAGACTGACACTCCATTTTGGATACATGAAAGCGGGTGCTGTAAGAATTCTCCTCTTCTAGTGAAAATGCAACCAGTTTTTCCATTTTCCCTTTTATTTTTTAAAAGGTTGTGGTGGCTGATTGAAGAAGTGGAGGGGAACATACCTTGAATACCAAACCTAATTATAAAATCCCTACTACCTAATGTTCAGCACCTAAAATACCAGTTATAAAAATAAAGATGTGCCCAAGAATAGCTGGAACTGAGGCCAGAGGGCACACACTGACCTTCAATCATGGGGCCAAACCCTTATGGGTTACAACACAGAGAGACTAATCTAGTCTTAGGAAGCTCAGAGACCACACAGAAGTCCTGAATGAGGTTAGGTAATCACAAAGAAGATGATGAGGTGATAAATGTAGAATGTACATCTTCCACAGGGCAGCCCAGGAGCCAAAAGAGGAGCCTACAAGGACTGCAGTGTTGTGAAATTGTATTTACCACAACTCCTTCTCTATCCTAAAGCAATGGCAGCATGACTGATATCTCAGCAGTGGAGCTGGAAGAGATTACTTTAGGAGCCACCTTGGAGAGCTGAACCAGAAGAAAGCTCAAGTGAAGTGTGAGGTGGCCTCAGACTCCCCAGTGAACAGCAATCTTTGTCTGGCTGCTAACCATTTTTTCTTCTCCCCTAGAAGACATTAAAACATTTCTCTGAAGGAAAAGCAGATTAGAGAAGCTGCCACAGCAGCTTCTACTTTACTGTGAAGGGACAGCCTTAAAAAAAGCTGGGCTGAAGTCTCAAGTATAGAAAACTCCCCTCCCCAGTCTGGCCAGCACTGCTGCCACAAGCCCATAATTGCTGTAATTTGCAAGTTTGGTATGGAGGGGAATCAATGAAAAACATCATCCAGGGATGCACAGTTGCTGAGTGAGGAGAATCCGTAAGTCGAAATTGCTGGAAGAGAAAAAAATAGTCCCTTTCTCATAAATGAAGTATTTTTCCTGAGGATTTTCAAGTAGGCTTGAAAACCTATTACGCAAAGGTTTGAAAACTTCATCAGTAAGTCATGACTAAATGTCTCTATTTGCATGAACACACACAATCAAAACGAAATTATTTAAGCTTAATCTACAATATTATACCTCTTAAGTGAAAATTATTTCTGTGAAAGTTTTGAACATGCACTAGATGACACATCCATCTTAAAAAAGAACCTGAAAGCCTCGTTATTAGTGGATTTTATGCTCTTACCTCTTTTGAATTTAATAACTTCTTTCTTGATTACAAGCTTATCATAAAAGATAAAGCAACCAAGTAAGAGCATGATATATCTGCAGTTAGCACAAATGGTAATTGAATTCTCCTGGATAAGGATTTTCAAGAGACTCCTAGCTTGCATAGCTGTGCCTTTTATTAGGGAAACTAGATTAAAGTTGAATATTGCCCTTTAAATTCCGTAGCTTATTCAGGAAATCCATCTCCAGTTTAATTGCACTTTCCTCTGTAAGGTAAAAAATTATTTTACAGTTCTTAGGATTTGAAGGCATTTAAGGGTTTAATTTTCTTTGAAAACACAAACATGACAAATACTCCATCCTTCAAGATAGATGGATCTCCAAAATCTGGAAATTAACTGTGAATGAAGTCTAAATATGTAAATCTTTTTTTCATGAAATTGATCAAGACTAAAGGTTATTGTGAAGCTATTTATGGTAGTCTAAGTGTCAGTGAATAGGAAATATAGAGTCATTTACGTTTTATAACTTACTTTGTTAACATGCAGGAAGGCAGGATGCAGCCACTCTATGCTCCTAGTTTTCAAGAGAAAATTTGATGGAAGTGCTGTCCTTTAAATAAAGACATAAAGCCCCTTCCTTAATCTTGAAGGAGGAAAGCTTATTCACAATATGAATATAGATTTTAGCCCTCAGAGTTTAAAAATTGCTTTGATTTTCCAGAATAGCAACACCAAATATAAGTATTTACTTATGACATTGCTACAATTGCTTCCCACAACTATAAATTGTTGCAGAATATTGAGAAAATAACTCATTTTGGGATAAGCACACCACTAAGGCTTACTGTAACAACAAATGTATTAGCAATTTGCCCAGATTTTTCAATATGAATAGTTTCTTCAAGAAATGGCACAGCTTAGTAAAATAGAAATGTTTAATAGAAAACAAGCATCCAGATCTTCTATGGCCTTATTATATTGTACTTGCACTTCATGGAAGTCATGAAACTGCAGCCCTCATTGTCCTCATGAGATCCATGTGTACCCATGTTTTGAATGAGATCTTGCCATCCTTGCAGGAGTGGTTACTTCCATTAGAATTCATTTGGCATTGAGTGCTCTCATTTTTTGTCCTTTTGAAACAGAAAAAATGGCAACCAACCTGCATTTTGACTTAGTGACTGATTTATGAGAAAGATCATTGGGGTGAGTATGCTGAAACATAACTCTCTGACGAGACTCAGCACTTGGTAGTCTGAGGGAAAAAGACCTCACACTTCCAAGCCCAGTCAGCAAATGCTGACTTGCAGAGCTGTCTCCTGCCCTGCAGCTGAGTGTTCTGCAATAAATACCATGGGATGAGCACGACAGCATTTAACAACTGCTTTGCAAAATACAGTAATTACACAATACTGTAAGTGGAAAAGAATCAAGTTTTGGTGGTCCATCCTTGCTCTGTTTGGTGGAGGGATGGGAGATCATCCAATAATTACATTTCTAGTAATGACTTAACCCAGCCATAAGCATCACACTTATGGTCAGCTGAATTATATCAAGTCACACATAATTTACAAGCACTGCTAAACAAATAAACCAATATCCCCTCTGTCAGCAGAAAATACTTTCATCACCTGGTTAAGAAGAAAAGACTAATTACAGGTAGACATGGCCTTGCTATAATTCTTAGACATGTTATTTGGGTTTTGCTTTGAATTAGCTCACTTCTATCTGACTCTGACATAAAATAAAAGCTTGAAGTGTTGAGGGAAATTAAAACACTCTGTTAAGATACTCCATAAGCACGGCCAGAAAAACAGTTGTGCTCAGACAGCAAAGTATTCTTTTTCTCAAACTCCTTCAGCACAGAATACTGAAAAAGTTAGAGCAATAGTTACATAGTAGCAC
>NW_005054350.1:287819-313869 GCF_000277835.1 Geospiza fortis | reverse complement strand
CAAAGCAAAAGATTCAAAGTCTATAGAAACCAACAGATTTTGACTCAAGTATTTTCTACATTCTTGTAATGTAACTAAAATGCATGCACACCTCCCCATATCCTGAATAAACTGCTATGTTAACATAACTGTCACCTCTAATATCAGGAATCGAGAGCTCTTTTTCAATTGTTAGCATCTTAAAAAACATGCAGCAATTTGAACTGAAATCTTCTTCAAAACCACAACACACCTCTTGCTGTTCTGTATCTAATATGTGTAACACACCACAATTGCCACCATTTTCAGTTTTTGAATCTGAGCATACACTATGCACACCTGCAATCTTAAAAATTCCACTTGACTCACAGCAAATGCTGATCTCAGTTAAAAACCCCTTTATTAAGAACAATCCAAACCAGAAATTCTAATACTTTACAGTAACAATTTCAATGCGCAATTTAAGAAAATTACTCATTTTTCAAATCTTTTTCCCTTCATTCCTTCTTCTGTGTACATACTTTACATAGTAGCATAATTATAATTTCCCATTGGGATTACAGTACAAACAGTTTGAACCAGAAACAGTGCAATTTCTTTGGTTCAAAAAGATGAACTCCTTCCTCAAAGGCTTCAGAAATTTCTTCCACAGCAAATCTGCTGCTGCCACAAATCTGTGAATCAGAAGTGCCTTCTTCAAATTTCAGGCTCTCATTGAACAAGCTATTCAATTTCAACATGAGAAGTTGACTGATGACCATTAACAATCAAGAAGCTGCACTATATTCTCTAAGCATTTTACATGATAGGCATGTAGTTCATTTTCTTCTGGCTGGGGAGAACCTGAAAGGAAAAAAAAACCCCAAGATTTGAATTTCTAGTTGATTCTCAATACAAAATTACTTTTCCAAAGATTGTATTAAATGCCTTGCAAGAATTCATGCTGCTTTATGACCTTAGCCTCTGTATTAATGAGTAGCAAATCAAATACTTTTAGTTTACGTTGCAAAGTCTGTTTTGGTTTTACCCTTGGGTATGACAAAGCAGGAAATGCAAAATAACAATAGCCATGTTGAAATATTTCCCCACGTGTACTCAGAATAACAATCTACCATTTTAGCCCAATTATCACTGTTAAGTGATTAAAGCTTTACAAGCACAGACTAGCTGGGATCCTTAATGCAGGAATGCTTTAGTGACAATATTGATGATATATTACAGAACTGTAAACTGTAACGATGACAGTTGCATAAAATCCTTATTTTGATATGTAAATTTTTATTGAATTAAAAATCAATACTTCAGTCTGGGATTTCATGTTCTATAGCAGTACATAAATAAATGGGGATTAATGTTATGAGGTGTTAATCTGTAAAAGGTACATATTTCTACCTTGTTGATTAAACAAGGTAGTAAAGTCTCTGATCTGCAGTAATTCTGCTGTAAGACTTGTTAATATATTATCAGTACCTGAAATGTTGTATTGTTATGTTTAAGGATTGACTTAGTAATGGCTGAGGTTGAAACAACAATACATTCACAAAATTAATGAATTTGGGTGACAGCACAGGAAAAATGATGAGATGTTCTATCAAAAATACACCTCCTCCTTATTAGGATACCAACAATGGTCAATGTAGAGAGAAAGTTTGTGGCAAATACATTATGCAAATACTACGGAAATCTTGTATTATAAGCCCCTTAACCAATAAACCTATTTGAGTACATCCACAGAACAATTTAAATTAGTAGGAAAGCTCATTAGCTTAAAAAGACATTATCATGTCTTTTCAAGATTAGACTTACTTGATGTGACTAACAACCAATAAACCCATTATTAGCTACTGAAGCTCCAGATCAGTGTTTGAACACTTTCCATAGTGAATGTTCTTCAGCTGAATCTCTTGTATTGCAGCCATTCAAACAAGAGTTATGTTCAGTTACTTAAGCAAAAATGTGAAGCCTTCAGAATGTCACCAACCCATGCCAGAATATTTTAATGTGGGAACAATGCTCTGTTCTGATCCCTTCTCTGTGTGGCTCAACACCCGGAGGCTGAGCATGGCAAAGGCATTGCTAAAAGAACAATTTTTCTTATCACTAAATTTAAGGTTTAAAGATTCACACAATGGTACTGTGAAAAGGCTTTTTATTGCAAGCATGATCAGACCTATACTTCAAAACTAACCTTGGTAATTATCTAAGGTGTTCAACTATGGCATTTTTCTCCATCTCTATTTATAAGATGCCTAACCATAAGCCACATTGCTAATTGTGATTTTAGGGACAAAAGTATCCTTTCAAAAACTTGTAGCACAACAAAAGCTTACTGTGATGATATAAATTGAAATGCTTTAATGATGGAAAAATTAAGAATTGGCATTAAGTAGAAATAAGACTTACTTTTCTTCACTAAAGAATAAGCTTCATCTATTCTTCTCCTTATGGATGGATTCTTCAAAGTCACTTTTGCCTGTAGCACACACAAACACACAAAACACAATGAGCTTTCCTGTTTACATGATCACTTCTTAACAGCAAAGTTTAAAAAGTTACAATAATTCATTAGAGCATGAGATGTAGGAATTTTTAGAATTAACATAACTGTATCACCATATAGACTACATTTATATAAGTAGTCACAAATTACAAAGGACAAACCCCTCTATACCATGTTGTTTAATCTCTCAGCCTCGGCAGCTACGCAATTAAAATAAACCAGAATGACTATTGTAAACTTTATTATTATTTACTTAGAGATTACTGTATTGTTTACAGCATAAAAGTATAACATTATAGTCTCACAGATTTCTTAAATACTAACCTTCTGATAGTTGTGAAGCAAAGCCCAAAGCGAAGCTGCTCCTATTCTCTGAACAGCAGGCCTGTTACTTTCCAAACAGGCAGACAGTACTGCAATTGCTTGATCTAATGAGACAAATAAAAAAACATGAAACCAAATGCATCTAGAAAATATGATCAAGAGCAATGCAAATGTATTTACATGCCTCGGTAGATTGATGCTTGGAGTGTACTTATTTTTATGACAAGTACTGGTACGGCAGAGGAATTACAGAAACTTTATTATTGATTAAATTTCAATATGCTCATAAAATCAGCACAGTACATGGAAAGAATTGTTAAAAACAATATAGCAAAACAAAACCAAGTAATGCTACAAAGTTAAGCCACCAGTAATAAAACATGAATATTACGTATCGCTATCAGCTATGCTTAGGGACTAAGTAAGCTGTGAAACTGTTTTATAACTCCCAGTAGCCACAATTAGAGCCACATCAGGATGGATATTAAGATGTTTCTATTTCCCTTCATACTTATTATGCAGATGATTTGCAACCAATGAGAAATATTTACTGTAGGTGCCTTAATTTTCTAGCATTCCTCTGAAGCCAAACTCTTCCACTTTGCTTCTTCACTTCACAACAAAAATTCATAGGTTATGTAACTAAATAATGTATATTTAATTAAGGTAGTAAATCCACATCTTAGGAAAAATAAAAAGCATGGACACTATGGAAAACCTGCTGAGAATTTGAAACAAAGACAGGAGCATTCTCTCTGCAATTAAACGAGGGAAAGAAACATGCCTTCTACAAACAACCAAGAAAAAAGTTCTGAACATATTGTTACATTAAATATATATGCCATGACATAACTTTATCACTATCATAAACATTTTTGGTACACGACAGGACATAAAATAGTTTGTCTCAACATTCATGATTTGCATAAGCTAAGAAAGTTTTGTCCAGCTGAAAGACAGGAACTTCAGTTATTTCAAACTGACTGATACAAAGAATCCTCTGTATCCTTTCCTCCCTGAAAAACTAGCTGTTTGAGAAAACTGCAAAAGTCCTTTCATTCATAATCTGTTACTATATCCAAATGATCTGCCTAACAGTGAATCTTTATTTTCTTTTGAAAACTATTTATTTGGTTTTCCTTTTATTATGTATTACTGTGATTGTCTCTCTGCCAAAATATGTATTCCGTAATTCTAAAAATTAATTTTTTATAAAAATGCTCTTCTAAAATACAACATTGAGTTCTTGGTCAGTAACCCAGTAACCAAACTGCCATGAAAATATAGCCTTCTGGAAGCCACGATATTCTCAGAGAACAACAGTTGGCACAACCTTCAGATACTTACCATTACCTAATATCTTTGGTTTATTAGCTGGACTAAAACATACGTTATGTAGAACAAGAAGTGCTAGATGTTGGCTGCTCTTGTGCTTGTATTTACACATTCCAATGATCTGGTCTAAAAAGCCATTTATCTTCATAACCATCTGTTGTCCATCTTCTCCAAAAGATATGCTCAGTAGCAGCTTTAGCCAGAGAGTAGACATGTTACCAGTATTTTTATTACTTCCTTTTGGCAACGAAAGAGATAAAAAGTTCTGCAGGAAGTTACTCTGTTAGAAGTAAGAAAAAGGAATTTATAGTATTCCATGGCTTGTTTGCTGTTGTCTGACCTTCCAATCCACATACTTGACCAAACACTAATAGTATTATAAAATTTATACATTAAATGCAATCCATTATTAGTCAATGATTTTTTTTTAAATTACATATTAAAAAGAATCTGCTGCATGGTTAAAAAGTTAATATGGTAACATACTGTTTCTTCTATAATAATTTATGCAGTGTAGATACATAAAAGTTGATCCAACACAATGTATTTCTTTAAAGACTAATTCCCACCACTACATAAGCTTTTTGCTTTGCACTCATTGTTTCTACCCAAAAATAAGCTAGTGACATTTTAAGCGAATCAATGCGCTTGTATTCTTGATTCCTTACTTATTATTGCATGCTATTGACAAATGTTAAAGGTATCATAGAATGTCTTGAGTTGGAAGTGACTTGTAAGAACCTACAGTACCACTACTTTCACTGCCAGCCAGAGGAATGTCCTCTATTTTTGTAAGCTTTGAAGAAAAAGAAGTGTGCATTGATATGACATAAACTATCTCAGCTTTGCCTCCGCTTTAAGGAGATTGTGAGAAGATGAAAATCAATTCTTCTGTTGCAAGAGGGAGGCATTCTGACATTAATTCCTCTAATGAAATAGTCCTTTACTAAATATTCCCAGCCTCACTGAATCTTGACAATATACACAAGCATCTGGTTGAAAGCAAGCAACCCAGCATACAAACTCATTGTGGTTTTCTTCATGTGAATATAATATTGGTAATTTAATTTTCACAGAGGGAATTGGTTATTCAGCATTGCTTACACTTATGAAAGCAGAGCCCAAGAGAGAGAAGGAAGTACTATCACACTAGAGTGAAACTCTGAAGAGTCTAAAAGCAAAAACAATTCACAGAATACAACAGCTACTACGGAAGAGATCTCAAACTCTCTGTTTCTATCAAAAAGTTTGAGTATTAGCCACTTTGCAATGGTATGACCATGCTTTCCATAATTAGCATCCCAAAAAGGTCTATTTCTCCCTGTATTTCTAACAGTAATTAGGTCCAAGAACAGAACATTGTTAATGGAAATCAAAAGAAATTTTTGCAATTAATCAATTACTATAAAAGGTTCTAAAAATAAACACACTTTTTATAATTTCTATTGAGTTAGCTCATCTTATCACATCACTACTACAGTTGACTTTCTACATGGTCTGTCTTCTTTTCTCAAGGTTTGAATTTATTTAAATAATCAAAGTTTAAGGGAAACAGATTTTTCAGTTTAAGGGAAACAGATCATTCTATATACAAAATAAAAAAAAAGGAAAAGACATTACATACATTTAGGTAATAGGAATAGATTTTTATCCAACATCCAATCATAGCTTTTTTCCTAAAACTTCTGCAAAGGTTATGTTTCCCACAGCATACCTAATGATTTACACAATGTTTAATTTCTTGTTCATTCACACGCAGTTTGTTCTACAGCATACTCACTTGCATGATCCACTAGTGATTGCTATGAATATATATGGGTATTAAAAATGTTACAGGCCACTGAAACAGAGAGGTTACAAAAACCTCTAGTAAAAATTGTCCAGACTATGAATATAACTGAATTACACTCTGCTCTTAGGGAACAGTAACACAACTGAGAAGACACAATGGATTTGATTCCCACAGAAGCATGTCTATATGATCATAGGACACTCCATATTAAAATATGAGGGTTTATTAAAAAGGAAACAGTATCCATTGCTAAAATACAGGTTACCATTTACTTACCTTCTGAATAATGCCTTTACAGTCATGAGACAGAGCAAGGTTAGATATCAGACAAAAGCCCACCTCCTTAACTGGGCTGTTATCATTTGACACATGGGAAGCCAATTTCAAGACGTAATGCATTAATGAATTGCCAGCTGCACTTCGTGCAGAGGGAAGTGATGATTGTCCACCACTGGCCCAACAAAGTGAAGCACAACCTTAAAGCAATGAGACATTTATCATATTAGAAATGCAGATATGTATTTAAAAGAAAAATCTATAGAAAGAACAGTGCAACTGCTCAAACACTGAGATGGAACTTTTCAAAGCATTTGTTAGGTATCTTTTTTTTGAACCCCAATGAAGTCAATCAGACATGCTATGAATAGAATTCTGGCTGAATGTAGCACTTTACTGGAACAGGCATCTACTGTTCTATTGTTCTAGAATGTAAGAGGTGATTCTGCTGTTAAATAGAAGCCATTGCTCCATCTCAGAAAGTCTCCTTAAAAACCAGAACATATATCTAATTATACAATTATTTGGAGGTTGAATCTGAAGGCATCCTCTGAAACTGGCTCAGAAAAAAAGGTCTCTGTATAATTTGAAAGGATTAATATAAGTTTCTTAGAATATTTTTCTGAGAAATATAAGCGCTGTCTCCAGCTGTCATTACATTGTACAACAGAAGAATGCACAATCCTATGCTACAGAGCTACAAGTTTGAATTAATACAGCAACAGGGAACAGCCATGTTACTGACCTAGTACAGATAAATGCCTTCTGCACAAATATAGATATATGTCCTTTTCTTTAGTGGCACTGACTATCTACAACAACAGGTAATATCTTACATGGCAAAAGTAAACAAAAATGAGACAATGTTTAACTGTGACAAATATTTACATTTCTCTGACTACACTGAGGAGGAGTGGGTAACCAGTTCAGAGTAGGTAAATTTGGGACACCTCATAAGCCAGCTATTCCGAACAGAAAGAAAAAACATGATTGATCAGAGACCACTTGCTCTTATCAGCAAGGAAAATAAAAATGCAGCCTAGAGTCACATCAGCTTGATTTCTTGCACATGGACAGGACACTACATTTTTATTTTTTACTCTGTAGCTGACTAATACACTTCTTCAGCCCATATTAAAAAAATTCTTTGTGAAAAAAGTAATTGCAAGTTCATTTAAGGTCTGGAGACATTAACTTAAAAAAAGAGTAATATTTTAACCATTAGCTATTTATTTTAACGGTTATGGTATCCTGACAGGGAGAAAGGAACAGACACTTTTCTGTCTCTTCAAGCTACTTGCAAATCATTACTTATGATTTGCTAAATCTAAATAACCAGGATATGGAAAGAAAAAAATCCATGCTAGAAGAAAGTTTAGGCTTCCAGTAGTGGGGATAATTATCAATGGAAATAAAAGGTTTGATCAAATAAAAAGGAGATTTCTTATGAAAAATATACAAATGCAAGCTACTGAGCCCAAGGCATAAATAAACTGAAGAAACTTAATACAAAATTTAATTTGATTGACTATTTCAAAACCAAAATTGTTCTCAATAAGGACTAATGTACAACCCATACAAAGTACTGATACACTGTTCTCTATTAAAGAATTCCTAGAATAGTACTTCTATAATATACTACTCAGTTTGGCAGGACATTCAGCAAAACCTTCAAACATAATGGTTTGAATTAAATGCTATTTAATCCTCTAGTACAATTACACTCTTGCTAAACCCAACAGCTTGAACCAGATCTGAACAAAAGTCTGGAATGTATTAAAATCAAAACTCTTCATGGACTTTGATGGACCAGTGTTTTTACACTTTCCTCTCACAGTAGCAATAAACATTCTTTTCCCTTTATTATGCTTTTCTGTCTTAATTATTCTGGTAAAATATTTTGATGTATTCCACCACAGAGTGACTTTCATACCTGCAGGATAGTTTGCAGTGTAGACACAAAGCAAATGCAGAGCTATTTCCATCGAGGAATCATCTGCTAAAAACCAAGGCCACAGAGAATGCAGAACAGGAACAAGATGAGCTTCGAGTGCTGCCATCTACAACAACATGAGGAAGAATTTCAAATGCAATCAGTCCTTTGAAAATGAAATGTAGAATGAGAAAACCATATTTTTATCTTATGTTTTATCTTATGGTTTAAAAGACTGTATGGAGAACTGACACCATCATTTCAACAACCAATGAATTTAACTCTACGCCAGTCAAAACCAGCACATATCTTAATTACTGAAAGATATGCAAACAAAAGTAAAGATTTATTCATTCCAAATGTTCTTTTTCAAGAACTCTCTAAAGTTTTATTCAACTCCTTCTAAAGTAACTATTAGAACTCAAAAAGCATGGAAATACAAGAGTGCAGTTGTATACAGAGCAAATGATAGAAATCTTCAGTTATCAACCTCCTTGAATCCTCCAAGTAATTCTTTCTGCAGATCCTGATCAAAAGAAGAAAAACTTTCCACAATAATCTTAGCTGAGATTATGGCACAACCAAGTTATGGGGACTTCAGGAATAAACAGATGCCTTATTCAGCCCCCAGTGTTCTGCATACAAAAAGGATGTTAATACAAACCCTGGAAAAGGGGTACTCCTAGAAAGTCAGGAAATCTTGCAGTTACACCACTGCATTTGCTAAAAGTAGCCCAAGTTGTAATAAATAGCACAAGTAACACAGTGCCAAGAAAAATTAAACTGTGAAAGTGGAAATAAATCTGTGATGGTATCAGCAATAAGAAAGAGGAAAAGCAGTGATCAGAAAGAATGAACACAGGAAAAAGTGAAAACAAGTAATGTAGTATTTTCCCCATGGAAAAAAACAAGTAGGCAGAATGGAAGTTGAAAAGAAATTGAAAAGAACAGAGAAAAAAACAAGAATAAAATGAAAAGACTTTCAAGATTTTGAGCAAGAAAAATTATAAAATAATAAATGGATAAGAAAACAAAATTTTGTTTTGGAGGATTAGTACCATTTCACTCAGATAAAGAAAAATAAATAGCAATTTTTTTTAGATTTTGACTTTTATTTGGTTTTGCTTGTTTTGTGGGGCTGGTTTGGGGATTTTCTTGTCTTTCAGAAAGACAAAAAAAGTAAGGAGAGGAAATAACTTTCTAAGATCTGAAATGTATCTCTATGCGCCTTCCTAGTGGCCCCACACTTTCCTCCACTTTCCTCCAATTTTTCACATTGTATGCTTTGAAAATTAGAATTATTGACTTACAAAAAGCAGAAGTGAATATAAAAGATAACAGATATCTGAAACCATTGGGAGATGATGTTTCCATATGAACACTAAGTTCCTAATAGATGTGTGAAGTATTCTTAGAAAGTGGGAATAATAATGAAATACTAAGTGTTTCTTGCCATTAATATCAAACTTAAATTTAGCCAGCTTGAAAATAAATTCAAAGCAGAAAAAAAAATTATCTTCATTCAGTAACTAAATGTGCTCATATTACTTCAGTATAAAAATACTTACTTTGCATTCTTCATTTTGAAAGAGGCAGTTTCTAAGGAGCTGCATTGAACACCTCAGCTCCTTGATAAGGTTATCCTCCTATCCAGGGAAGAATAATTGAAGATCATCAATGTAAGACAGAATGAATTTTGTACAAGGAGGAAAGATATTTCAAAAGAAGTGCAAATCTAAGGTATCAGTGTTTGGGTCACATCTACTCAGCAGTTTTCTTCTGATTTCACATAGAATTCATCTCAGCTAGCTTCAAGCACATTTACTAAAGACATTTATAACCAGTAACCTATTATCCTTATCTCTATAACCCACAGAAACTATTTCTAGGGGCACCAATGTGACCAAATGCAGAAATCTGTAAGGTTGAGCTCCATTTCTCTTACAACTAATAAAGAACGGGTGGAACCTTCCTGAGTATTTGTTCCATCCTAAAGCACATGTCTAAAACAAGTCAAATGAATCATTGCCTAGAAGAATTTATTTTTCTTCCTTGGATGAAAACAAGGTTAAATTAGCTTTGTCTTTCAGACCCTGAGATGAGCTCAGTTGCAGCATAGAGCTAATAATGTTAAGGTTGTGGGTTTGACCTCTATATGGACTATTCATTTAAGAACTGGATTTGATGATCCTTGGGAGATCCTTCCAACTCAGACTATTCTGTGATCTCTACAGCAGGTCAGGCCAATCCATCCTTATATTCCCAGGATCTTAATTTCCTATCCTTAACTACAAATATAGAAGCTATAAATAACTTCCAAGCTGATAAGAATATTACAAAAATAAACACAGACCTTTGGACAGTGAGGTGCCACTCTGAGATTCAAATTACAAGTGAACAAAGAATCTATCTTCTTGACAGAGCTGTGACACTACAGGGCAGTGATGGCTGCCCTAATTCCTTTAAGGGTGACACACTAAACCACTTCTGAAAGATTACCAAATTTCAACAAGCTTGTTCGCCACAGGATACTATTCCTGTCTTATCAAGCATAAAGGAACAAAAATGTAAAATAGGATTCATACTTAATCCAAGACAAGGTGAAGAAACAATGCATGCTTATAAATCATAATGTGCTTATGCATCATAAATCATGTATTTGATGCCACTTAGAGATGAAGTACTCGGCAGTACAGCCCACTGCAAAAAGGTTAATGAAAGCCAGGTGTAGTAGATCAGGAAGAAACATACAAGTCATTATTACAAATACATTTTAAAACTAGTTTGTCTCACCTCTAGTCAAATAAAATGCTAACACTAAGACAAGACTCTTAAGACAAGAATTCTTTCAAGGAATTCTCTATGTATTAATTTAGTTAATAAGTAAAATAGCATTAAAATGCCACAAGCTACAACTCATATTTAGTGTACAAACTTCTAGGAGGTTGAAAAAGTTATGGGTTGCACTGATAGCACTGTTTAGATTTATTTATTTTACGATATCTTGCTCTTTACTACAATAATATTTTGACATGATTTTTTGAAAGCTTGACTACTTCTAAATACTTTTCATGCTCTTTACTAGCATCACACTAATTATTGTGAAAGAAAAGGAATATCAAGTAAAACATGTCAGCTGACCTGAGAATGAAGCTAGGCAAAATACACTTTTCTGAATAATGAAGAGTTAGAGAAAAGAAAAAGGAAAAGAAGCTGTCATAACTTTCGTCTGAGGGTTGTGCCCTGAAGTGGGCGAAGGGGCAGTTTTGTGAATGATCAGCCAAATCTACCATGAGAGCAATGTCTCAGTGTCCCTTACATGAAACTGTCATCATGTACCACATATGATGAACAGCACACTTACATATGATGTAGCAACATACAGTCCCAGCTAAGCAGGAAATCTGTCACACAGTCTTTTGCAAATCTTTCAAAGAATTTTAAATTAAACATAAACTGTTTTTCTGAACTTTCTCAGAGGCTCCTTTCCTCCAATTTCATTCAAGTTTTAAATTTCTCCTCAACCCAAAAACTACAGAGAACCAGCTGACTTCAGCGTTATAGGACATATCCAGGGCAGGACACCTTTCAGCCTCCAACACTTGAAAAAGTAAAATGAATGTGTTTAGGAGATCTCAAGAAAAAGTACGGTAGCCTTCAAATCTCAGGGTCAAACTCAAATTTTTTTAAGAGTTCATTGTCATAAAACACAATTCCATAATCTCACAAACCAAGGCTAATGTCTGTATCAAAACCTCAGAGAAAAATACTATTTAGCTGAAGCAATGCAGAAATACCCTACAGGAAGGTGTGTTCTGCAATTTCTGATTTATGTGGGAGTGGACAAGATATCAAACTTGACAGCAGAGGTTACTGCCTGTATTTTATTAATTCTCTTAGATGAAAGTGGCAAAAGAACAAGCAAATTGCAACAAAAATCTTATTAAACTGTTGTATGATGGCAAGACATAATTTATATCTATGTGTGGTTAAGAAGACTTGGGTGACATGAGAGCCTGGAAGAACTGGAAGGCAGGTTGAAAAACAAAGGCTAAATAAATATACTGTGAATGGAGAGAAACTACTGGGAATGCAGGCAATGGAAGGACCACAAGTATGAAGTTAAAAAGACCCAAAACTGACAAGAAGTTAAAAAACCAGGGACAATTGAGTCTGATGACAAGAAATTGAGATGTCCAGACCAAGTTTGAAGGAGAAAAAAAAAAACCTGAAAGCCAGATAATAGGAAAGTAAAAAAGCTATTATTTACATGCACAAGCAGAATGGAACTAATTTTGGAATGGGAGGGAGATTGACTGATGCAAGAACAGACAAAACCAAAACAGCTAGCACTGGTTGAAAGACACTGAAAAAAACAACTTAAGAAAACTAAAAAATATTATTGTGGAAACAAGATGGAAAAAATTAGCTGGATTAGATAGGGCCATAAAGTCACGACTGAAAGTCCAACTAAGTTTGAAAACAATACTCTGATATTGCTATAAGATAAATATAATAAATTACAAACATGACAGATTACAAAAGGATGAGATGTGTATGTGAGTGGATGTCTGAAAGTGAATTTTGAACTCTCAATCAGCCTGCTATTTGCTGCTTTCAGCCAGGATGGACTAGTTGCTAATTCTGATAACCTGGATTAAAAGTGGGAAATCTTGAATCTTCCAACTAATGAAAAGACATGAGACAAAACCAGTAATTCAGAGGCTGATCATGATGTACTTTGCATGTAGACTACTGAGTTTAGGCAAACAGAAGCGTGGAGTTCTGGAAAGAAAAGTTAGTGTAAAAAAGAAGGATTCCTGAAAAGAGAATGTCCCTCAGAGAAAGAAATGGGCCCAAAAAGAAGAATGTGAAGATCCTAGTCGGAGGAACAATCTGGCAAATGGGAGAAGATCCTGAGGACGAGAGAGAGGTATGGAAAAAAACTACCAGGACATGCCCAGGGGCTTTGTCCAGTGAACAACCAAGACTGGGCAGCTGCAAAGTATGAACCAAGGTGATTTTCAGTCTGACATTCCTGAAGTAGCAGTCATCTCTATGTTGGAAAAGGTAGTTGAGACCTAGTGAGACCTCTGGGTGGAAGAGTGTGTGAGATAATTAAGTTGGTAAAAGTTCTAAAATCATTGAATTTTATAGAAGCTCCAGTATCTGGATCCACTACAAGCTGTCATTTACTCTGTCTCATCCAGGACACAGACAAGCAGTATCTGCCTCAAGAAAACAAACAAAAGAAAGCTGTGAAGTGCCTTGTCCTATCAGTGTTCTGGTTTTTATAGCTACCTTTTTTCTCTGTGTTTTCCCAGGCTTTAGGGAATCCAAATTCAGCTGTGCATGGATGTGCTTCATGTTTTCTATACAGCTGTCTATCAGGTCAGCTGGAAGACAAAAACCAGTAACATTTATAATTACATTCACAATCAAAAATGTTATATTAAAAACTAAAGTATGTTTCTGGCAATGATCTTCTTGTTCTCTACTTGATAGCAGGAAGTAACAAACACTTTCTGAGATTAAGTGCATCTAGCTGAATGCTCTCAAGAAGCAAGAATACATTTGAGTCCTCCTGCAACAAGGTCCCACGAGAGGAATGCCCAAAGGAAGGACTGGTAAGATTGAGAGGGTAACATGATTTGGGTGGAGTGGATAATAACTCATAACTCTTCAGGATATCTTCAACGATGCTGCTTAGAAGTGTGAAACTTCAAGAGATTAAGGCATCCATTTATTTTACCTAACCTTTCCTTAACAACAGCAGATTTGCTGCATCCTTTGTGAGACAAAGCAAAGCAACCATTCAGGTGACTTCAAGGGCAAAATGTCAAGTTAGGCTCTTTTCTTTGGATCTAGAGTCTTTAAGACACTATAAGATGATGGAATGACTATGTAAGTGGAGAAGGTAAGAGCTACAGATATCATCTGTCTGGACTTCTGTAAGGATTTTCACACGGTCCTTTACAATATCCTTCCAAATTGGAGAGTTATGGAATTGACAGGCGGACTGGATAGGGATGAGGAATTGGTTAGATGGTCACATCTAGAAGGTAGCAGTCAATGGATCAATGTCCAGATGGAGAGTGGTGACAAGTGGTGTCCCTCAGGGATCCATATTGGGACCAATAGTGTTTTATGACTTCATCAATAACATAGTGGGATTGAGTGCACCTGCAGCAAATTTGTAGGTGACACCAAACTGATCAGTGCAATTAACACATCTGAGGTCTTGGATGCCACCCAGAGGGACTTGACAAGCTCAAGGTCCAGATGGACCTCATGACATTCAACAAGGTCATGTGCAAGGTGCTGCACTTGGGTTGGGACAATCCCAACTATCAATACAGACTGGGAGATAAAAGGATTGAGAACAGCCCTGCCAAGATGTAATTAGGGCAGGGTGAATGAAAGGTTGGACATGGCCAAGCAATGTGAGCTCACAGTCTAGAAGGCCAAGTGCATCATGGACTGCATCCAAAGCAGAGAGGCCAGCAGGGCAAGGGAGGAGGTTCTGACCCTCTGCTCTGCCCTGGTGAGACCCCACCTGGAACACTGCATCCAGCTGTGGGGTCCTCAGCACAGAAAAGACCTGTTGGAGCGAGTCTGGAGGCAGATCACTATAATCCTGAAAGGGATCTAATACATCTGTGAGGACAGGCTGAGAGAGTTGGGATTGTTCAGCCTGGAGAGGAGAAGGCTGATGAAAGACCTGGTTGCAGCCTTCCACTTAAAAGGAAAAGCTTAAGAAAGATGGGGACAACCATTTTAGCGGGGCCTGTTTTAAGGGGTAATGGTTTTAAACTATAAGAGGACAAACTTAGACTAAATATGAGGAAGAAATTTTTTACAATGAGGCAGGTGAAACACTGGAACAGTGTTTCACCAGAGATGTGGTGGATGTCCTACCCTTGGAAACACTTGGATAGGGCTCTGCGTAATGTGATAAAGTTGAAGTTGTCCCTGATTATTATAGGGGGGCTGACCTCTAAAGGCCCTTTTCAATGCATTCTGTGATTCCATGATAACGGGATAATTCAAGTTTGAAGAGATGGTCTCCAGAGGTCATATACCCAACCTTCTCCTAAAAAGCAGAGCAAGCTCTAAGCAGGCTGTTTGCCTGCAGCTTTACCCTGCTGGGTCTTGAAAATGTACAAGGACAGAGACAGCAGACAATGTCTAGCAGTACTTTACTGCCTTCAAAGGGCAAGTGCTTATTTACAGGCCGTTTGACTCTCATGTTTCAATTTATGCCCATTCTTTCCATCCTCCTATACCATGCACTGCTGTAAGAAACCCGTTTTCAACTTCTTCAAAATCTCATAGGTCCTCCCAAAGCTTTCTTTTTTCCGGGTAGAACATAAGTCAACTCCATTAGCTTCTTCTCTAATGACAAGTGAATACAACCACCCTGACGGCCCTCTGGGGAACCTGCTCCAGTTTGTTGGTATTTGTTGTACTGGGCCAAAACTGGATGCACTATTCTAGATCTAGTCTAACAAGTGGTAAGTAAAGAAACTTTTCCCCTTGATCTAATGGTTGTGTTCCTGTTAATAGAGCCCAAGATGCTTTTAGTCTTCTCACATTCAGTTTGCTGCCTACCAGGCCCTTTTTTCAGCTCTCCAGTCAGCCTCTACTGCTGTAAGGGCTTGTACCTTTTGAGGTGCAGGACCTTGCATTTTTAACTTAAAGCAGTCTATAAGAGCTGAACAGGTGATGCTAGAGCTACAGGTATCTTTAGAACACTGCTTTGAGCCCCAGAAGTTGTCTTCCTCTTTTCTAAGGTCTGTGTTGCACAACAGCAAGGATGACTTGACAGCTGTTCTAGCACAGAACAATGCACTTCCTGCAGTGGAAGTGCCTCCACAGGAAGCTGGAACTTAGATGATCCAGTAAGTCATCAACAGAAGAGGAGGCCTGACTGAAGTAAGGGCTGAGTACAGAACCAATGCACTGGAAAAGAGCAGAAAGGGTGAGACCTGAAGTTGAGTTTTCTATCACTATAGGGATCAGACACTGAGCAGATCTGTCTAAGCTATCAATGTCAGTGTAGTGGAGGTTATAGAGTGGAAAAAACAGAGATGTAACTTACAGGAAAGCACCCAAGACAAAGTGCACTTGGACAGATCAAAAGGTGTAAAACACATGATGCATGAGAAATGCAATTCACCCATATCCCATGTTCAAGAGGGCACAAGAAGCCTGTGATTAGAAGCTGGTTTACTACTGTGAAGGGAAGAAAATCCTACTTAAACTGTAAAATGGGACCAAAGAACCAGGGAAGAACAAAGCTGAGAAAAAGAAGTCTCCTCTTGTCCAGGTACAGCCAGAACTAAAAACACAGGTTATACTTCCACCTACACAAGTATTGGAAAATACTGCCAGTGAAAAATCTCCAGTTTCTAATGGATGAATATATCATTAGTAGTAAAAAGCTAATGGGTCTCTTCTTACTCCAACACGGACCTGTGACTTCACCACAGGGTTTTAAACTGGCTATAACATAATATTTAATCTGCAGCTGAAAACTTTAATTATTAATAAGATTTCTTAGTGAAAATCTGAAAAAAAACACTGCCATTGAAACCTAGGTCTTCTGCTTTGAAAAAAAAATTACAATCTATAGGTAATATGTAAAACACCTGCAAGGATTTGATTCACATATAATTTAATATACATTTTGAAATGCTCACCTTCCAAAGCATATTTCTGAGCATTTTTACTGACAGCTAACAGAGACAACAGTGCATTTGTAGCAACTTCTTTCAGCACATCCTTTGAAGATTTTCTTTCACAGACCTACAAAAATGCAATTTCATTACTGAAATGAAAAAGTGACCATATTAAAAGTAGTATTCACAGCTATAAATAGATTGCCAGAATCTATATTTTCATTTGGATTTATCACTATATTTCTAAACAGAGTTCTCCCTCCCTATATTCATGTTTATAGTCAGTCTGCACTGAAGTGTTTCGGGTTTTTTAACTAATTTTTTTAAAATTCAATCTTTCTTCTTTTTCTCCTATGCCCACTCCTCTTATTCTTTTCTTAATATTCTACTTTTCCAAGGCCTAGATTTTCCAAATCCTGGCATTCCAATATTTTCCTAATATTCAGGAATAGGCTTGGTATTGCAGATAACTCACTGATATGTCTTTAGTGCAATCTCATTTTCCTTCTACACAATGATGATAAAGATATTAAATACAGTGAAATTCCTTAAAAAAAACCACTGAGAGTTATTTTAGATACTCTTACTAACCAGTGAAAAATGGTAGCTTGTCTTAGTTTGGTGAGGCCTTTGTGAGCATCACCGCATTTCTAATAACCTAAGTATAATCTCTATTTTCAAAGGAATATTTATTTGGAGTCATATAACAAGATAGTTGAAAGACAAGGAGCACTCTGTGTTTCATTTATTACCCACTACAGAATTTTGTCAATCTAGCAATTTTCCCTAAACCACCATGCCAGTTCTGACATCCAAGATAACAGAAAACACCATTCATTGCAATCAGAAAAATATAGGAAAATAAGAACAGTTGCTGGATCATAGTAAAGAGAAAAAATCTATCCAAAAATACATCTTAAGAAAACCTTAATACTTTAGACAGAAATCTCATGAGTACCTATCCATATCTCACAAATTTTAATTCTACATACACCATGTATTAATGGACTAATAATTTTTTCAAATTTTCATATGCCATAAAATATCAATGTATACTCTAAGATCATAATTTATTGAAGTGTTTACTGTAACTAGAATGAGAAGGTCAAAGGATATAGAATAGTAAGTTAATAACTAGAAAAATCCCAACACCTCATTGATAAGGACAACTGACACCAAACAAAAGTACCGAAGCATGGACTGGGTTCTGTGTTTATAACCAACAAAAGAGAAATTTACATTTAGACTACAACAGTTTTTATTAGATCTGGAGTGAAATCTCAAATCTAACACCAACACAAGAATGTTCAAATAAATTAACTGTTTTACTGTTCTGATAGGAGATGGCTTCTTTTAAAATTAAAAAAAACTAGATGCTTGAGTACTTAAAAGCCTAAAGTTTAAACTAATTGACACAAGCCAGGAAAGAAAAAATTGTTGAATTCCAGCAATCCTGCATAGCCTAAGATGTAGGTTTTGTGACTTATCCACTCAAAGGCTTTTGCCCTATTAAATTGCTAAATGTTTTTTACCTTTTCTTAATATTCATTAACACTTTAGTAATACAAAACATGTTTCCCTATCAACCTCTTGGGTATTTTCCTGTATTATGTGGCAGACTAGAACTGATCCAATAATTAAGGTGAATTGTCTTATATCTGTATATTTTTCAAAAGTTTTAATTTCATCTTACTATTTTCTAAATTTTATCTCGAACACTAGCAAAATTCTGTTCTTTCTTGAAGCATGCTCTTCTATGCGTATTTTCTTACTCGGCCATCAAGAACTGCAGTTCATAATAAAAAAGAAAATTTATGGCAAGCATAGGGAGCACAAGTAATTAAGAATTAATTAATGATTAACTACCAGTTGAATGGAAAAAATAACTCTAGAAATTTATAATGCCTTGTTCCAAAAGATTCTGTAGTTTTAAACTATAATGAAAGTATTAAAATGAGAATGGATACCGAATTATTTTTTGAAATTATGTTGCATAATAAATTTAAGACATCCCATAAATCTGGCTATGATAGTCTTCACCTACTGCAACTTAGTTGCAGGGGAGATCACAGTCTTTCTTTTATACTGTAAGCTTTATATCAAGGAAAAAAATGTTAGGCCCAAATTTTGAGACTTTATATATAGATTATGATTTCCTTCTTAATTTTATTTCTGATCTTAAGCACATGTACACAAAGATTAACATTTATATACACAAAACAACCAAAGCCTTTCAAAGTCAGCATGTGCACTTACTAGATTTCTTGTATGTGATAATGAATTCCAAGTTGAGACCTGGTTTACTAATATTCACACCTGTACACTGGGCACTAAATTAGCATTTGCCACTGCATATATCAGGTATTCTGTAGATTTTATGTATTGAGGATGATTAATGGAGATGACTGTTTGTTTGAAAAGCCTCCCTTCCCTTTCTGTGTTAGCCAATTATTTGCTTGACTGCTTCTCTTTAGAAGTGCTTCTCCTGAAGAAAGCCCAGAATCTTTTGGGTTGGTTTTTTTCCATTTTTAATCACAATTTTGTTTAGGTGTTTGTTGCTTCAATAGGTTACTTTACATCCCATGGGCTCATTCCACTGTCCTCTCAATGACCACTGTAAGGGGGTGTAAATAAATACATGTACTTTGACCTAAGAAACTGAAGTTGTTTCTTTCCTAATTCTGTTATCCTTTTAGGGAGATCATAGCAGCCCTGTAAGGACCCAGACAGCATAGGCTATCTTTTGAACTCTTTTATGAGCAAAATGCAGTGTTTGTCTACATCTCTGAACAGTTAAAAAGCATGTTAAAAGCTGATGTCTCCTACAATACTCAAACTATGTCTAATGTACTTTCATTGACTGGCTGCAGTTCATTCTTCATTGTATCAACTTTTTCTGCCCTCAGCATAAGAATCGTCCCCTGGCACAGATTGATAAGCAGTTATGTACACTTGCATGAAATTAGAGGAATGTTACAATGTGTCTTTATCAGACATACTCTCATGCAACCATACTTTTTGTGCCAGAGCCAAGGAGTTTTGTTTTAGGCACATATGCAAGCATTAATACAAAAACCCAACATATTTAGCAAGCTATGGGATTTGAACGAAGTGCCCCTGTTTTGCTTGAGTCCCTGAAAATCGTGTCCTCACAGGAGAACACTGTGCCCTGAAATTATCTGAAGTTAGTTGCCAAAGACATAGAGAATTCTGGTTATGTGGCCTGTAGAGTGACCAAGAAAGACCCTATTGGGAAGTTTTCCCTCCCTGAAAGACAGCAGGCTCTCAGTGGACAGAACACCATGCCCCAATAGATACAATAGAGCCACAGTGCTGCAACAGAGCAGGAAAGGAGCACAAAGCTTGTGACAGATACCAGGACAAGTCTTGGTAGGAGTAAGGTTATTCAACAAGAATTCAGCATCCATAGGAAGAGAAGAGATGAATACTGAGAGCATTCTTTTGGTCACACCATCCAATATATGAACAATAAATGTCAAAAAAAATGCTTTACATAGCAAAATAGTACTAAGATACTTATTAAAATATAGTTGTAAGATAATGACTTTGAACAACAGAAATCATAAGTGACATTTATACAATGTACATCATTCAGAAAAAAACCCCTACATTTCTAATCATAGATCACTATGATTGTTACAGTGACAAACTGCACATAAATTAAAGAATATAGATAAAAGAACTAAGTTGGAGGTAAAATAAATAAAATACAAATTTCACATATAATTTGCTTACTTCTACCAACCTGTAAATAAGGGGACGATTAAATATAAAGGAAGTAAAAGAAGCAAAAATGCAAAAATATATCCTGCAATCACATTGTCAGATTTTAAATACCTGAATAATTAAAGCAGTAAGTTGCATTACTGGTGCCTGGCATTCTTCAGTGTGATCCAGAAGAAAGCTAATAGTTGGATTTTGACACACACTCTGTTTATCCTGCAGCTGTTTTCTTCCTTCCTCATTCAAAAGGACAGAGAGGAACTGTAAACTAGCCACATATAAAGCAGGATATGTGGAAGACAGATGAATACAATCAGAAACAGTATCTAAAAGGTTGAACAAAAAAATGAAAATTTTTAAATTTCATTATGAATAAAGCTCAAATATACTTTAGAACACAGAAAGACTTATCAAAGAAAGCACATGAACCCAGAAGCAGTTATACTGTGCACTGTACAAGGAATTCTACAAATCCTATGCATCTTATAAGACTTCAAAATGATCTAAGAAAGAAAAGTTTGAGTTTTATAATGGTTGAATGAATTAATTGCTCTGCATTCATTTGACCATAAAACAAAAAAGCAATCTCCATTTCATTCAAATAATTTATTTGTCCAGTAATTTTTTGAACTCTCCTCATTTTATCAACAGCTTACATCATAAAACCAACAGTATGCATTAGCTGCTTTATTTGCAATTGGATTTGGGTTCAGTAGATCTCTTAACATGCACGAGCTTGTCTGGACTGTGTTGATACTTCAGTACTGAAGCATGTTACAGAATCTTGCCTAACTATGCAAGTAACTAATGTAAGAATAATTAAAATACAAAAAAACCCTCCTGTATAATAATCTTGGATTTCTAGATCTCTCATCTCCCTGTAAAATTTTCCTTTCCTTTTATGCAAGATATTTAAAAAGAAAGAAGGGGGAAAAAATGAAGTGGTAATGGATCATTTAACAAATGCCACATTTGGTTAAGGTTTACAACTAAAATCATTCATCCATACATGTGAAGAAAACAAAGCAAGTCAGTCAAGCTCTGGACACATTGGTTTTCATTGTGGGTATCTCATTAGTAATTACTTAATAGCATCTAAAGGGCAATGACTGTCTTTTCTATTTGTTTATTAGTTGCTAGGAAAAAAAAACATGCAGGAATAGTCATTACCGATTATTGCTGTACAGTGATTTGCAAGGGCTGCTGTCACAGATGGAAAAGATATCTGGCCATTTTTCCACAGCAATGTAGCTAGAAGGCTGAAAGAGTCTACCCATGTTTCATGAAGTACAGACGTTAACTCAGGATCTGCAAAGATAACACGGAAAAAAATCAAACCACTTAAAAATGTGCACAAACCTGGAAAGCTGAGTCTGACCACACCCGTCCATTTACCTCAAGGTGGTACCTAAATGAAGACCTGCCGCTGTCTGATTATAAAGGAAACAAAGTACTTCATTACCTAAGCCAGCTTTGGGATGTATGGTGAGAATCCTGACGGTATTCCCTAAGAGAGGTTTCAGCAGTTCATCCTGGCTTACAAGATCAGAGTCCACCAATAAACATGATTTTAGAAGCCTGGACACAGATGACAGGTACTGAAGTAGTAACAAGACCTGTTAAATATTTGTAGAAAGATATGAAATAAAGCCATATATTTACAACTTCCACATTATTTTAAGTTTACTCACATTAATTTAACTGATTCATAATATTTTAATAAACACCATTTAAATAACAGGACATGAATTTAAAATGTTTCTCTTAATTTTTACTGTAGAAGATGAAACAGAATCCCTAGTCTGGAACACATATGTGCAATCAATTTTATAGTAGCAAAGCAGAAGTTCCTTGTGAGAAGGTCATGACTCTCGGTACATTTACAGCAGCATGCTCATTGGACGGTCACAAAGAAAGACACAAAAATGGTCATTAATACTGAAGAATACATGTGTCTTCCTAAAAACAGAAGCTGACATATTTATTTATTTATTCTCATAAATTTTCTGCAGAAACACATTTCTTTAATTAGAAGAGTAATATACTTCTAAGTAAATCTGAATGCAGAGCAGCAGAAGCTACGAAATGGCTGTATCATGAAAAAGCATACTCTATACATTGTATATACAGAGTTAAACTTGATAAAATGGTAGTTCTATCAGCAGCAATCCTATATGGTTTGCATACATCAAAATTAGCTGAGAACTATCTAAGTGTCTGCAGGATCAGAGACAAAGCAAAGCAGCCAGGTTTGTTACAGACAATAAATACCCAATGTGTCAGTAACTATATCTGGCTCATACTTCAGTAACACAGAAAAATTCTATTACATAATTTCTTCAATGGCTAAATTTAACTTGTACTTTTAAGAGACAATTCATTTTCAGTTTGGTCATTCCAATTACAGTCCTAACACAGAAATTAATTCTTCCGTGTTGAATAAAATGGTTTATTTTCACTTAAGCTTTGTCAAAAGCACAAGGATTCACATGAATGTAGCCTATAACAGTGTGTCTGGACTATGTTAATGAAGATGAATTATGCTAACATAAATGAATTCATAACTTCAAAAAATTAGGAAGCAACAAATGCTTCTCTGACCTGAGCTTTTACATGCTCCATATGACTTCGATGACCCAATGGAGCTTTCAGTTCCAAGATGCATCTTTCAACCAGATTAGCACTAACAAGACTAAAACAAAATATATTGGTTAGAAATATGGTTAAGTAACTAAACAGACTATTAACTTAACATTCCACAGAAGAAAATAGCATAAATAAACCAAGTAGAAATAAAGTAAGATGCACTTACTGCTAAACCCCACTATTTTAAGGAAATCTAGTGCAATGGCAACTATAGCAGCAGTACATTGTTTCAAAATAGCTAGACTAATATAAATTCCAATAGCTGCTACTGCACTGGCAAAAATCAATTTTTTCTATTTGATTTCTTATTTTCTTTCCTCTAGAAGAATAAACAGCTCTGCAATAATATAGGCTGTATTCACACCAGGGTTGTTGGGGTTTTATGTTTGTTTGTCTGTGTTTCATTTTTTCCATTAATTGCACTAAGAGCAACTACAAATGCTCTTGAAAACTTTCACCAAAAAATGACCGAATTTTTCATGCTACACTTCAGGACTTCCAAACATTTTTTATAGACAAAAGAATTTGCTACAATGGAAATGGAAACATGGCATACAATCTGAAGAGTTCTTTGAAGTGGTTCCTTCTTTTAAAAGGAAGTAAAATACTAGGATCCATCATCCAAATTTGGCAAGTTCTATTTACTCTCTTTTAGTGTGAAAATCCTTGGCTCATCTTCAAAATATTTGATACAATTCAAAGAAGAAAAACAAAATGAGCTGAAATGATCTGCAATTCCAAATACCTGACAAAACCATAAAATATCATGAGAGGGACACAGTAGTCCTGTATAAGACATACACCACAAATGGAATCACCAATGATGACTACCTATTCACTGAAAATAAAAGAAGTAATTCTGATTCATTTCTTCAATTGATTGTATTTTTTTTTTAATTGAACATTTCAGGAGCAAGAAGTGATCAATATGTTCAACAGTTTTAGTAAGAAACATGGGTAGATCTCATTCAAAGATTTTTTAAACGTCTATTGCTACACCTTGTTTGTAGTTCAACAGTTATCGATCTCATACCCGCTGAGAGTTGTTAGCAAATGTGTTTGTTGAAGGGCAATTCCAGTATCTTTTGGCATGACAACCAGCAGATTGTGCAGAAGGCTGCAAACAGCTGACAAAAGGGCAGGTGTGACTACAGCACGCTGTTTAGACAGAGCAGCAGACATGGGAGAATCATGTTGACTTGGAGATTCTGTTATGGTTGTATCACTTTGACCTAGAGTGTTTTGAATAAAAAAACCCCAAAACAACCAAAATATTAAATTACAGCAGTTACATAAGTTTATTTGTATTTTTCATAAAACATCCAAATACAAGTTTATTTGTATTTTTCATAAAACATCCAAGTCCTCCCTATATTTAAATTGTATATTCAGGAATGAATGGTAAAAAAAGAAAAAGATGAAATCAGATACAGGAAATGGTTCCCAAATAAAATGCTCCCTCTACCAGGCATTAAATAAAGGTAACTAGCAAATTTGGAAAGAAACAAATTACCAGTCCCTTTTTTAAAATAAAAATATTTTTATTTGTACACAGCTCTCTCTACATACATGATTATAAATATATTTTTTATATTATATTAATTTTTATGCTTCTACATATGAAGAGAATTATATACAGATCTTTGTGCATGTATGTGCATACACACTCCTATGTATGTATATGACAGCTCTACCATGACTGATGTGTTGAAAGCATGACCAGATGCCAGAAAGAGAACCTAAGTCTTGAGTTACATTTCAAGCGGTACCATTTTCACTTGCTTCTGTCAAATTTCATACTAAGTGTTTAATATTTGTCTTCTAAAACAACCACTAGAAGCATCAAGTGCTCCAGCAAGGTGTAAGCTGTACAATGCACAGCATGGACAAATACTGAAATATGGGCAGATGAATACACTGTGTTTAGCATCAGGAACAAGACTCAAGCTTGACTTACCTTGTGCCGTAAGCCGATCAACCACAGCTTCCGGAATAAAACTGGCTGAAGTTGGAATTGTTGCCTGAAGCTCAGTAACACTCCCCAGTGATGGAGATGCAGACAGAATCTAGAAAGCCATAAAAAGGAAACCAGTTGATTCCAGCTTTTACAGACTAGTCTTTATATTCTGCTCGGGAAGGGGGAACAACACATCATAACCAACAAAATCAAATACAATGTAAATATTACTGTTCAAAATAAATTTGATTAGATTTTGTCCACTATGCGTGTGCATATATATGATAAAAAACCTAATAATTGAAACTATTAAAAGATGGGCAATATGAACAGTCTGAAACATTTCAGTCAAAAACTGATCAATGCCCATGTTACTGGAAATTCCTTCTCTTCATCCTTCTTTTTCATCCATATAATTGACTCAACCTACATTTGGATAAAGATAGAAAGACATTACTGAAGCATTTAAACTCAAATTTTTCATGGACTATTTGCTCTACTGAGAACATCAGCACTTGTCCCTTTGTACCAGAACACACTCAGATAACAATATCACAAGAGCATTTGTCATCAGTCAAAGTTGATGTCTCTGAGTCTTTTGAACTCTGGGTACTTCTCTTGCCCTTAATCCTGTGATCCCTAAATGTATTCATCTCATAGTGTAGCTATGAGATGTTTAAATGACAGTAGATAACTTTACTTGCAGACTACCACGCTCCTCCTACCCATTTTGCATTACTTACATTATGAATTTTGTGTGTTTTCAAAAGCTCCTAATGCTCTTGCTACTGTGTTTAAAACCACAAGACTGAGATCAGAAGACCCAGAATCCACCTAAATTATGTGCTTTTGTGACACAACAAGACCTGTAACTTGTTTCAGA
>NW_005054350.1:234399-287809 GCF_000277835.1 Geospiza fortis | reverse complement strand
CTTTCCCTTCTGTTTTTTATTTACTAGATGGAATAGTCACATCAGACAGTTTTCTTCAAGAGTGTAACTATATAAAGCAGAGAATACAGAACGTTGGAGAATCCAACGAAATCCCAACAGAGTTACAACTTGAAGAAGGGTGTTATTAGCATTTTCCTCACAGTGAGCTTTCTAAGGAAGACTGAAATATCTCAAAGGTTTCCAACAGTTGGAATATATTTTTATGCAAGGAAATGTTAAAAGTGACTTAACAGACAAAAAGGGTGCAGGGAAGGAAATCACAGATCACTCTGTTCCTAGCTATTGTATCTTTGCAACCTCCATGTTGTATACTTCCTTTGCTCCTGTATTTTCCTCTGGTCCCACTATTGCTCATCCTACAACCATGAGTCTTTCTTCTTAAGTCTGCTCAGTCATTTCTCAAGAAAAGTCAAAGGATTATTGTAACACATAAAGCAAGCTACAGTAATATCTGGGGGTGTGTCCACAACACAGGGAGCACATAGAGCTCACAGAGTGAGCACATAGAGTGTCCAAAATATAGAGCACATAGACAGAGCACATAGTGTCCAAAACACATAGAGCTTGGATCACATAAACATTAGGAAAATGCTTGGCTAAATTATTTTCTTATTAGCAAAATGCAGTACCAAGCTGTACTGAGTGATTGAAATTCAAATCCTATTTTGATTGCGCAACTAAAAAGCATATTTACCAATTTAAAAAGTTACTTGAAATTCTATGCTTGCTAATTTAAATAATTACTAAAATCCATTATTTATATTAAGCTAATCTATCATGACACATGGCAAATTCTGCATTTTTTCAGCACTACACATCAATTCCAAGCATTCTAATAGGTGAGAAAAACCAGAACACTTTTCCTTGAATAATACAAACCCAAAATGCAATTTCTACCAGTCCATATGTTTTTTCTGAAACAAGTAACTATATTAACTATATTGAGAGCCATCTTACATATACGATTATGAATTATACAACCTTTCACATATTAGTAAAAAGTACCAGCTACCTCATACAATTGTTCTTTCTCTATCTTCTAAGACTCTCCAAATACTTTGAGCAAGAAAATAGTTCTCAGTTACGTAAAAAAAAAAAAATTTAAAAAATCAGCAAAAGCTTTAGCTGGTTAGAAAAATATCATCTTCCTGCACTGATGGAACATTTATTGTTAATTGCATCACAGTGGGAAATAGGTTAAACCCCAAAATTTTCTGCTGTCACAACAGAAAACATACAGTAACACAATGAAGTTGTTTCCATAGTATTCTGCCTTCCAGGGGAAAAAAAAAAGATATTGCCACTTCTATAAGTCACCTTTGATAAGGATGAACTGGAAGTCTGTAAAGGATATTTAGTAAAGGATATTTACTTCTGCTACCATATTGTTCCTGGGAGCAATGAAGCATTGTGTTGCTGAACAGTGAAACTTTGGAAGGGGGTGTAATAGGGGAAAAGGTTCTGTGTGTGGAGAGGGAGATGACAACTACAGATTAGAACTAATTCAAAAGAATACAAAAATTGTCAGAGTGGAAACACAGGAGAAATGTGAGGGTTTTGCCATTTATCTACTAGATAGGAATAAAAGGTCTTTTCTTAACCTCTAGTACAAAAATCCCTCTGGCATTGCTTTAATAGGCTTGCAATGATTAATTCTATTCAGTTCCCTTTTCAAAGGTTTAAATCACTTAACTGTATAGCACTCTGGTAACCACAGTTCCAGAAAATAAAGCACACATTTTTATAGAAAATAGCAAGATTTCATAGGAAAGAATGGCCGTGACTTAAAGCTGTCTGGAAGATGTCTGTAGATCTTTAGCCCATATCATTTTTAGCTCAAGTTTTTAAATAACTGCTCATTTTGCTAAGATTTTCTGGACAAAGAACAGCTCTACCATATTTATGCAGTGTAAAGCAAGTCGGTATCTCCATGCAAATTGGTGATCTCTTATCATATCTACGAAACACAAACCAAACATGTTGGTTAAAACAAGAGTAAAGATTTGTCCTCTCTAATGATAACCTGAGTTAACATTTAAACTATTTATTCCATAAAAGACCAAGATTGTTAATAATCTCAGAATGATAGCCTTTTTGCAGTATCCACATTCCAGTTCACAGAAAAATAAAGATAAATTTGACAAAAATCTGTAATCCACTGGGATTTTAAAGACACAAAATACAGTGCATATGAGTTAACACAATACAGACAATCCAGTTCTGCTGTCTTTTTCTATTACACTGAATCATTGATTTCATCTCCACACAACCATTCTTTACTCTATAAACAAACAAAATTTTACTTATGGTCTCTACAAAATTTCTGATTCTCTTTTTAATTTTATCAATTTTCTTTCTGCAAATTTGGAAAAAATAATTGGGGATGGAGGAAAAATAATAAAGGCGAAAAGTAATTTAGTTGCAACTTTCAGTTACGGTCATATGGCTCTATGTGAAATCAGCTCATGATAGCAGACAGCTCAAATAAAGTACCGGTTACATGAAATCTGGAGGAAGAAAAAACTAATAGAATGTTAGGAATAGGAAACAATATGGACATATCTAGATCAATTTTTTTTAATGTTATTAAAATATGAGAGAAGAGTTTTCAATAGAAACAATTCTACTTGTTTTGATTGCTTGTTCTCAAGTATTTGTGGGTGCTTTCATCAAATCTGTGCCACACACCTAAAACACATTTGTCCCTTCAGCGAGACCTGCAGATTCCTTTCCATCTGTGATGGGGAAAGCACGCCATCTGGTGGGCTTGGAATAACAGTATCTTCCCGGCATCATCAACATCCAACATTTAGCAATAAACTTCTACAAACTTTTTTTTGTAATGCCTTCATAAATATATTTCTTTATTCATACATCGAGACACAAATTGGGCCAAACTGTGACCCAAAAATTTGAAGTTATGTAGGAGTAAATTACAAATGCTTGAGATTTCGGGACAAGTTTTCAGAAGTATTTCCTAATTTCACTAGATACACGCTTAGCTTAATGCCCTCTGAAATACAGTTTGCAATCAGCCTCCATCAAAGTTACACGTGTCCACCGTTTTTCTCCTAATTAATAGTGGCATTGGAACATCAGACCTCTACATCTTGCAGCTTGGATATTTTCAATATGTCATGTCAGCACTGGCATTTTTTAAAGGTAAGAAACTTAGTAAATAATAATAATAATAATAATAATAAACTAAATAAAGTTTACAGCTGCTGAAAATGCCCATGAAGGGCTGAAGGATAAATGGAAATTAAACTAATTTCCAGAAATCACAATCAAAGTCTTAGTGTGACTAAGAATCTTCGTACATGTCAGGGAAAGAAGGAAAACAAAACAAAACACAAACTTCTATAAAACTCACATGGTTAGCTGTAAGAGCCTAATCTTAGCAAGTATGAAGTCCAAAATATGAGGAAGACTAATATAAATCAGTGTAGCTTAGTACAACACTGTACCTTCCACTGTTAATAATTAGTTGTGTGTCTGGTGAATGCAATAGTAGAGCTAAGTCTTTGTGTTAAACTATGTTGCCACTTTACTTATATAAATATGACACATTAATTTGATCTAGTAGATTCCACATTATTTTTTCCTTTTTTCTTAATTACTGAAGCTGAAGAAATTTAATGTTATGAACTTGTCCAATTATTCATAAAAACTCAAGCACAATTTTAAGTAGATTAGACAGCAAGCCCTGATAAAAATTGCTGCAGTTTAATTTTGTCTTCAAGTAATGTAAACATAACAAGATGAAATTTGGTCAATTTTCATTCCTCTAAGTAAGTGGCATTCAATTTATTTAGTAAAAAGTGATCTGGGAACAACTGCTTTGAAAAGAGATGAGATTAAATGTTTTTATTAAATGAATTTAAATGTTTTTTGAGGAGCAATCATGATTGCATGTACTTCCTAGTTTACATGCACTTTATTTTAGTTTTGATCTTCAGATTTGAATATTTGTGTATAAAATAACCCTAAGGGGCTGGGGGTTGTTGTTCTTGATTAATGAAAATGAAATTAATTAATAAAATTTTTGAAAACGAGAAATCAGTTTACAACTAAAATGCACTTTTTCTTCAATTATTAAAAACATGGAAGATAACATTATCAGTACTAGACAGCAATAAATTTATAACAGAGAATCAAAATAACATGGAAATTATACTTGTGTAATACTTTTGAAACAAAATTTCAGTACTGGTTTTTCTGGTTTTATTTTTACCATGTTCCATAGCAAAATTGAGCATAGAAATTTTTGTCAAGAAAAAATATAGGATCTTGTGATTTATCAGCGTTTGTCATATCCACATATGCAAAAAACAATTCTTTTCTGTTCAAGAGAAAAGAAACTTCTAAACAATGATATTCTGGATTCAGTAATAGATTAGATGGTTATTCATAAATGAAAAATTTTTGAATATGAAACTAAAAAATAAATTTCAGTGCAACATGTCAGTTTTCTTGGATCTATACTGCAGTCTTTGAAAAAGACATGATTTTTATCAGGTAACTAATGAATGTTATAAAAGTTTCTATCACAGCCTGAACTAATATTGCAAATCTACTCTGGAACTGAAAAATGTCTTTAAATTTCTCCTTTGCATTTGCCATCTTGAAAGATGGCACATGTGTACAGCTTTTCATTGCCATAGTCAGAAATAAATTTTTCAAGCAGCCACCTGCTTTCTGTTTTCCATGTCTGCAAGCACTTGTGCCACTTTTAAATTCTACAAAAGCATTTTCAGAATCCAGGGTTTATTATGACACAGAATACCCAACGTATTTATGTGGCTTTGATTGATCCAGTTGTGGAGCTGTGTTGTGTAAACACAGGTTCACTCTGAACAGACAATTTGGATAAAAGCAACAGAAGTGACAACCAGAAATGGAGACAATTGCATTTTGTCAATAAAGCCAATTACAGAGTAATCTCTAGAGAATATGTCTTGTTGTGGGAAACTATAGAATTCAATACTGCCTTATGCATTTAGCTAGTCAAGGCAAGCTACCTTATTTATTTTTGCTCAGGTTAAGAATCACAAAAGGGTTTTTTTGGCATATTAAAGCTATATTGGAGTAAATTTCAACTTAATTTCACAGTTAATTTCTGACTGATTTCAGGGTTTGACTTTTGCTGGAGTTTTTTTTAACAATTTTAAGAGTGCTAATTTTCCTGAAAGCAGTTCACAAACAACTTTATATTTAAAATGAATAATCATTCTGCAAGTTACCATAGTTTCAGATGTTGAGTGAGAATGTGAAGATTTTCTCTGACTAGGTGGAGCCTTCCAAAGATTGAGAGAATCATCAAAATCTGTAGCGCAAAAAAAAAAAAGAATCAAAATTACTGTAACAAGCTTTTTAAAGGACTGTCTCAGTGACAAAATAGGCAACCACAGCTATCCTTCTGAAGACCTCAGAACACAAGTTTTCACACATTGTATCTATGAAATCTTATACATCAAATGCCCTGAATAAACAGAAATAAAAGATTTTCAGTGCAACATAAAGTAGTCTAGAAAAAACTACACTTCATTCAAACTGCAGTTGCATAGCCTTCAGTCATTTTAAATAGTACAGACTTCATTTTAGTTAAAATGCAAGAGTACAAAAGTATTGAAGTACTAGAGTCCCAAAGATCACAATAAACTGATGTCCTTGTCTTCAAAAAACTTCAAATTCGCATTTTAAGAGAAATAGTTTCAAGAGGACCCATATTCCTAAATACAACAAAGGCAGAATTACTATGTAAATCTGTTTCAGAATAGAAAGTGCCAAAAATGTTATAGCACAAATCTGTCAGTAATACTTTTGAAGCTGTCATATATTTAGAAAAGAAAATAACAAAGAATAAAGTTAGACTACACAGTTTGTGAGTGCAAACCTACAAAAGTAGATGTCCTATATGTACCCTCAGTAATTACTAAACTGAAGTAACAATCTTATTTTTAACATTACATTGAAGATTACTTTTATACATTCCTAAAAAATATGAGAAAACTACATAGGGAAAAACCCAATAGGGTTTTTTTAGGCCCTGTTCTCCCCTTTCTAAAGAAACAAAAATATTGTTTCTTCTTCCTGAAATACTGTATTTTCTGGCTTTGCTTTGCAAACTCTGAATAAAATGTATCTCAATTGCTCACTGAAAAGTTGTACCATTCTACATTTTCAGTTACTATTAGACTATTATACAACATTACAGGAGAACTACCAAAAGACACATATTAGAGAACCATGGGAGCAGCAAAATGGGTTGGATTGAAAAATTACACTTATAGATAAAATAAAGCAGACGCTGAAGAAATTGAGGATTTTTATGGCTGGAACTTTGTGTACTGGCAAGGTATTTCTCTCAGTTAACTAAGAATGCCCCTTTTCCTCGTGTCTGTCATAAAGTCATAACTTAGCTGGGGAAGTAACATTCCTCTTCTGTTCATGCCTCTGGAACAGCTTTATCAAATGCAGAATCCAGCAGGATGCTCAGCCAGGAATGTGCAAATCAACTCAAACAATACTTTATTTTGCAAAGCTCTAAGTAGTGAACTGAGAGGGGGTGTCATGCTGCTTTCAGTGTTGAATTATACTAAACAAGCCTCACTCATCAACCCCGAAAGTTAAACATCCTGATACAGACTTGAAGGATACTTCATCATGTCTGCCACTTCTTATCTAAAAATCCTAAGGCCCAGCTGGCCTGAGACATATGACTGACAGTCAATCACTTTAAACTCTGAAAGTTCCAGTCCCACTTGCAAACAGCAGGTTTTTCTAAAATACCCCTTGGAGTGTGCATGGAGATTCCTCCCTGGAGTGGGGATACTGCTTATCGTCACTCCAGGCTGTGCAAAAGATTTGCCAGGGTCACTGGTATGGGTGAGTAACATCAATCTCTACTTAATAATTGTTTACTTTTTGCCAGCTTTAATATAGTTGCTTTAACATAATTCCTTTCATATAGTACATTATACTAACTAGCAGTTTTACCTTCTATACTGTGTAGTAAATAATTCTGATTATGATCTTTTTGTCTAGTCATTTATTATAGTAAATCAATAATTTTTATATTAATATATCCGGTTTGCAATCCTTAATACCACAAGATAAAGTTACACAAAGGTTCAAACATATCTCTACAATTCCTTAGATTCAAACATCTGAAAATATCTGGGTCTCGGTTTGAATCCAGCTGCAGCCAGGCTGCTCTCTGAGAAGACATTTAAAGAGCAAGGGGGTCCTTCCTGCACCTTGTGACTCAGTGGGAGGGCTTCTCTAAACAACTTTCTCTGAAGCTCCCTCTCCACCTATGACACAGACTTAAAAAGAACTATTTAAATCAGCAGCCTTAAAAGATGGAAATGCGGAAACTTAAGCCCACAAAAAAAGGTAAGGAAAAAAAAAAACCTTCATTAATTTTGTGCCCCATAAAAGCTTTTATTAACTAATCTCTGAAAAATCGCCTAGCTTTCTAAACTTACAATCATCAGATATATTTGGAAATGGAAGTGTGTTTCCACAATGCATCATAGTAAGCCTTAGAAATATTGTTCAATAAATTATTAGTAAATATAAAAGTTAGATCTGAGATATTCCAAGGGAATACAGGTTAAAAATATACAAATAATACTCCAATCTGAGTATTACATCTCATCAGTCTAGGAATTAAATTATATCTGAATGTCTTAGAATGCAGCTTAATGCAGATTATTAGAGTCCATTCCTACTCATGTAACTTTGAAGCTAACACATGAAGAAAGAGGAATCTAAGGAAAGTTAATCTATTTATTTTTCCTAAATTTTTCTTGTATGAAAGTTGACTGGATTTCATAAAGTGGAAATTGTTAAAAGTATTTTACCCACAATATTTTGCAAGAAAATTTACTGTAGAACCAATTACATCTTTTCCATTTTCAACTTTCTGAAGATGAAAATAACAGCTCAGAACTTTTTCTGAGCTATGTCAAATTAGAGACTTATCTACTTAAATCCTCATAGCAATCTTTTGACTTCACAACATATTTGAGTGCAGGGTTTATATACAGTCCATTCTCCTCTTATTAAGAATTACTGGAGGTAAGTTATTCAAAACAACACTTTATTTAAGTAGGTTTCAAATCCCAGAAGATTACATCAACATCACTTACCAGTTGCATCACCTTTTTCTACGCTGAGCTTGTCCTCCTTGTAAGAATTCAAATTGAACATGTAACATCCCAGGTAACAGTGTTTCACCATCTGATTCACATGTTCATAGAACTGACAGTGATACAAAAGGGCTTTAAGAGCAGGTATTCCTGTCTGAGAGAGGCCAGATTCTTCATCATGCACACAAGGACCCTGAAGACATGACATTCACAGACATCATTACTTTAAAGAAATGTTTTATATAGAATGAACTGTCAGAAAAACCCACCCTAACTAAGGCTAATGCTGTGTATATGTGTGTACACTGGTTTATAGGCTGTAACTAATAAATTCCAAAAGTGAAATGAAGATTTTAACGTTGAGTAAAATCATAATATTTTACAAAAGTTGTCATAACTTAGCAAAATCAAACAGCTATTTATCTCCTGATAAGTGTGCTAACAAGTAAGAACTATTGAAAAGCTGTGAGTGGCTTCAAGACAGTAAATGTATCAGTAGACTTTACAATTTTAATGTCTCATTTATTTCAACTTACAGGTACTAAGCAATGAAAAAGTTTTCATTAGGCAAAAACAACACTTGGATAAGACTAAATATCCTGAAAAAGTCCTTCTGCCCTAAAGTATACTGTAATTACACTACATCTAGCTATGTCAATCTTCTGTGAAAAAAGATTACTGTAGAAAACAAGACATAACCAAAAAAATTCTCTTTGAAGTATGGTTTTCAATTATTTCTTTTTAAATACTGACATCAGGGAAAACTTGCTAGAGCAGTGGATTTATACCTTAAGATAATGGATTCTAGTCATATTTCAAATAAACAGTTTAAGTTGACTACCTTTGTTAAATGTTTCTTCAGTGTTTTCCATGTTAACACAAAACCCAAAAAGTTTTATTAAGCTACACATAATCTGGCTTAGACTGACCATAAAAATTAGAAATGCAAAGAAGGCAGAACTCAAAAATTCAATTACATGCAGGAAGGCAGTTTTAGAGGGCATCCTGCAGTAGTTCAAAAATAAATTAGTTAAAATTATGGAAAGAAAAACTTTCAGTGCTAATTAGAAACTTTCTTTGTCAGTCAGGAGAGAGCAGAGCTGGATCAACTGAAAATAAGTAATTTGAAAACACTATTTATCCTCAAGGGACTCTCCCTCAAACCCCTCATTTACACTGGATACAAGTTTATTTCCCAATAAAAAAAAAAACAAAATCCAAAACCAGATACAGTAGAAGCAGTAATACTGTTTCATATTACAAGATAAGTTATCACCAAAATTTTAGATTGTTACTCTCATTCTTCTTGGTTTCTGTAATACAGAAACTATTTTCACTATCTGCCTTTTACACCAACTAGTGGAGAATGCGATATGATGAACATTTTGAGACAGAATGTAGCATTTCAAGTAAACTATTTATGATGAATTATAAAACTCTACTCATACACTGTCAGCAATAGACTTAGACCGTGTTGACTATGACAAGTGCAAACTTAGGAAATACTGATAAATTTAGTCCAAATTTTACTGCCCAGGATTGTCTTTGCCTGTTTCAAAAGCCATGCCAGATACTTTATTGTACAATGGGGGGGGCCTTGAAAAAGTTATTCATCAATTACACTGACAGAGTGCTCTGACTTTAGCAATCTTTATACAACACAGTCTGCTGCACTCTTGGAGCTCTTTACACAGGTTGGCTTTACTCATGACTAAAGAGTGGCATAGGAAATTTTTTAAATGACATAGCAAAATGAAACATTATAAAGCAGATCAACTAGACAGAAGTAACACTAGAGACATTCTCATGAAGATATTGGCCTACAAACTCTATATGCCTTTTTCCAGTCCTATTTCCCTAAGGAATAAAATGGTAATGTCCTTATTTGGCCACAGCACAGTATTCCTGCTATTCACCAAGATCCATTTAATAGCCCTCCTTTTCTTCCTGGCACTAAAGGAAACAGGCAAATCACCTTATTCAGTGCAAGGGAAAAAAGTTACTCTGAAAAATAAAATTTTATCCTGGTGGTAGGTTACAGTTATAATTGTTGTTTTTATTTTGAATAGTTTTAATTTACCGGTAACCATGAAGTGTTGTTTGATAACATCTTTCAGCATGAACACTTTTTAAGTGATGAGCAATTTTCATTAAATGCAGTTCTTAATAAGAATCACATTGACTCAAAGCCTCTTTTAATTGCACTGGAATTCATCCAGAATTGTGCAACTGGATTCAATTTTTGTCACCTCACCATAGTAATTTAATTTTTTTATAAAAGGCTAAAAAGCAACTTCTAATAGAGTCTATATTGACAAGCTACAATGGCTGCCCTCTTGTTACCCCCCCTAATATTATGGATTTAGACAATTACTATTTATATTGATAAATTAGAAGTAGTAAGACTGAAACAAGGGCCAGATTTGTAAAATTGCTTCCACATCTTCTTTTATGATTTCATGTAAAGAAAAGATGAGACATTCTGTACAATTCAACTCTTCAAGAAATAGCATAATCAATTTTGGGTGCAGCTGAATCATAGATAACTTATCCTAGTAAAACAGCTGGAATGCCTTTCAGCACTAACTTGATCTTTTGCAGAAAGGAACAGATTAAAAATAATATTGCTGCATCTGCAAATTTCTTCAAAAACTAATATACACTGTTCCCATATAGGTAATCTCACACACTGAAAGGAGCAAAACAGACATTAAAAACAGATATGAAGGTCACAAAAAATTTAAAAATTGCAAGCTAAGATCCAAATATCCTGATGTACAATGAACCAGACTTGCTGAGAGTAAAATAAGACGACTGACTCAAGAACAGAACCGTAAAAGTCTCCAGGGCATCTTATCAATTTAAAAAATATCTGATAAGAGAAGGTAAAGAGAGATCAACTCCTCTCACTGGTATCCAGTGACAGAAGAAAAGGCATTGAGCAAAAGCTAAAATAATGGAAATTCTATTTAAACCTAAGAAAAATAACTTTCTATCTGAGGGTAGTCAAACATGAGAACAAGTTGCCCAGAGAGACTGTTTAGTCCCCATTCTTGGAGAAACTCAAAATCCAACTGGAAACAGCCCTGAGCAACCTGGTCTAGAGTTCCCTTCGCTTTGAGAAAGTGGTTGTCTTCAAGAAGCTGTTAAATTGATCTAAGTGACAAACTGCTTCATGTTTCTTTTAAAACAGTTTCTAAACATCATATTAACAGAATTTCCTCTTCCTCATGTCCCTCAAATCATGTTTTACCTGCATTCCAAGTGTGAGCAAAAAAAATTATCAATATCTATCCTAAAACATTAATGATATACCATATAAGTAAGCAAGTTTCCCAGCAACCCAAAGACACTACATTCATGAAATGCAACATATATGTAATCTAAATTTGGTTGTTTTATTGAGCTTGCTGAAAGTTTGAGAGAAGTTTTTCTATTCATTTATTTCTCTTTCCAAAATGTAACCTTAGACATGTAATTTTTTAAGTTCATATTTTATAGGTATTCTGACACAACTTTTCAGATCAAATGACATCTCTCTGTGAAACCATGACTTTTGTTATCAAATTTAATAGCCACTCACTTGCCAAATACAATCTTTCATGTCTTCTGTAGGGATTGGAATCACAAGCAGATTTTGTAGAATAAAAGCAGCCTGAAAGAAATTAAAGCATCAATACTGCCATCTAGCCATCACAGTTCAAAAAACCACATCAGATTGAAGGGTACTGTCTACATATTATTCCACTGCTTCAGATATAAGCTGAAATACACAGCATTCTCATGTTCATGTTGGGAAAAAATAATTAGAAGGATACAACTTCAAAGCCCTCAAATTTCACTTACAAGAGATGTCATTAGAGCACAGCCCAAGAGCAGGCTGGTATAAAAACAAGACAAGGAAAAGATGGGATGGAAACAACAAGGAAACAAATTTATTTATAAAATACTTCCATCACTGTTCCAGTACAGTCAATTGTACAGAACAAGCATTACAAGTATTAGGGGAAAAATTTCTGAACAGAAAAACCTAGATAATTGTTTATAATCAGTCACTCCATTGTCCTTATTTTGGGGTTTTTAATTATTAAAAATTAATTGGGACAATGTGGTGAACCCATTAGGACAGAGACATGTTTAAAATATTTTCCTTTTTATAAAGACACAGCATGCTTGTTTTTCTAATTTATATTACACACACTTCACATGTCTGTGCATGGACTGAAATTCCTTTTTAAAAATGTTTTGTCAATCTTTTGTAAATGATGTGAATCTTAAGAGAATATCATTAAGATACAATAATTTGGAATTAAATAAAATAATGAAGGACACATTATCAAAGGCATTTTGAGACATAATTTCAAATATTACTTTGTAAAATAAAATTAACTAAGCAGAGTTGGGAAAAAAACAAGTCACCGAGTGTCAGAGCTTTTATTTCTTATTGATTAGAACAGAAGGAAAACCTTACAACTAGAGCAGTAAAACAATTGCAAATAAAATGTACAGAGCTAAAATCCATCAATATACAATTCTATGTGTTGTTCTACCATAGTACAGACCTTCAGTTCTCAGCAGTAAACATTAGTGCCTAGACAAATTACATATTTCATGTCTGCAATGAACAGGTATTTACTGCAGATCAGGCGATGAGTTTGTACCAAAGTATTCATAAATGCTAGAAAGCAGCAATTAAAATCAGGCTAATTAGTTATGCTTTAGCAACATATTTATCTTACTGAGTAAGCCTTAGGAGTTTTTTATGAGTTTATTTGTATTGTTTATGTCATTTTCTTTTTGAAATAAGTAATCTGTATTTGTTCCTTATGTAATTCCTAAATAAGCAGCTAAACATTTATATTAATCAGGTAGTGTTTAACTTACAAAGCAGCAGATGCCGTGCAGCGTCAGATAACAGACATATACAATAAAAAATACAAAATCTTTTTTCTCCATAATCAAAATCTACAACTTGACAATCTAACACAGCAGAAGGACACAAGAAACATACCTCCCTGCGCACCATGCTACATTCAGATTGATCCAGAAGGATGTTTATCACCGTTCCCCACAGGCCTCCTGAAATATTCTGGCAGCTTTCTGCTAAAGCAATACATCCTATTTCAAGAGATGTAAGAGCTGATCCTATTCCAAGTGCTGTAAATCTGACCTAGTACATATAAGCACAACAGAAAGTGGTATTTCTTACAGTAATTAGCAATACTTTTTTTTTATTATTAAGTTATATCAACTGAATCTGGAGCTTAAGGGAATAATTTCAAAAGTAACAACCTCTTTTCCTATATTTCTCTTGCTCTCTACTCACAATCACAACTAAATTCACTTTGTATTTATTCACTTTGTGAATAAACAAAATTATTTTTAAGTATTCAAAACTAAGCAAGATAATCTTAAATATTCTTCATATTTTACCACTTGAAAACAGGTTCATCTAGCAAACTCATAATTTAACAGATTCCCATTAAATACATTGGCTCTGAATTTTTAGTTCACATAAATGTTTCTGCTTTGCAGCTAAGTTACAGCAATGTCAAGGAAAACTGCCAATGAATCATGATAGTGAGTGACTAATGAAAGCATAAGAAAACACAAGATATAAGGAAGGATTCCTTAGATGACGTTTATATGGAAACACTCTCCCTACTGTATTATTACTACTATTTAGGATAGAGTTAGTAACATTTTAAATAATCCAGAACAGCAGTTCTACTATTAAATACATTAATGAATCAAAAATTTTCAAATGTTTAAGGGTCAAAATAAGATATGAAGTTAATATCACAGTAACAAACCTCAGGATCTCTATCTACCCATAAAGGAACCAGCCATGCCAGACCTAGATGAGACAGAACTTGTTCTTCACCACTATCATACGGCAAAGACCAAAGAGATATCCAGTCCTGATTAGCAAACAGAAAACAAATTAAGAAATTATTTTATGAATCTTTCAATCCATACCAGTGTACTAACAGTGTGAGCTACCAACAACTACTAAAACAGCTTTGTGTAACACTAATTGCACAGAGGAAGGATAATTTTGTATTTCTCTTTCCATAAGGATTTGACACTAAATCACATGATTGTAAACAACAGCCAGGTTTTAAAATTTCTCTGAGACTAAAAATTATTAGTACAGTCCAAACAGTAAAACTGTCATAAACACAGAGTATGACTTAGAAACACAAGAAAATAAAACTTATCATTATGCTACTATGCATATTACTCTATAGCAATGATACTAAAAAATCGAGTCCACATCTTCATCTATGCATTTATGATCTAAGTCTTTGGAGGCTGCTGTCTCCCTGCAGTATACTTGAGGCTCTGTCCCCCCGCAATTTTAATAAACTCTTCCAGTACCTAATATCTTGAAAAAGGAGTAGAGAGCAGAAGAAAGAGACACCTGGAATTTGGAGAAGCAGGTATACTGCAATTTCTAGTTACATGCGTGCTTGATCATAAAGAAAGGTTTTCATTTGTGGCTATCACAGATATTAGTAAGACTAATCTGGATTTTAATTCTTTAAAATAATATTTAATTGTTGAATTTGCTTCAACTGCTTCAGGATAAAGGCTATCTTACTAAACTGACAAATCTAGCCCTCAAACATGTACATGAACACAAAGCACAATATGAATTTTGCTAGTATGTAATGATAGCTCCTTTTATCTGGCAATCCTTTTTCCATGTATGTACATATTCTTTCATATATATATACACACACACAATTGTGAAAGCCCTATGTACATGAATGTTTAAACACAGGTTAGAAAGCCTGTTGTGTGTGAGGCTAAAGAAATAATGATGTTATAAATTCCTAAATTTATTCATCCTATAGAAAATCCCAATGCTTTGTTTTTTTTATAAAAACGAAACTATACTTATTCTGAAAGAAGGCCTTTCAAAATCCAAAGAATTATTTACAAAACAATATAATTCTGTATACTGCAGTCTATCCTGTACATTTATCTAAGATCATAGACCAAATGAGATCAGTGCTGGGGGCTTTTTGTCTTCTGTGCTTCCAGCTGGAGCGGAAGGAAGAGTAAACAGTGGTGTGGTTTTAGCAGGACTACTCAGTTGGAGAGTACCATTCCTAAACCATGACAGAAAGTTATCCATGAACTTCAGCAGTTAAAATCTCTGTGCATAGCCCTCACCAGTGATGAGATAAGAACAACTGGAATGCACTCACCGTATCCTTGGCTTGAGCCATCATTTCATGAGATAAGTGAAGCAAGCAAAGGACTGTGCTTTTTGTCACACCTTTTCCCATGAAGGACATGGCATTTCCCCCCCACTCAACATAAAATGATGAGATGACCTAAGAGTGGGGGTACAAGTTCATAACAGCTTTACTGTAAACACCACACAGAGTACAAACTGTCTTACACACTAAATCATTCTTTAAACTCATGAAAAGTTGATAGATTCCTAGCTGAATTGTAAGAATTTCTTTACTTCTGAGTCATTTGGTCATCTCATGGGTTCCTATACGTTTAAACCTCTGAACATCTGCGGTTTTTGATTTTTTTCTTCAAATGAAGAATACAGTCAAGCTTAATAGTAAACTCTAAGTTGAATAGAAACCCGAAAGTTTCTTTTCATGGACCTGAAAGTTCATTTATTGTACCCAGGTTTTCTTTTGCTATGTCAGGAATTAAAAATAAAATTTCTTTTCAAAATTGAGTGTTCAAGACAAAATTTCATTTACATATTTCATTGTGATTTGAAGAAATTTATTAGCTTTCTATATCAAATACTAATAAACAGAAATAAAGGTCAGTGGATCCTAACATAAAATAAACTGTCTGACCAAATAAGTAACCATGCATATTAAAAGGCATGCTGCTTTCAACAAAATATGCCCCAAAATACTTTTTAAAAAAATAATAACCTTACAAGATACATGTCTAGATTTACTTTTCTCCACAAAATAGTGATTTAATCCTCTGCATTTTTGCTCTTGTTCTTCCTTTCAGTGTCCCAGCCTACAGAAGTTTTTTTTATACCCACTTTTTCCATTCTTCTCCAAAAGAAATCCACATTTACTTTCATATTTAGGCCAAATAAAACTGCCTAATTCTTCTGAACAATAGCTTACGCATCACAAGTTGATTGCATGCCATAATATTTATTATTATTTTTTCCAGTAATATTCTTTCATCTGCATGACAAAATCTACAACCTTAGTGCCATTCTTAGTCTAGACTTCAAGTGACAGAGCTCATCTAATCAAACAGGTCTATGAAATGTTTATTTCCTTCTACTCAAGAAATCTTGGCAAGTTAAGGCCCCTAAAACACTATATCTTTCCTTCATCAGATGTATTGGTATTTGAACTAAAAACTTCTAAAAGTGTACTACTGAATATGTTAATTCTGCTAAACAAACAGAAAGTCAGCATTATGCTTTTCCTTTTAAGAAGGCTGGAGTTTTCAAAAGACATAATTTTAGGAGCAAAAGCAAGCTGTCTACCATGTCCATGAACTTGGAAAACATAGAAGAACACTGAAAATAAAAATGAAATTTTGTCTTTCAAACAACTGCAGCAGCTTGAATTACCTCTTTTCTGCTTTCTCTGTGTTAACAAGCTAATCTTCTCCCAGACCACCTTTCATATGTGGATTTTGCCTGGGGGAAGTTATCTCGGATTTTTCCTCTTGGAGTTTCAGTTATTAAAAACACCGCATATACTTTTGTCTTGCTTGAAACTACAGTCACTTTGTATTACCTCTTAAACTAATGATGAAAGCACATGCAATACAACCAATCTTCACAACTACAGACACAGATCACCCAATCTAGTCTCCATATCACTCCTACTCACTTAGCAGGGAAAAGCATCTTTCCCACACCTATTGCTACTGACAACATTCACTAAAAGTACACTGTAAAAAGCATAGTATCATTAATTATACAGTCCTTTACCAGCATTCAAACCAAAAGCTAAGTAAGAACATAAGCTACTCACCTCAAGAAGACCTGTTAAATATTTCTTACAAATTGTGACAGGTTCAACTGCAGCAGAATAGGTACTCCAGCCTGGAAGTGCAGTAACATGAACCATTCCTTGTAATGTTCTCTCCAGTGATGGGAGTCCATAAAAATGTGGTGCATCTGTTAGCCTTAAGCACTGAAGCAGCTTCAGAGCCAGCTCTGTTCTGAACGAGCCAGCAAGTTCCAAGCCCTCTCTGGTTTAATTGTAAAAAACAAAACAGATGAACCATCAATATGAAGCTGTTACAAAGAATCATTTTGAAAAAGGCCAATGCCTGATTCTTCTTACTGCTAGCCTGTGAAGCTCAGCATCTCAATTACTTAATATTACATTATGCAGAGTAATACGAAATCAAATTTGACATTTCTAGCTTTACCCCAGTTCTGAAAACATTGCATCTGATTACAATGAAGTAGCTTAACTAAAAAAAGACAAATGAGATATAACTCATTATTAAGGAACATGCTAAACAAAGAGCAAGAGCTTGAGGACAATGGATGACACATTGAGAAGAGCTGTCTAGAATATTCTAAACTGGAAGGGACCAACAAGGATTATCAAGTCCAACTCTTAAATGTATGGCCTGTTACACTTACGTTTGCTCTGATTCAAAAGACAAATTTAAAAATATCTCCTGCAAAAAACAATAAATCTAGAATTAAGTAGATAAATAACTCAGGAGTATGAGACACATAACTAGCACGGATGTCTATAACATGCCCTCTTCCCACTGTCAAAACTTTTAGAAAATAACCAAGTGGAAATAATGAAAAGGATAACATTTTGAAAATATTTTTACAAAGGTATATTGTGACACTAAATAATCAAATATTATCTTAAACTGAAAGTTTATTAACTCTTAGGATACATTTGGATGGAGAGATTTAGTGTGGGAAAGGTTTTATGAGAAATTTGAAGAAAAAATAATGTAACTTAATTTCTGTGTTTGCTCAATTGACAGAAAAAGGTTGGAGCTTCATGCTAAAAGTAGCTGTTGCAAATAGGCCAAAAAGGAGTTCAATGAAAAGAAACATCTATTGCTATTTCAAATATTCCAATGTTTTACTTTGCTATAAATACATGCTACAAAATGAATGAAGTTACCATTTGCTCATGCAAATTTGCAGCAGTGAAAAAGAAATAGCCCATCTCCTCCATGCAATCAATTAATTTATCCATTTGCTAAGTGACCACTAGCACATTCTCTTTCAAATTTCCTGGTTAATTTCCTGATTTTACAGTCTAAAGGAATATCCAATGTTGATCTTCATTTCTAGAGTGTATATTCACGGTTCAGAGCAACTCAGCCATGATGTAACAACATTCAAATTGTGACCAAAATTCAGCAGCAATAGGTGTTATGATGCCCACTCAGAATGACAGAGGCAGGTCTACTTGCACTGTACCTGTCAGTCACAGACATGGAACAAACTAACAACAGGTTAAAAAGACGAATGAGTTCTTTATCCAGTCTTTGCCTGACAGCAGCCTGTGTTTCATCCATTGCATCCTGCACTTGGGATTCTGGTCGCACCAGAAGGCCCATAAGGGATTTTGTCTGCTAAAAGAAAAGAATAAAAAATACAGTCATGTAATGCATTGTTTAAATCCTCTTTTAATGCCTTCATTAAAGCCATTTTTTCTGTTGAAAACTTGCAAATCACACACATTATAAACCAGAAATTCCATGATTACTTAACTAAGAAGTAACTGCAAAAAGTTTAGTGAAAAATTCCTGAAATTCCTACCACTAACTTGAATCTACTCAATGCCATAAAAAATCTACTGTTAAGGCCTTTCAAACATCCTGGCATTAAGAAGACAGTATATTATGAAGGATGAAAGAAAACTCGAAGTAATACAGCAATAACCAGCAATAAAAAATAGATCACAAAAAAACAGAAAATACAGTAACAAAATTAGTTCAGGCTGCATTTTGGACTTCTCAGCTGCTTGAAAGACTTCATATCAAATGGCTTTAAGGTTTTATATTAATGTATTGAATGGGCCATACTTAAAAAAACTTATATGCTTCCCAGGTACCAATATAAATTGAAGTACCAGCAGTCTATAAGTAATTGAAATTAAGTCTACAAGCATTTTTCCACAAATACTTAGATTGTATTTGCAAATGGGAAAATGCAAGTGCACGCAGACTGTATTTAACATAGGACACCCTTTGTAAGACAATGGATGCTCTTCCATGTTACAGAAGTAATACATTTGTAGCTATATAGCTAAGCACGCCCTCATGCAGCTCTGAAGGTACACACATGCATGTGCAAGTACAGTTATGTGGTCAATCAAATCATGTAAGTATATACAACAACCCCATTCTTACATTTTTAAGCAATGATTTCAAGATCCACTTTAGATGGTCTGACTCCAGATTTGATTTCTGCTCTTTAAGCAACTTGTTTAAAAATCTTAGGACATCTACCAAAAGCTTTTCATCCTCCACTGAAGCTGGAAGCACTTGTAGAAACCTGCAATACAAATAAAAGCTTTCATACTTGTGACCGTTTTAAAAGAGTATTTAAAATCTCAGGCTAATAGGACTGGAGTCACCTGCAAATGTTAAATTATATGGAGTAAATATGTATATTACATATATAGCAAATATGGCACTCTATTAGCCCATGATATACAAATATATACAATATACTGTTAATGTTGTTATTTTTATGACTATGCAAAATAGTTATGCATATTTTAAAATATATTTGCATATGTTAATAATGGAATTCTGTTTAGTAAACTGTAGAGAAATCTGAGCAGGGTCACATAGGAAATAAAAAATTAATTATCTATTAAACATTAGCATTTGATAATAATAGCAAAGCTTACCTATGCATTTCAAGTAGCCCTTATTTTAAATATAAAATTTTAAATATTTGATGGCTTTGTTTATGTAAATTGCAAGATCACATAATCTTTGAGATTGCAAGGGACTTGCAGGGGTCACCTGGTCACGCCACCCTGCTTATGAAGGGACACGTGCAGCTGATGGTCAGGACAGTGTCCAGGAAGCTTTTGAGTAACTCCAAGGATAGAGATGCTACAACCTCTGTGGGCAACCTGTGTCTGTGTTTGGTCACCTTCACAGTAAAAAAGTGTTTCCTGACATTCACAGGGATCCTCTTGTGTTTCAGTTTGTGGCCATTCCTTCTCTCACTGGACACCACTGGAAAGAGCCTGGCCCCACCTTCTCTTCTGGTACTTGCACACATTGATAAGATCCTCACTCTGACTACTCTTTCCTCCACATTTATTAGTCCTAGCTCTCTCATCCTTTACTCAAAGGAAAGATATTCCAGTCTTTCATCATCTTTATTGTTCTTCATTGGATTCTCTCCAGTATGTGTGCTCCATGTGATTATTTCTTATACTGGAGATATAAGAGATACTCTTATATTATATCCAAAACTGAACCCAGAGCTCCAGACCAGTGCTGAACAGAACAGAAGGATTACCTGCCTCAACTTGCTGCTAATACTCCTCCTAAAGCAGCCTAGGATAACATTTGCCTTTTTTACTGCAAGAACAAACTGCTTGGTTCATTTTCACCTTGGTGTCCCACCAGGACCCCTAGGTTCTTTTCTGCAAAGTTGCTTTCCAGCTTGGTTCACCCCAGAGGTATGGCCTTGCCCTTGCAGGACTTGGCACTTCCCCTTGTTGACCTGCCTAAGATTCCTGTCAGCCCAGATATAGATATATAATATATAAATATATAGACATATGATAGATAGATGGATGTATATATATATATATATGGATAGATATATCAGAGATGCATTGAAAATAATTTCCCTAAAGTTAAATATGAAAAATAGAAATGCTACCATTTTAGTATAACAATCTTTAATGGATTTTCGTAGTAAATAGCTTACCTGTTCATTGCTTTCTGCCAAACAAAGCCTTTCAAAGTGGTTCCACAAGGCCCAGAACTGCATTTTAATGCAAGTCTGTCATTCAGGACATAGAAGCTAAGCCTAGTGAGAGCAGTTCTAACATCCCTGTGGGATGTTGCCTGAATGATCAAACTAAGACAATCCTGCAGTCCATAGTTTGTGTGAGTTATTTTCAATATAAGAATGTCTTCTGAGGAAAGTTTTAGTGAGTCTAAAAATCTGAAAAGGTATAGAGAAAAATTATTAACAGACAGTATCTTTACAAACTGTTTCAGAGAGTGTTGACTTCTTCCCCTTCCTGCTTAACTGAGAAGATAAAACAGAAATTGGCTTAAAACATTATTTTTGTTAGCCAATTCTTTCTTGGCTAACCCTTCAAAAAAACCAAACCAAACAAAAAATTAAAACAAAACCAAAAACAACACCACCACATGTAAATCATGAGGTGTTTTGAGTTCTTTGGGAAAATGATACCTAAATACTAATTCTTAATATTACCATTAAGAAGAATATTTATTTGAAATTTAAACCTTCAAGAAAACCAAGAGAAAGTCATGCAACTTCATAGCTGGAGGTCTACATAGTAGGAAAAAAGAGTCAGTTCCCTAAGAAACCCTAATGGCTATGAAGAAAAACAGCCACAGAGCTCATTTAAAAATATTTGGAATTAGCCTGACAATCAATAAAAGTTAGATCAAGCTCTAGGCTTCATGTAAAAATGCAATTTAGGTAAAACATTAGCTGTGACAACATACCCTCATCCTCTTGGGATGTGATCCTTTACATTTAAATGACAGCATTCTCAAACAACTAACAGCTTGAACTACTGTTTGAAGTTGAAAACCTATTTAAACTTCATGAAACACTAATTTAATTGAGATATATTGGGACTTAAAATGGAAGATAAAATGGCTCACGTTTCTGTTTCCTTTTCATAATTTACCAGCTGCAGTAGGTTTTCAATCCCATGGTACCATGACAGATTCCAAGCTGTCTTAAGCATATCTGCCACAGGTTTCATAGTCAAGCACTCAGAAGACAATGGCACCACAATAGTATTAGGGCTTACTACATGATGAGCAGTGATCCTGACTGGGAGATGGTACCTAAAAATACACAAATAACAATAACAATTTTTTTTTTAAGTGGTTGGTGAGAGTTTTTTTGTTTGCTCATTTTTAAATTAAATGCTCTATTACTATCAGCTTGTAAGTTTGCAAATAAAGTTTTTTGAAACTCTTTTACAGTAGAACAAAGACATGGAGAAAAAAAATTCCCTATTTAAAAACACTTATTTCATCATCATAAAAATGCTTTGATCAAGGTTTCCCCTCATTCTGCCACTTCCATACTTCAGAATGGATGGCAAATGGAAATCAGCAGTTAACTGTAAAACAATCAAAACCAATGACCCAACCAACCAGCCAGCACCCACATGTACCTTCTAACAACAGCAACAGGTAAACTGAAGGCAGGCACCTCAGTATTATTACTGGTTATGCCATCAGCCCTAAAAGAGATTAAGTCATAATTATTGTGCTCTATTTTAAGATTTGATTTTCTCCTAGTACTACACATGTTATTTCCTTATTATTTCTCCCTTTAGCTAGATCTTTAGTAACCCATTGGTGAATAATTTGTATTAATAAACAATATTTCTTCATGATTATCCAATATTAAGACATTTCTTAAATCACACACATCTGGAATACTTATTGCAGATGTACTGTACATCAAAAACTCCACATACTTGTTTCCTTTTGTCTGTTAGAGGAAAACCACACATTATAAGTATTTTCAGTATATTTCACATGTGTGAATTCTAAAAGCACATTTTTGCATGCACATGCAGCTTTTAAATAATAAAATACCATAAGCTAAGGTCTGTTGCTTTAAGACAGCTGCTACACTGAAAAGCTAAAGTAAATAGAAGAATTCTAATTAAGTTAAAAAACTATGTCTACAGCTAGCTATTTGATTTGTGTAGTTTCCATTCATGGAAAAGATGGATTACAGACCAATCAAGGTTTTTTTGAAAAATAAAATTAACACTAAGGTGTTCATAGTGGAAAAATATGCCATGTAGGCCTCCAGAGCATGTAACCCAGTTATTGAAACAATTTGGACTATAACTATGCAATTTTGGATCTATAAAAGTTGGGGGCATAACCTGTCTGGAGATATATAAAACTTTATTTCTATTAAAAACTTAAAATTTGTCTAGACAATATGCTATTAAATAAGTGGATGTTCATACCATGTTTCTGTTCTTGCTATTTCATCAAACAACAGAAGACAAAGCAATACTGCAGCTTCAGTTAAAACAGCACGATCATTTTGGAGTATCAGGGAAACTGAATAAAATAAAGATACTTAAAAACATTTTAGGAAAAAACTGATATCTTATAATACATAGAAGAACACTAGTTAAAAGAAACTGCTTTACACAGTTTCCTGTCAACACTTTCAACACATGCCATAACATGGGAAAACTAGCACACAGTTATTTATCTTTTAAATATCAGAATCTGATATCATGAAGTGATCCAAAGTTCTTAAGAAGGTATTTGATTAAACATTTAACCAGCTTTTGACAGGGGTATTACAGTGGAAACACAATTCTCACCTCTGAACAGCAAAAGCAGTAGAGAAGGTTGCTGTGCTAGGGACAGGCGAACAGCTGGGTCAGCACACACAATTTTGCGTAGGAGTGCCAGACACGGTACCACTAAGGATTCCATAAGCTACAGGAACAGAGAAAAAGATTAAATAAATACAACTATCAGTATAATTTATTATGGTACAATTAACACAGACTGTCCCACTATTAAGCAATATATTCCATCATTTGTGAAAGAGAAGTCTAGAACTTCCTTAGACAAGCACATTTCAGCTAGACGACAATCTCATATTCTTAAAAAAAATATTTACTTGTTGATTCATTTTATTATTAATTGATGGTAATTTTATTGGTCTCTGGCTTCATAATAGAATTATAACATTTGCTTTCAAATTACAGAATTTTAAGAAGTATATATGTAAGCTGAAGGATTTAAAAAACCACCAAGTATTTACAACTATCTAAGTTAATTCATTTTAAAAATATGTAAATAGTTTATCATATCATACTAATTTTCTGGGTCCCAGCTTGTCAGATCATGAAAATGGAAAGCAGTTGGCTAAAAGTTAAAGTATCAATGAATGGCCAAAAATACAACCAAAGCCACAGCTCCTAAGAATGAGAAGAGAGTACTTCTTTCACAGTATCATTACTTTGCCTATGAGCTTCTGCCTTTAAAATTTGTTTTGTAAACAGCATCAACAAATACATTTTATTTTCATTCCACATGAATGAAAGCCTCTACTTATTTAGTATGGAAAAAATATCTTTTGCACAGTTATATATAAAGCCTTATTAAGATGATCATTTTTATTTCTACTACTTATTTTATTTTCTTTTCTCAATGGCCACTTTTCTAAGAACATGTAAGATTTTTTGTTGATTTTTCTTTGATATTGATTTTATGATTAAATAAAAAAAATCATTCAAGGGGAGAACAAAGGATCTGGACTAGATTCCCTCAGGATAGTGTCCTAATGTAACAGGCCCTAGTGAGTTGTTGCCTGAGCCCTTCCTGAATTAAATTAAACTTTAAAATAATATTTTTAGCCCTTTATAAAGTTCATCTTAGACCCCTACTTGATTATGAAGATTCTGCTCAGGGCAATACATTTCCCATGCCTGTCCTTCTTTATTATTGAGCAATATCTACTCACTACCCAAACAACAGTTGCATAACTTTCTCTCTCTAAAGAAGGTACTATAAAACTGACATAAAAAAAACAAGCCAACATTCAGAAACCTGAGGAACCCAATATTTCAATTTCTTCAAGTGTATGAGAAGAGTTTACTGAAGTACTTCTATACAAGAGATCATAAATTGGACAAGACATTCTTTAATGCTATAGAGATAACCTTAGATACTGATAATCTGGGGGAAAAATTGCTATTTCTGAAGAACAATGTAATTTTCATTTGTTTGACAAAAAAAAGAATTCCACTAAGTATCAAGTAGCTGTTTTCTCTAGAACATTTTTGGAAAAAAGTCATTACTACATAAAAATTCTCATGATTTTTTTTTAAAAAAACCTCAAGGTTTGGACTGCTGGAATGCAGTAACAATACTATGCAAGAAAGACAAAAAACTTTATCCACTGAAGTTACATTAAGCACTGTCTAGCTTGAATGTGCTTTCATGAAATTATTTCAAAGAATGAATTCAAGAAAAAAATCAAGCATCAGATTACCCATATATTACAAAAATAGAAAGCTCAATCATCTACACCAAGAGACCCTCCCTGGTGAAGTGATCTTCTATTGATCAGAAAAATAGTTATACCTGAAATTCAATCTGACATGTTTACAATAGCATGTCATACAATTACATTTCATTTTAAATTATAATTTGCTTTAGAATTTTTACAGAGTATTATACATAACATTTTGCTTTTTAACAGTAATTAAAATTTTTTGTACTCCACTGAAAAAGCTTTCTGGGAATTTTTGGCACATTCCAGAACCTTAGTGTACACAATTCTGTGGCTAATTCTTCTCATAGGTAGGGAAACCAATCATCTCTGATTAAGAGAGAAGCATTATCAAAACTAGAACAAAATACATATTTTATTTGTTATTAAACACTTGTGTTCAGTGCAGCATAAATGCAAAAGACCAGTGCTGCAAGTCTAGAAAAAGGCACTCTACTACTTTCATGTTGAGCAATGCTTGCAGTAAGAACCACTAATAATACTTTTACCTTGCCATCCACGTGTACACACTCATTAAGGTAGGCCAATATCTTTTCTATCACACCTAACTTTTTCAGAATGTCATGCATTTTAGTATCTGTAGGAAAAGCAAAAGATAGCAAGAATGACTGGTTTCACACAAATTTAATATAAAAATGCTTAATACTGTTTAATAAGATTACAAACTCTTGCTATCTACAATAAGTTTCTAATATTGCCAATCAATCAACAGTAATACAGATCTCTAGCAAGGCAAGCCTTTTCAAAGTATTTTTACCTGACTATAGGAGCCCCTTGAACACCAGATTCTTAAATACATAAATTCCCACAAGAATTTTACACTGAAAAATTACAGTAATCCCACTGCAACTCAATTTTAGTCAAACAAGGATGTCACTTCAAATATTTTAAAACACTTTAAGGTATAATATGGAATTGAAAATGGTATTTACTTAATCTCCATGAGAGTATTTTCCACTGATATCACCCTTTAGAGTAGCTGATTTAAGAATATTCAACAACATAAACAGCAAAAAGATACAACATTTTAATTGGTTGTGTTGGTTTGTTTGTTTTTTAATAACTAAAAAGTGATCACTCATATGAAATTTGTCCTGATAAACCTGCATTTTTTCCTTCACAATTTCATCCTATGCTTTGTTTCATTTTTGAAACATCTGAAATTTTTTGCAGTATTAACTACATATGTTTTATGAAACAAAGTAGATACATGTCCTCATTTTTTGTGGCAATTTTTCTCACAGTATTTTTAATATTATCTACGATTTCAGCTTCCCATGGTAAAGAACTTTTGTGCTCTCATTAGAATCCAAATTCCCTGAAGAAAACATTATTGAATTAGAATTTGAATATACAGAGTAAAAACATCAAGGTCTGAAACTCTACAGTTATGAGCCAACTGAAATAATGCTCTAAGATTGCCTACTATTGCTTACTTGCATTGTAATTCAATCACTTCTTTTTACCAAAATTCATAAAATAAAAATTACAAAGAGGGCCCTTAACAAGCATACAGACAACCTAGCAAAAATTCAAGCTCACAAATGACCAGCACATGAATACAAATTTTCTGAAGAATTTTACCTTCTAAAATAACAACCAGCTGCTCAGCTGCAGACTTCCGTAAAACTAGGTCAACAGCATCAGAGGTCAAAATATCATACAGCTTCTCAACAGTTTCTGCCTAAAAGTAAAACAAGATTAGATTGGCATCCAGTATGCCACCATGAAGCAAGGAAACCAGCCAAATTTCCTAACAGGAAGTAGAAAAGAAAAATATCTTAATTCTTTATTAGAATGTATTTTGTTAGATCCTACATACATGTAAGAGGAATGGATTAGGTTACAATCTTTTTGCAACAAATCTCTAATAACATCTGTGGAATATGAAAACTAAACAGTTTCTAGTGCATCATAGCTGCAGACTGCTAACAAATAATGCCTAATTTATGTAGGACTACAAAATCTTAACACTATACAGAAATGCTAGAACATGCTTTAAAGTCTATAAAGGTGACTGACTTTTTAATGGCAATAGAGTCAAGCATCTAAGCATTTGCTTATCATATTGTTAATCTGAAAGTATTGAGGGGAAGGAAAAAAGGAGAATAAAAGGGAGATGAGAAATCAGAAAGAAAAAAAAGAGAGGTATTCCCTTGAGTCATACACTCATGATATGCTTTACAATTTGCAACAGCAGCAATATTAAGTAAACACAGACAAAAATTTGCAATTTGTTTTAAAATATTTCATATCAAAAAATATTTGTGCCTGTTTTAGTAAAAATTGTTTTTGTGGGGGAAACAATATATGAGAAAAATCTATCCACACAGAATGAAATTGCTATGAACAGACCAGGCCTGTGTTCTCTGCAATCAAATCTTTTCTCCAGAGAAGAAAAAAAGGAATTATTTTTTCCTTAGTGTTGCAAATGGCAGCATAAGAACTACTGTTTCAGTGCACACAGAAAGAATATATCAATAGATTTCTTTTTATGAAGCAAGGCAATTTGTATAAAATATTGCAACATTCTGAAAGTGGAAACTTGGAGACTGGACAGGTAGAAGAGCAAAATTTAGAAAGAGTTTACTAACCTTAATAATTGAGTTCATTTTATCATCCAATTTTAGTTCCATAGCTCCCTCTATAATAAATAAGTTTGAAATGCTGGACAGGACATTACCATTCAGGCACGGGCGTTTCAGGTTTGCCCCTTCTTCATTGAGAACATGGAATGCTAAATGTTTAGCAGCTACAGAACGAACCCTAAATGAACAAACACTTAAAGTAAATGTATAAAGCACTCATACTGGAAAATTTGAGCTGTATAGTTAGAAATTAATTTGTTTGAAAATTAATATGGGGTGTAATTCAAAAATTAATATGAGGTGTAATTCAAATCAGACTTGATTAATCAAACTCTCAAATCAAGACACAGCATAACATTTAGGAGAGGACATTGTTGTCATCAAGATGAGAAGGTGTGCTGAAATGTTCCACAGCATTACTTACAGCTGCTTTTTTGAGAAGAGAAGGCGCAGAGCAGCCTGTAGTCTGGGAGTTCCTGGGAGAATGCCCTCTCCTTTGTCAGAGGTTGTTTCACTCAAAGAGAGGATGCACTTACCTAAAGTATCTTTTGTGTCAGCATAACCCTAAGTGAAACAAACAACAAACAAAAATTTCCAGAATTATAAAAATCCACTTATTAACTTAGCAAATTAGACAAGGTAATAAATTCCATTTTAGGGTCTAAGGGAGGGTGCGGAAGGAGCAACATAAAAAACAACTATGCAGTTATTTTTAAGAAAACATTTAAATTCTGCAGATTAATATTCCTGCGGGAAAAAAAAAGATCCTTTATATAAACTAAAGATTTCTTTACATGGTTCAGAGGTGCCTTCACCCAAAGCTTCACCATTCAATCTGTTAACATGATTCTGCTCTGTAAGACCAGTTTCCATTTCAATAAACAAAATTTAGTCCCTACAAGAAAATTATTTTAAAACATTAAATTCTATCTATATTCAGATCTTCATCAAAACATTTTCACATCCAGACAAAAGGGAATCAGTTATATCAAGTAATGATATTGTAAACATTTTAAAAGTAGAGCAAAATACAATGCATTTTAGCATTTTATATGCATCTGGTAAACACAGACCTCTGGCATACCCCACTCTGGAATCTATTGTACAAAGCCACTACAGGCTACAGAATAGAAGGAAATTCTACTCACAAAAATTTCTCACCTGTTTAGCCTACATCTTATATTAAATCTCCAACTATTTAATCCTGAATGTCAATCATTTGTAGGCTATATATGCAGGTAACATAAAAAAGCTCTAATGACTGGTTGAGAAAGCTCTGAAATAACCCTCCTCCCTTCTCTTTCAAGTTCTCAGTATATTTACTCTACATATTTTTTCTTGCTGAGCCATCTATTTCAAGGCCCATCTTATTTGCAATTTCTCCCCATTTTTGCCTTGATTTTTGTGCAACTTGCATACAGAGTAAAGTTACATAAGCTACTTTTTCAACTTAGGGTAATACTGAGGTGCAGGCAATTAATGAACACGCAGCAGGGAAACAAGTAAGTTGGTATAATTATTGAGTGTGACTTTTTGGGGAAAATGAAGACAAGAGGTATACTTGAATTTATTAGCTAAGAGAGAAATAAGGCAAAAAAACAGATACTAGGCAAATGCAGCAAAATATCTAATCTGGAAGACTAAGGGCAGACCAATAAGGAAATTTCAAGTACTAGTAAAAGAACAGTAAAGAATCCAGATGAAGCAATTATTCTGAAAATCCAACTGAGAAGGCAAAAGTTCCATTTAGATCAAGCTGAGAGTAAAAATAATGAAAACTAAATTTGTATATTGCTAGAAACATGAAGACTAAGGCTTAAGGGATACTTCTATAATATTGGAAACAAAACCACCAAAATCAAATATCTAAATATACTAAAAAAATAGCTTAGGCTGATTGCTATTTTTTGAGTGTGTATTTGATCAGAAAACTATTATTACAGAGGAGCTACAGTTTTCAAATTTAAGACATGGGGGACATTTCAGTAATTATGAATGCTTTAATCTGTACTTGCATTATTCACTTGTATCTTCAAACCTTTTAAGCCCCAGTCAGTACTGGTTCATTTGTGCTACAACATTTCAAATTTCATGCACAAGTAATAGCAGGCTAAAATGCGTCTACAAATTCCATGTACTAACAAACTTTACTGATATTAGGACACCTATAAAACATTTCTCCATTTGATGCCCAATAGAACATATCTGTAGGTATGCTACTGTTTATCTATTTTCCATCTGCTACTTAACCTTATATACATGATTGCATACATCAAATTCAGATTAAAACACTTAGAAGTACCTGTAAAACAGGAATTACAGGACAGAGGGCCTCAATAAATTTGTTCCAAGTCAATACTTCCATCATTAACCGTCCTTGCAACAGATGTATCAGAATGGCCTTGGCTGTAGAGTTCACCTGCTCAATAACAAAAAAACCAAACCACTAATGCAACACAGATGTGTCTAAGTCAGTTTGTCAATGCTGTAATTGGACATGTTATTCAAAAACGTCTCAAAGACAAAATATTGTTACTGCAGAATGCTACGCTTAAATTATCAGTTCAGCTCCATATTAAGTTGTTCAAAAAGCCTCCAAGAGAAAACACACAAATAGTTCTGCCTAAAGAGCACATAATCATTTTCTCCTTAGAACTCTGGTTTGTCTTTTCTGAAATAAAATATATCATTATTAAAACTTCTACACCTATTGGTCCCTCTATCCGGCAGGTAAAAGAAATCCTGTTTCTTTTCTTTCCTGACCTTGCCTTTCTGGGGCATTTTATTCCCTGTCTATGATATGCTTCTGAAGACACAGAAAGACAAGAGACTTGAAGTCTGTTACCTGGCCATTTCACTTTCCTGAGGCAAAGAGTCAAACTAAGAAGGCTACCGAATATTTCAAGCTGTATCGTTATTTATCTGAAGTTCTCTATCAAAACCAAAAAAAGCCATATGATACAGCACTTACACTGTATTAACATATCCAATATATATCTACATAATATGTAATATTAAAGTATTTACAAGCTAAAATTATTAATGCAATGGGAACATAGGAAAAAAGCCCAGCTTATCAGAATTAACTTTTCCTTATATAGTGCAAAAACACCTACCTTCAGCAGCTAAAACCCTGCATTTTATGCCAGAGCTAAAAATCCTCCCACCCCATGCAACAAGGACAGCCTTTAATAGTATCACTCTAGCCTGTCTTTAGAGAAAGACTGGCTTTATAGAATCATATAGCAAATATCAAGCCTAACTTGATATACAAGGTTCTTGTCCATTTTTTTCTCAATGTCACACGCCTAAAAGATTAAACTGATACTTTATGAACACTTAAGCAGCAGTTATAGACGAAGAAGAAGTAATATAAATTAAAAAATACTTGGATACGATGTTCTTTATCTATTTTGTTAGCAATATAATAAAAATGCACTCTAAGGTAGAAAACAAAATGTGACAAATTTGTAAATAGGTACTAGCTCTGATTCTTTTAATTCAGCATCAATTGATACCTATTTCTTTTGCTTGAACAACCACTAATACAGAAAACTCTCAGTCTTTTTAATAACATATCCAATAGAGCAGCCAAAATAAATGCTTTCCTTGCAAAAGATAAATTACAATCAAAACATAAACATAAAGCACATTCTCAAATGCATTTTATTTCTCTCTTTAAAATGCTCACATGCAAAAAAAATCAGTTTTAAATGGAACTGTGCATAGTACTGAATTAAAAAAAAAAAAGTCATTCCAGAAGATGAGCTAAAAATATATAAATAATTTGGTAGTAAATGTTCTTTCTGACCATAGGGATGTTATAAAAAACATAAGTAACTTTATTGTCCTCTCACAACTTTCTACTTAGCTCTATAGGCTAGTGGACATATGTTAAGCAGTCATGCATATAAATGAACCCAATGGAAATTTGGTCCTATTCTACAACATTATAGAACACTTCTATACTACTCCAGTAACTATATTTAAACACAGATGTTTGTGGTGGTGAAATACAATTTTATAGCAAAGACTTGCAGATTTAAAGTGTCTTTTTGTTCCTCGGCCATTTCAGGGGTTACCCCACTTTTACAAAACTTGAGACTTCAAAGTTCATGTTTCCCATAAATGTGAAGTACCATACATACATTTTCACCATATACACATTTTACTAGGACTGAATATTACAGGAAAAAGTAAAAAAACATATTTTACTTCCATTTTCATTGGTCTTTACTACAGTTAATAGCATCCTGTTCACATAATATCTTGTCTCTGTATTAATCGTATAAAAAAAATCCTTCCATTTACTACAACCTTACTGTTTGCATATCTTTTCTGTATGCAAGAAACCATATTTGGTCAAAACTTCAGGTAAGCATTAGTGTGGAGAATACCAACACCTACTCTGTGTGCACACCAACTTAGAAACACAGCCAGCAAACACCATACATACCTCACTCTTATCTTCCTGAAGGCCAAATGTGCAGATTTCATACAACACTTTAGGGTGCAGAAGAAAATGTACTCCCTGGCAGATTGAAGGCACGGGTTTCGCAATATTATGGATACCTAGACAGTCCTTCAGTAAAAATAAAGTTGGTTAGTTAAAAATTGAAGTCAGTCTCCACTACCAAATCTTGTTTTATAGACAGACCAAAGTTGTCATGCAGCAAAATACTTTTTCCATGCACCTTGGAAGACTACTTTTGAAAGCTAAACATGACAGCCCTGGAACAAACACCATCTGTTTGGATCACTGATTGAAAACTCCTGTTACTACACAGGACTAAGAAATATAAAATAATTTTGGTTTTATTTTGAATAATTGTGAAAATAAATTTGAAAGCCTGTATATTACATTAAACAAGACAATGTTTGGCACTAGATTAAAATAAGAAAAATGTAAAATAGGCTGGTAAAAATCTTGCAAAAAGAGACAAGCGTCATTCAGTGGAGATAGGGGTTTTTTTCAGAGAGGCTGGCTCCAGCATATTTATACATTAGCGGATTGTGCTACAAGCACAATAGGTATAGATTATATCCATTATAGGAAATTAAAGTTTCATTCAAGTATTATATCAAAATACAAAAGTTATTTTTATTTTGTGAGCCAATATTATGGAATACCCAAAATGACGCAATAAATATGACATTGCCATTCCGAGCACAGAGTCCAGCCATACCTTTAGGAAGTTTATGCCATACTTCTAGGAGGTTCATGCTCTTTATCCCTTGGGCTATCATAACAAAAAACTAAGGCCATGACAAAATACCCATGTTAAAAAAAAAAACCAAGACACATACAACACAGCTCCAGAACAGAGAAAAAACCCCAAAGAAAACAAAACAACAAACAGTATTAGGAGTATATAAAAGGATTTACATGTTCCTTACGTATCATTTTTAAATGCAGTACCTGAAGTACCTAACCAAGTAGATTTAATATCAAGAATGAAACAGTAAACTGCAAGCCCAGGCTTATGCTGATTTTTCAGCATATAACACAGTAAAGAGAATTTGTATTAAAAATGCTTTTAATGACAAAACCATATAACATGCATTATTGAGTGCAACACCAAGAGTGTTAAGTAAGCATTAATTCAAACCTTAACTACTTCCAAACAGCAGTGATAGGCTTCAGCTTTTATATTCAACAAAGGATGAGACAATAGATGGAGAAGCAACTTCTGACCCTCCACCTGAAGCAATGAGCTGGCTTCAGCAGACTTCCAACTAAAAATGAAAAATAGTTAATTAAACCAATTTATTTTACAGTACCTAAAGATGCCTACAAAAATTTTCTTGTTACAATTCAGGATAATCTCCGAAAAATACTTCCTGTAATGGTATACATTCTGGGAAGCAGTAAAAAGTTCAGAGATGACAACATATTTGCCAAAATCATAGTACCAATCTTTGTGTTTGTATATTTTTATTCTTTTAAACTTGTAGGTAATGAAAGATCATAGTTTTTCAAAACACTCTCATCAAAATTAAGAGCCTAAAAAACATTGATGTTCATCTGAAAACATAGAATTCTATTGAGCTTCAGTAGATATATGTGATCATATATATGATTATAAAAATACCTGTGGTTTTAGAATTTTTGCAGTATAGAGGTTAAAGTCCATCTCACTATCGTGAAGGGAATTGATATTAGTTAAAAAATTGAATTTCCTATTGCCTGAAACGTCAACCAAACAATGATAAATTCTAAATGTATTAGAACATTGAAAAACATTTATACATTTCATCATTTAGAACATTTACCGGATAGATCTTAAATGCAGTCTCCTTTGAAAAAAATCCCTAAAGTCAAGTTCTGAATCAGTATATAATTAAATTTTTGTTCTTCAAGAACTTTTTCAGGCACCATAAGGTAACTTATTCTCTAACTAGAGACATGGAAAAATTGCAAAAGCAATAAAAATATGCTGTTTAATAAATGAGATGCCATGTTGCAATATAAAGCATCTACAATAAAGAAAGTCCTTTAGGATTTCTGAAAGTAAAATAAAAGTAAATGATACAAATATACTCAGGGCAAAGGATTTTCAAGAAAACTGAGAGACAAGTCAGTGTTTAAGATTGCTTCCTTATAAATCACATACTTTACACACAAAATCATAAAAGCTTGTACATAGAACATAATTAACTTTTTAGCAACTGAAATTTAATTTTCAAGAAATCCACCACAGAACGGCACAAATTAGCCTGTTCAATGGCTAAAAGAAAAGAATTGTTTCTACAAGCAATAAAGAAGTGAGCTCCTATTTGAGAAACTTTATCCACAAAAAAAAAAAAGAAAGAAAAATCACATTTTCTCAAGCAGACTTTTAAATAGTAATGTACTCACATATTTGAGCATATGTGAATGCATTCTTGAAGCAAGGGAAAGTGTAGGTGGAAGGGTAGACTACTCAAAGCCTGATCTGCCAATTCTAGTAATTCAGAAAGATTCTTGTCCCCCTGTGAAGTAAAATGAAGCGAAAGAATGAAACTAACAAAATTAGTAAAATTAAAACTATCCAATATTACTGCATAATATTTCCAAATTTATCATAATTAAATACTAAGTAGGTTTTTGTTCAGTCTTTCACAGAGAAGTTTATAATTAACTAATCCAATACATTCCAACAAAAAAATTTAGAACCTCTTCTGGGGAGCTGAAAGCCCTTCAGCTGCTGAGTCTAAATAAACTACTCAGTAGAAATAATGTGTCTAACATTTCACAGCATGAGCACTTTAACACTATTCAAATCACTATTTTTTAATCAATATGCATTTTATGTGAGAGAAGCATAATAAAAGATTTAACTATTAAACTTTAAACATACCACTATTAATAAACAAGTTAGGTTTTTTTAAATTTAAGTACATATATCTTCATCATATTTGGTTACCAAATACATTAAACATGAGCCATTTAAATTTGATAGAGTTAATTTCATTGTAAAGAGCATTTTATGAGCAAAGTATTGCTTCTATTAACTTCAGAACCTGCCTAGACAAAGGATAGATTAACTCTGATTTAAGACAGCACTATATTGATATTGTGTATGTTATTCATTTGTATTAGCATCCGTGGAACCAGTATTGTGCAAAATTGCTTATCCATTTGGATAATGGAGAAGAATATTTCAGTACTGTGCTAGAATCTCTTAACTAATAAAGCAGTTGTCTTCATGACAAAGCGAAATACAAACCTCAGCCAGCCTAGTAGTTGTTTATTAAAGCTGCAATTGCCAAAGTACTTGGGATTTAAAATTTTCTGGATGATATATTTAACTCCTGGACAACATACATACACCCACACTATATATTTTAATAGATATAAAATAGTGTATTATATGAATAAACATGTATTATATGTCAAGATATATATTGATATATATGTACATGTTTGTATAAATAAGTAGAGTTTTTGCTGCTTCTTCTTTCTTTGCCCATAAGAGGTCCTGTGCCCACTTCCAATTTCTAATTTTTATTTCTTTGTTTTTACTTCAGATAAGATTTGTTACCAACATCATGACTAGTATTAATGAAAACAAATATAAATTAACTACACCTCGCATCATACAGAATATGGGGATCTTCCTCTGCTATGTTAGACTTTAACTTTTACTAGAGAGAAAGAAAACAAAGTACAGAAAGAAATATGCCTACAGGAAAAAATTTATATAATAAATTTTCACACCTCCTTATGAACTTCAACCATAAAGCTACAAGTGCATTCAATTGAATATGCAGCTTCTGAAACTTGCTTATAAATACTGTAGTTCTCAGTACTCATCTGCTCCAGATAGGCTGCAATGGATTCATGCATGCTTGGGTATTCCATGGAGAATGACATATCCAGTGAGAGAAGGAACAAAGCATTCAGCAAACTCTTTTGTGTAACTTTACTTGCCTTTGAAAAAGAAAGCAACTGTCAGAATAACAGCCTGAGAATACAGTACCAACAATAGCACCTGCAGTCATTCAACAACTACAATCATTATTGCTGCTACTTAAAATTTAGAAAACACATTTCATTAAATGAGTTTTATATGAAGAATTCTTTTTTCTTCATTAAAAGTGATAGTTATTTAGATGTCACTTCTTATATCGGACCTGCAACCAGTCACAAAAGTTGTGTATGATCCAGGCACGGCACACTGCTGGCCGGAGTCAATTCACTGTCTGACCACAAGACAGCAGAGAGTACACAAAGCACAATTATTTCTGTATTTAAAAAAGCTGTCTACAATTCCACATGGTCATATTGCAAACTAAGGACTAGGATTTTCTTGTTGTTTTGGGTTTTTTCTTTTATTTTTAATTGCAAGTGTACATGTTTTCAACTTAAATTTTGACCTCAAATACAGTAACTTTGTTTGAACTGTTATACACAGAATGGAATTAGGTACACAGGAACATAAAAGACAAAAACTATGAAAAGTTATTAGATTAGTACGTCTACACTTATTTTCAGGTACAAGACTTAATATTAGTGACAAAAACCCTGTAACTGAAAATTAATCTTCTAATCCGATTAACTAATGTCTAGGAAAAGCTACATTCCACTAAAAACTGGTCCAAAAAATTAAAACCGATCCAGGTTTAAACATCTAACACTTTCCATTTCACAAAAACTTCATCAGACCTTCCCAACTGAAATAAAAAAACCAAAACCCTCCCCACTAAAAACAACAAGAAATCCCGAACCCCAAGAGCTACAACAGAATTTTAAAAGAGCACTGGAAGCAAAGAACAGTTAAAATCCGAATAAGAGTGATGATTTTACATGTTACATAATCCTACTCTTACTTGCATGCATACTACAAACGAGCAGGGGGCAGCAGAGCCTCGCAAACCATACATCATATCAGAAAAAAACACTACAGGAGGAAAAAGAATACTGAATTTCAAACATTCATTTAAAAACTGTATTAAAAATGTTCTGGATTTTTTTTTAAGATTTGTAATCTGCAGAATACACTGGTAACTGAAGAATGGACAAAGTTGCCATCATATATCAACTAGAGCAAATCAGATTAATTTCTCTGTCCAAGGGCCTATTTTCTCAGTATTCATCCCTGAGGAAAGTATCTCTTACTGCCCTCTTAAAATGCAAAACCAAGAGACAATCACTCATAATTAGTGATGACATACCTTTTCTACAGGGAGAAGTACTTGGAGCAATCTAACAGTGAAGAGTGAAATACTAATAAATGCCATTCTGTGATGCATCAGCATCACCTTAGGCTGTTCTGCACTTATATTGCTTTTGTGATATAATATAGTTTCTCCAAGCAAACCCAAAACCAGAAGTAATTTGTCTCTCTGAAAACAAAATCAGAAATACAATAATTAGAAAAAAATGAAACATCACTGTTTATTTACAGTGTTTACACAGCACCTGCAGCATCATCAGCACAATTATGCTACATAAGCTAAAATTGCATAAATGCTGCAAAATACATAGCAATGTTTTTGTCACCTATGCATTAGTCCTAGACCTCAGTATACTTTCACTATTAGTTCTGAATACTTTGCTCAATAATTACCCATTCATGGTTGCTCCTTCCCCTTTCCTCTCCCACTTTTCTCTCTCCCCCCCATCACTTTTATTTCTGCTCACTACACTTTTTACCTTCTGAAATTTTACCTGTTTTGAAGTTCAGTCTTAATAAGGAAATATTAAGTCCTGCTTTGAACCTGCTAATAAACCTTCACCTTAAAATTAAAAAAAAATTTAAAAAACCCACCCAAAGCCATTCAAAATAAATTTGAAAACATCAAATCGTTTTTTATCCCTATTGATTTTCAAAAGAAACAGCAAAACTTTTTTCTTTCTCTCCCCTATTTAAAAAATAATCAATATAACTGTGTACCATTACCTATCTTATTTGCAGGGGTTTGTTTATCAGTAGCCTGGAAACAAACATTATCCTACTAATAATAATCAGTATGGTATATATATAATATATTCTACTGTAGTTTGACATATTTATAAGCAATGAAATATACTGATTCAGATCATAGAACAACTAGATGAAGACATATTAAGCTTCCGAGATTAAATGCTCTGCAAGGAATCTTCAGCACTGATGTGATGTTGATCAATTATAATAGATTTTCTCAGATTGGAAGATTACATTCAAAGAAAAAATTCTCATTCACTAATAGGTCCTATAAATTCAAATATTAACAATTATAAAATAGAGAACAGGAAAACCTAAAGCAATATTTTAGTTAACTAACATTGCAGCTGTTATTGTTTCATGTTCAGTGGTATTTTCCATTAATTCAAACAGGTCAAGTGCATTCAAGAGTACATGTAATTCAAGTCTTTAGACAAGTTTCAATCTGCAACTCTGGTATGTTTGTTACATGCCTGAGCCATGCCAGCTTACGCTTCAGCTTTCACTTGTCTTCAAAAGAGCAAGTCATAATCATTTCATCTGTTTTCACTAATTTTATAATTCATGTATATAACAACTCTCAGCTGTTTACAGCAACTTAAAATATTTAGTCAACAGCACCTTAATGCTTTGAATCTCTGCTGGGCCAAAAAGGTCTCTCCTTTCTTTCCCAGCTAAGCAACATTGTTAAGATATCTGAAATTTGTGCAGGGAAATGTGTAGGAAATGGTTAGCATGTATCTTAGAATTCCAGTCTTGATCTGGACAGTTATCTCCCTAATTTGAAACAGATAGTTTATTAGGAGTAAAGAAAGGGAAAGTTGTTATGTACATCAAATTGGTGTCCAATATTTGTAGTCAGTGCTTTTCCCTCAGTTTCCCTTCCCTACATGTGTTTCTCTCAATGGGTGCTTATTTTCTTGAGATGAAACTCCAAGTATTGTCTGGTAAACAAAGTTACATTTTAAAAAGAGCCACCAATAGAACTAGTAATAAACTACTTAAAATTTTCAAACACAAAGCTCAGCAGTAGCTTAGCTATATTTATTGCTGCAGAAGGTGTCAGAAGCTTATCAAAGGAGACAAATATGGCTGACCAAAACCTGAAGAATCTTACCAATTCCAATGCAAAAAGGCTGTCATCTTCCCAAACATTTTCAGAAATAGCATCACCAATAAGGGACATGTCTTCAACAAGCAATTCAAGAACTTCCATTGTCACTCTCCTACTGCCTACAAACACAAATGAGAGGATAAATTCAAATATAGACAAAATATTATGTTTTGATATTCAGAAGACATCACTGTAAACAAGAGATTATTCCTCATATGAAATTCTGGTATTTAAATTTTCCTCTATGCTTTTACAGAACTAATGCTAACTCTCCTCAACCACTAATAGCTCTGAATCAGAGAAGACAAAAACCAGCCAAAGTCACAACAGATTAAAGCAAATGTACACTTAGGTTTTAGGGCAATTCAGATTTTTTCTATCGCAAAATTATTTAAGAAAATAACCATGAACAGTGGTAAATCTGATTACAGACTTTTTTAAAGTTCATAATAAAGTCACCAATTTTCCCCATCCAGACAGCATCTGTTAGAAATCTTCTGTATATATTACCTATTCCCATTCATCTGCATTTTTGGTATAGGAGTGACTTTCTTCACAAAGATTATTTTATTTGAGATCTTTTAAAAAACAAAGAGATGAACACCCACTTGAGTTACTTGCACAATTCTCTGTAACAGTTTCCCCTTTGCTTGTAGGGTGGTATTTATTAATTTTCATTTCTTCTTCTGAGTGTCTCTTAATAACAAGGCTAATCTGGTCCATTAGTAACTTTTATCCTTTGTACAATTTTAAGCTTGAATATGTGGCCACAAAGAAACTTGGCCTGAGCTTAAAAATCTACGGCCTACATACACTACAAATATAAACCTCCTCCTAATGTACCCAGATATTGAGAAAACAGAGGAGTTAGAAGGTTTTATGAAGAACAAGGCAGAATATCTGGAGCCAGACCAAATATTTTCAGCCTCACACAAGTGAAGATGCCAAAACTGTCTGACATCTTAAGGAACCATACGGTGACAGTTTCCCTTAAATAATCAATGTAGTGCAACTCTTGGCTTAGTTACTTTTTGATGGTATGTTTCTATTTAAAATCATACATGTATTTCACACAACAGCATTGAATTTTCAGTGTATCTTTTAATCAAGATAAAAATTCTGCATCCTTCAAAATGCTCAAAACAAAATCTGTTTAAAAAAGATAAAGTTCTACTTGTTTGTTATAATTTAACATTAATTTCTTTGTGGATTTTTCTATCTCTTGTAAATTTTACACACTGCAGAAACCTTGTTGATATACTTGAGGAAAAAAATTTTATCTCTGTATGAGACTAGATGTGTAGCGATAATGACCACAGCTTCTGCAATTTGTACCTTCAGTGATCTGCTTTGGGTGAGAAAGGACAGAAAATGGCACAAAGCCTTTTTGAAAGCTTGGTTTTACTTATCTCACAGAAGTTCTGTTTTCCATTGGTTTTAGGCCAATTTAACTTAATAAATATCTCCATTTTAACCAAAAATCTCAAAAAAAAACCCAAAACAACCCCCACAAAACCAAAACAAGTCCACACCAATACTGATTTCTGCAATGGTTTTGCTTACAAGGCAGATCAGCACAAAGGAAGAAAAATTTCAATGAACATCTCCACAAGGAACAGAATTTAAGCTTAACTAAAATACACATAATTTTGCAAAATAAAAGGCAGCAAATTTTACAATAAGCTTACTGATTTTTCCTTTACCCAGTAATTTAAACATCTAGATTAAAATCTACACTATACCATATAAATTGATAACAATGTTCATAAAAACGCCTGTTGATTTCACTAAAGATAACAACCAAAAATATAATAACCACATGAGAAACTGTGTGTTACTGTCTCACAATATCACACTGTCTCACAGTGTGCCTTCACATCACAGGCTTTCAGATCAACAGGAACAGGATAAAAATATTAGCTTCTTTACAATCTGTGTCTCATTACAGCACAGTGGAAGAATGAAGAAATATCACCAAGGAGAGCTTAAGAAGTGTAAAAAACCTAAGGGGAAGATAAACAAAGACAGGTCCACCTTTCCAGAAAGTAAAACTATTTTAATTCTACAACAAGACTGAAAGAAAGAACCTTGAAATGTAGAAAAACTGTCTTTTAACTCTGCAGATTTGAAGTGACAGGGGCCAGAAATGGAAAAGATAGAAAATACATTTTCTGCAGTTTTACATCATAAATAAAAGATGCAAGAAATCGTGAATGTGCTTGTGACTAATTAATATTTAAATACCATTATTATGAAAGGGAAAAACAAAACTTTAATTCATTTTAGTTGGTTTATAACAAAACAAAAAGAATTGAATCATTTTCATACACATTTCATAGAATTTTTATAAGTTGAAGCCTCTAGCTTTTAGTATTCTAGCCATAGATAGATGCACATTTCCAGCTCCTATATTTGAAACCCTGACCACATTTACCAATACCTGTTTTGAATTACATTACATTTTACAGCTAAATACCATTTTGGACAACCTTGGAGCAAAAAGATTGTCCTCCAAAAGGACTTTGCAATTTAGAACATCTATAAATTAAAATTTGCAATTAGACTACCATTACTTATGTTCCTTAAATCACTTGTTACTGCATTTGTAAGAATAAAAATGAGCCATTCACCAGAATTTTTGTTTATTATTTCTTGAACAGGAGGAAAACTCCATGCTTAAACAGATCCTTTGGAGAACACCTCTGGTTAAAAGTGGTTATTTTTCCATCTTCCTGAATGACATTTTATCCTGACACATCATTTTTCCACCATACACTGACTCCCTGCCACTGTCAGTAAAAAACACTTAAAACTTCTGCAGCAATTCTGGAAATCAATCAGAAGATTCAAGCTTTGTGACCTGAACAAAGTCTCCAGAAAAGATCTGTTGCAACTAGCCACAGTCCATCAGCAGTCATCTGTGCCTTATTTATTCAGGGTAGTCACCTCATCGACCAACTTCTCAAGAGTATCTTGTATTAATGATGGGAAAGATATGCAAGTTAAATACTTAACTCAAAACTTTCTCACCTGTTCTTAGAAGAGGTATTGCATTTTCCAAGATGGAAACACAGAACTGAGGAAGGCTAAGCTGCTTCATCTGTAATTCCAAAGTGTCCTCATTTTCAATATCTGGTAAGTCAGTATGTCCTACATCAAATGGAGAATGCAGAGAGACTCTGGAGTTTGCATTTGCTTGAGTACTGTTTCCACTTAAAACAGAAATTTAAAAAATAAAAGAAACATAATTAACTCTTGCAAGGAGAAAACACATACGTACAGATGTTACAACCAGCATTTAGTATTTTTATGACTCCTGACTTAAGCATATCCCTCCTCCCGTCCCAGACTTTCTCTGCTATCTACCAGTGTTTCAAGAAGAGGGAGATTTTGTTCCATTGGTTTTTTAAATGTCAGAACAGGTAGCATCACAAGTGAATGCCAACATCACTTAGCACTGTGTACTGGAAGAAATACACATGCAATGAACACAATATTGCATAAGAAATATCAGTTGATTTGAAATTCTTTTTTCTTTTTTTTTTTGATGAACGAAACCTATCAGGTGCTTGAAGCAACTCAACTTACTAAATCAAATTTCAGCCTGAATTATACTTACTATATTAAAACCATTCTATATAGATAGCCACAAGAATCCTTAGAAGGAAAATTAAGAATCATGAGCTCTGTTTACTCCTTAGGACTACCTCCATCCACTGTAAAACAGGAAGTATTTCCTTGTCCAAGAAAGCCTTAAATGTAACCAAGTATACACTACAAAGTATATGGAATGCTATTAAATTATAGACATTTTTAAATTATGAAATATTTGATCTATGGTATATGAATATATCATTAAATATAGTATATATGGTTCGTATATTATGAACAATATATTGTTTATAACTGTATTAATTTTTAACAATTATCCAATTCCACTATCAGCATTATAATTAATAAAAATCAGAACATATTTTTAAAGTTTTCTTATCCCAAACAATGTTTAGCAATCTTGGTTTCCTTTAAAAACCTGTATGACTAATAACTGGGTTTTGGTTGGTTCCCTCTTTTATTTTTAAACAAGGTGAAAAAACTGTAGTATGGCTGTGTTACATTCTATTGTCTAATTAAATGTAAAAGATGTAAAAATGTATAAGAAGTTAAATCCCAACTGATTAAGAAGTCAACAGAAAACCTACAATCAAAACAGAAGAGTTCACCAATATGTAGTTTGTCTTTGGCTGAACTTACCAGAGGAAAAGGAAGGAAGGGTATCAATCACAAAAACAATTCAGAAGAGGAAAGATTAAGTTTCCAGGCAGAATTTGAAACAGACAAACAGACAGATTGAAGAGTCTCAAGATTAAAGAAGAAGGAAAAGAAGAGTTACATATAGAATAACAATATACAAATAAATAGCAATAAACAAATTTACATACAATTATGTAAGAAAAGACAAGATTCACTAAAAGGAGCTCTTCCTTATCAAAATCAGAAATGTCCAAACAATACTACTGTCACTTCTATCTATCATATCTTCTATCCAACATCATGTTGTTCTTTATTCAACCACTGGGCTAAATTATATTTTTGTAAGAAATGAGATTCGGGGGCAGTGAACAGGTCTACTGCAGCACACATGATGCAAGAAGATAAAGGTGTGCAGTCATAAACAGCTCATAAAATGACCCTATTGGCTAGCACTCCCTGGTTTCTAGGAGTCTCATCACTGCCTGAACTGGTACTTATTCTTATGCAGCTTTCATTTCTAGATTGACAGTCCCTTCTCTCTTGCACAATATACACCAGCTGCTATTAAACTGTTAACTGTTCAGCTTTGGAAAATGGCCAGGGCCTAGAAGGCATAAAGCCTGGAATTCATTGACAGTGCCATATTAGTTACATGATAAAAATTAATATATTAGACTTCAATAAAAGTAACTTTTTAATATGACTGTCAAGATGTATTTACAATTGAGCTATTCTCATCACAGTCTATTTGAATACCTAGGAGATACTCAGTCACTAAGCCCATACACCACAGAGACTCAAATGAACTACCAACAAGCACACAGATTTACAAGGACTTTCAAAATCCCACATACTAGAAGACATTGGTACTTGAAGAGCAGCTTTAAGTTTTTCAGTTGGGCAAAGACAAGCAACAAAACCACACACAAAAACTTCTACATTTTGAGTGTATACAGATAATTTATAATTTCATATAAGAGTCAAATATTTACACGTTATAGAACTGAAATTTGTTGTCACATTTAACAACAAATTTTAAAGACTTCAATAGAAATCTTTATACAGCATAGCATTTTTGACAATACTATATACTGTTACCTACAGGATGGCCATTCCACTTAAAAGAACTTATGAGGTCATCTGCTGAAAAAAAGAAAAACCCCTGACTTTCCAGCAATAGATTGAATAAATGCTTTCCTGTATCTTACAAATACATGCACAAGCAATAACAGTTGATAGGAACAGACTTTGTTTAAAATGGTGGTTGAGTACAAAACGTGGCAATGATTTTATGTACTCTGAACACCACTTCAAGAAAGGTTTAATTCATAAACATGGTTTGAATCTTCACAACCAAGAAGATTCAAACCAATCTTACCAAAACCATTGCATCAATCCACACACTGACAAGGAGCTGATAATATAATCCTATATTAAAATGTTTCTAACTGAAGTGTAAGTTATTTTCTGTTTCATTCACCTAGAAGATACTGCATCCCAATCTTGACCATCTCCTCTAGGACGCTGAACTGTCCGTCCAATTACAGAGGGCCGAGGACTGCTGCTTCCAGGTGATGGGTTCTGAGAACCAGGAGCACCTCTTGCTTCTTGACAGTAAGATATAGATGAATTCTGGGAAGCTGTGCCTTTATGTAACACAAAGAACATATTTTCCCTTAGAAGTATCCATAATTCTGAAAGATACTACATAGTAAACAGTAAAAGTAACTAAGGCAGGATATGGAAAAAAACACCACGTAAATACTGAAAACCTAGAACAACTGATCACTGGCAAGTAGCACAGTTTGAAAACCAAATTCCAAGGCAAACACCACTGAAGATTCCAGCTGAATCATAAAACTTGAGTTTTAAAAATAGAAACACAGTGTCTGGGTAAGGCTATTGGACTTGTTGATGTTATAAGTGAATTAGCAGCCAGTACCATTTATTAAGACACCAAATATAGGGGTAATCTTATGAAGAGAACCAGACTACCAATTTATAGAAACGAAGCTTTGACTCCATTCAGATGACAGAATAGAAACAAGAAGACCATTATAAGTAATCAACACCATTAAAGCTACAACATTTAAGCATTAAGAGCATTGTGAAGCAGCCCTCATGACTGCAAAATTAAAAACAATGATTAAACTATTTTTAGCCATCACCATAAAAAAAAGAAAGTTCACAGAGCTCATGATATTAGTAACTACATTGTTAAGCACTAATAGCTTAAAAGCTTTTCTGAAACTTTGCCCACTTTTATTTTACAGATTTAATTTTGTTTTAGTTAAAAATCCCTCCCCTGCTGACATACAAACAATTGGATACTGGGAAAAGTTGATGAACGGGGAATCACAGGAAAGTAAAACTGAATACTTGCATTAAAACAATGCAAGTACTCAAAGTTTTTAAATTAATATTAATAGCACTGAACCAAAACAATTTCAGAAGATTACATTTACCATAAGGTTCTGGTTTTGGTTTCTTCTGTCATTTTAGACAATCTTATCTGTAGCAAAAACAACAGAATCTCAAATATTTAAAAACACCTACTTTGCTCTGAGGAAGAAAAACTTGGATCTCTATGGAAGTTAAGCCTAGTTCTCAAAAAGATGCAGAGCTGTTGCAAGCATGACACAGCCTGCAAAGCCAACTGGTGTCTCCCATCTCCTCCAAAAGCCAAGTTCAGAAGAGACAAAAGGCTCTGCAAAGACAAAACCACCAACATCAAGACCTGAACATTAATCATCGTCATGAACAACCATGCCAGCAAGTCTTATATTAAATATAGTTCAAAAATGTTTCCAAGTGTTTTTCAAAATCACAGTAAAGAATAAATAGGCTCAACTACTGTTTCATTACTGAATGCAAGACTACCAGGCCTAAGGAAGAAGCCAAGTTTCACATTATATTTCCAATAAAGTTACCACTTTCATTATGGGAGCCTCATGGGAGCCCATTAGAGGGTGTGCAGACAACAGCCACACAAATTTATCTTTTTCAGAAGAAACAAAGTATTACTTCAGAAAACACTTCATTAGTGATTAGCAAGATACATTGTTAGAAGCAAAAAACTTTAAAACTGCAATATACAGACAATGTCCCCTTTCCTATGCACCTGGAGTTAGCATGAAGGTACTTCTGTTTAACTATTTTGTTTAAAACCAAATTGAATCATTTGTATCAATTCATTCTTGGCAAAGTTTATACCAATAAAAACTATATGTGAAATCTTGCCTGTACAATCTTTGGCCTTTGAAGGAAGATCTCTGCAGGAAAATCTTGCATAATCACATCCTGAAGAAGCTCACATGTACTCCAAATTAAACTTTGGTTGTTACTTCTCAAAGAGCTACAAGTTCATATTTAAATATGTATTAAAATGAAAAGAAAACCAACCAGTAATTATTAGCCTGAACAAGTCTTTACAAGAAAGTTATAATCACAACATTGAAGAATCTAGAGAAAAAAAATCTCTGTAATTCTATTGTCATATCATTTTTTCAGTTGAATTATTCCTTAGTTATATAAACAATAGAGAAAAAACTCAATTCCCATAAGTAAAATTTGGTTACAAAAAGAGAAAAAACTTTATTGATTCTGAATTTGAAATTAAAATAAGAACTACCGGAAATTCCCTGTGAAGCTAGTGATTATCTCAGTGGTATATAGCAAGTAATATATCTCATACCAGTAAGAATGTTTCTTTAATTACTAAGGTACATGTATAGCTTAAAAGTGCTTGCATTACATAAGTGGGAAATTTCATAAAAGGGAGAAATTTATTAGCTATGCTCGAAGATGAATATTAGTAAATTATAAGAATCTTTAGGACAGTCCATTTCATTTTTTCCAGTTGTTTCAGAAACCACTGTTTCTGAAACCACTGTAAAAAATCAAACATGTCCAGCGTTACAAATCTGTGTTCCTCTTCTATACTCCAGCATAAAGGAAATTAAATATTAAACAGGTCCTCCAGCTTCAGAAATCTTTCAAAAGGAAAAAACAAACACACACACACAAAAACATTTGTGCTAGAAATATATCAGAGCTCTGTGACAACTCATAAGGAATCCCAACTACCAAACTGTCCCTTGGGGCACTTCAAACACTTTTTCTAAATTAAAGAAAAGAAAAAAAGTCACTGCAGAAAGACGGTTGGAATGACTCAATGCCTGGATAAGGCCCTGTACCTAAACTTATTGGCCTAAAGCTACTACTGAAATTAGGGATTTTCCTACCAACTGGTCATGGGGGTAAAGTAAATAATGATTTTATTTCAGCTTGTTCTATTATTAGCTGAAAGAAATCTTTGATCTACTTAAGAAATTTAAAATACAGACTGAAGCGTCATGAAGAAAAGACCCAAAGACACTCTGATTTAAACACAAGAAATGGAGAGTGATTTTGCCCAGCTTCAGCCCAGATTTTATGACCATTTATCCAAAATTAGCTCATTGGGCTATTTACAAGAACAAGCTCATGATGCAGAAGGACAGAAACTTACAGCCATTAATCCTGAAAAAGAAAAAGTACAAGGAAATTGTAATGTTTCTATTACTGCACCTTTCATTTGATGAAAGAACATGTCTATCTGTTGAAGTCAGAGTTAGCCAAGGAAAGGTGGAAAATTTCAAGCATTTCACTGCAAAAAAAACCAGAGCAGATGTCTTGAAATATATTTTATAGAAATACTATATTGTATACATTCAAGGCAAAATAAAAAACCTATAAACAATATACTATCTTATACAGAGATATCTTTTAATAAACACAGGCTTGCACAAGCTGAAATGCTTTTAGACTTTTCAGAAATACCAAAATATCACCAAGGTCATACCAAATCCAAATGAAATATGTTTATTGAAGAAAGCTTTACCAAAAAATGAACACATTAGTGGAAGACTACTCAGTCTGCCACATCATGCTTTCAATCAAATTATAATTTTTTTATCTGCTACTAAAGAATATTTTATCCACTAGCATGATCTCTAAAAATGGAAAATTCACCTCATGGTTTTACTCTTCAAGCAGTAGAAATTATTTTTCTTACAAAATTATGACACATAATAACTTTGTAATGAGAATATCTTTAAAGCTATTTCTAACTTAAAAGTATGTAATAATTATTGTGCAATTCCTAAGATAGTTGATATGCTACTAAAAACTCAACTGGTGATTCACCTACAGTAACTGCAAAGTCATTTTTTAAAATCTAGATCTCAGCAACATACTATATTTTAAATAAGAAACTCTCCTGTGACCTGCTACTAGTATACTGGTACAGGCAAAGACTTGCCAAAGTATTATTGATCTGTGGTTGTCAGTGAAACACTCCATATCATTTGACAAAAAAAAAAAAATCAAAGCATAACACTGGTTTTCATTTAAATACAAAGCAAAGATTCCCCTAGCACCTAAACCAGTTTTCTGAAAAGTAGAAAGGTATTTCAGACTAAGTTTTGTTGAAATAAAACTTACTTAATCGTTTAAGCCACTTCTGATTATGAAACAGATCATCTGGAAAACAGTGGCAATTTAAATAATTTTTAAAATTGCAGCACTTTCTAATGTACTTTAGATGTTCCAAAGAGCTACACTATTTACTGGAAAAGGGAAATATCTATTAAGATGAATGTCATTTTTATAAGCATTATAATTGTAGCTTCTGTGGTGTTAGATTTCACAGAATAACAAAAGGAAAAAGAAGAGCCAATTTTGCTATCCGCATTTGTAATGGAATTCCATCTAAATTACAACTCTAAGTTCCTTCTGTAATTAACATATTCTTTTATAACTACACATACCAACTGTTCTTTTGGGAGATATTTCTAACTGTGGCAGATGACTTCTACTTTGACAAAAATATCCAGTGAATAATTCCTCTTGAGGCAGAACTAAAATACAAAAGGGGTAAGTTTAAAAAATGCACATGCACAAAAAAACTTCTCAGTTTATTTTCATGCTTTTCCTTAACTACCTCCCTCTTGCCCTTGAATTTTAAATCAGTTTCCTTAATAGGTTAAAATGGTCTCAAATGATCAGAAAACTGGAGTAAAAAGAGTGTGTCAATGTTTATTTTTTTAGAAAATCATATTCTGCAACTTTAAAGGGTGCATTTTTCTCCATTTTTTTACACTAACTAGCATACCAACAATAGCAAAAACAATTACACAGCCTGATAGAGGACTGACAGGCAAATAAATGGCTTTCCTTTAATCTACCTCTGTAGTAATAAAATTAACTTTTTAAATTAATTACTTAAAATCTTTTTCTACCAAACTGCTGTCTTCTTAGATCACTTAGAAAATTGCCCTCTTGTATAAATGCATTTTGCCCCACATCATTCATATGCAAACTGTATTAAAAAATACACAAAAAATGTTAACACTAAAAGCAATCTCTCCAGACCATATTTGAACCAATATTTGGTTCAAAGGATCAAACTAGATAATGCCAGGTTATTAGTTTACAGTAATTTTTTCCAGTAACTGAAGTTGAAACAGAAAGAAAAATCCAACACTCCTGCTAGGAAGCATTAGGATTACTCCATCCACACATGCATACAACTTACAGTATAAATAACTTCAACTGAGTAGTTTCAGAAAGTTATAATTTAAGAATGCACATGTAGAAGGTAAAAATCTGCCCCTGTTTGGGCATAGGAAGGAAAAAAATTAAAAATTAATCACCAGGTACATAGTTCTACTGAACTACATCTCCAGGCATTAGAGAGGCAGCAGAAAACACCAAAAATTACTTTTATCTCTGTGACTGCAGAGATGAGCGACAGGGGTGTGGTTGTTAGTGCTACATACACTGTGCAACAGCACTGTCTTTCCCACAATAAGCAGGAGGTAATGTAATATGAAACATAATTTTCTCCTCCAAACTCTGTTCCAAAATTTTTAAGGCAGAAGAGGAGAACCAAATGGGTGAGACTACATCGAGGAGGAAATGTAAATCATTGTAACAGACAGATAATGAGCTAGGTAACAGATGCAAGCAAAAGCACTTCACACATAATGTGACATTTTAAAGAAAGTTTATGTGTTCTTCTATGACAAATGCTTATCCAATGCTAAGTACATAGAGCATACAACTACCGTAGTTTCAAAAATCATTATATTAGGATCAACTATTGTTTTTTTCTTTTTCTTTTCTCATAGGACTTGAATTGCTTTCCAAGCTAGAGCCACAAAGAATGGCAGCAAAGCATACTGGCTAAATTACAAAATTATTTGAACTTGCTACAGACTTGCTGCCATAAAGCTGTCCTTGGAAGTTGTGTCATGCTCTTTGTACATTATAGAAAAGCAGATATTATACATTGAGGAAATGGATACGGAATTCCATTACAGGAGTGCCACCAGGTGCTTTAGCTAAGGTCACACTGTCTCTGGCAGAATCTGATTAGCATACACTTCACTGATCTCTCGGGAATAATTCACCTTCTATGCCTGAAAACATCAGCTTCTCATAGCCTTTTCATTTGCTTTATTTTAATATAAAATAAATTACAGTTCAAAAGAGGTAATTTACCTGGTTGATCTACTGAAGGCTGAGACTGAGCTTGATAACATACTGAAGAACTAGAAGGGAGTTCAGAAGAAAGAAAGAACAGTCTGTCCACAATCCCATCAATTATGGCCTGCAAATTTGGATCCACATCAGAGCGAAGCTGAGAGAAGAATTCCACTGCACCAATTCCAATCATTTTCTGGGCAGCAGGTGGATGCTACATTAAGACAAATAACTGAAAAAGTTAGTTTGAAGAGTCTTAAGGTCTCTGGATGGGGGGCAGGGAATAGAGAACAGTAGGGGGAAGAAAGAAAATATTTGAAATTCTTAAGTTATATTTTGCCTGTATTCATTTAGATCATTGTGCTGAGGTAGAGGTCACTTTCTTCCCAGTGGCTGGCACAGGGATGTGTTTTGGACTTGTGCCGAACACAGGATTGATAATAAAGAGATATTTTTGCTACTGCTAAGCAGGGCTTACACAGAACCAAAGGCTTTTCTGCTGTCCCAGCAAGGGATCTGGGAGTACAGGGGAGCTTGGGAGGAGACACAGCCAGGACAGGCGACCCCAACTGACCATATAATTGAATCACAGAAAGGCCTGGGTTGGAAGGGAGCTTAAAGACCATCTAGTTCCAACAGCATGCTCAGTCTATAAAGGGGGTGAAATGAAGAGGAAGGGTGGACATTTGGAGTGATGCTATTTGTCTTCTCAAGTCACTATTCCGTGTGAGGGTGCCACACTCCCCTGGAGATGGCTGAACACCTGCCTGCCCATAGGAAGTGGTGAATGAATCCCCTGTTTTCCTTTGCTTGTGCACACAGCTTTTGCTTCCCTATGAAACTGCCTTTGTCTCAATCCATGAGTCTTCTCCTTTTTACCAATCCCATTCTCTCCCCACCCAGTGCCACTGGTGGGGTGTGAGCGAGCAGCTGTGTGGGGCTTGGCTGCTGGCTGGGGTTAAACCCTGACATCAGTCTGTCAGTATCAAGGATAGGCGTTTTTTTAACTCTGCATAGTTGCAGCTTAGTGTTTAAAACACAAGAATGTAAAAATCTGAGCTATCTGAAGTTTCTGTAACATTTTCTCAAATTATTTGCAACAATGTTCAAATCTTTACTTTCCAGGAACAATGCAAATGCTTAGCTGCAAATCACACTCCAAGTTAAAAATGAAGCACTAGATGACAAACTGAAGAAGCCAAGAAATTGAAGCAGAAACCCAGAAAAAACGATTCTTCTCAGCCCTCTCACTCATTTGAAGGCGCTGAAATTGTTATAATTTTGGTCTACACACAGTGGCTTCATTATTCCTGTCTTTGTAAAACACTCTGAAAATCTCATTACATGGAGATACAAAGTCAAGTAATAACCAGCTTTATTTAGCTTCAGTATTCTAAAAACATACAGTTTAAAAATAAATGAATGTTAGTAAGTCATACCTTGATCAAACTGTTCACAAAATTTAACACTTCCTCTTTTATTGGTACAACTGGGAAATTGAACCACTCCAAAAGGTTACGAAAAAGTGCTTTTTCATGGACCAGATCAGCATAGGAAATCAAGTTGTGGTCAAGTTTAAACAGAATAGTCTTCAAAGATCGCTCTCTTATCTCTGTCAGTTCATGACCTGCCCAAAAAAAAGTCATTAAGAAACCTATAAAATTATTTGACATGACTTTGTTCTTATTTGGAGAAACAGAATGCTACCAGAGATGCAGAGAAAAAAAAAAAAGCCGGCTTACAAGCTGCCATTATTATGCCTAACAGGAAGACAAATACGATTAGCACTCGCCAGCAACAACCTCATCAAGTGTGTTTGCATGGTTATAAAGCGGTGAGACATTATAAGATATACTGATACAATCCGGCGCCAAATGCGCCTCTATTGATTTAACCTGGTACCGGAACCTCTACCAGAGTATGTGGCGGGTAAAGCTGCCTCAAACTCACAAAAAACTACCCAAGTCCCCTGAATCCAAAGGCACCGTGTCTGAAGGGGAAGCCCTTGGCGTTTCCTTATGGAAGCGTGTCCCCCTCGGGCAGCGCCGCCGCCCCCTCCGCGCCTGCCGCGGGGAGCGGAG